>NW_012149052.1:267317-325725 GCF_000956105.1 Propithecus coquereli
CAGGCTGGTCTCGAACTCCTGACCTTGAGCGATCCACCCGCCTCGGCCTCCCAGAGTGCTAGGATTACAGGCGTGAGCCACCGCGCCCGGCCTCTGCTTGTGTCTTAATATCCCCATAGGTCAAAACAAGTCACAGGGCCAAGCCCAGCTTCAAGAGGTGGAGATATATATTTTACCTCTTGGTAGATGTAAATATAAAGAATTTGTGGTCATATTTTACAGTCTACCACAAGGAGACTGCTAATAATCAAATGAGTAAGAAACAAAAAATATATCGGATGGTGGTAAGTGCTGTGGATAGAGAACAGCAAAGGGGGAAAAGAAAGAAAAAAACAATAAAGCAGGGAAGAAGGGAACAGGAAATATCTGGAAAAATTCTTTTTTTTTTTTTTGAAAAATTCTTGTCATTTGTAAACAGGATGATGAAGGAAGTTTTCATGGAAAGGTGGTATGAGCAAAGATCTGAAGAAGGTGAGGGAAAGAAATGAGCCTTATAGAGGAAGCACATTCTAGTGGAGGAAACAGCAAATGCAAAGGCCCTGGGCAGGAGAGAACCTGGTATGTTGGAGGAATAGCAGGAAGATGAGCCATGCTGAGTGAGGAAGAGTATGGTAGAAGACGGGCCGAAGAGGTACCGGGAATGGGCTGGAGAGGTGGGATAGATCCCAAAGGTTGGTACACCTGGGGATCTGTGAAAGTGTACATTTTGACTTAGTAGTTCCAAAGTGGGGCTGGAGATTCAAGTTTCTAGCAAGTTCTCATGTGGTACTACCGCCACTGCTGCTGGTCCTAGGGCAACACTTTGAGGAGCAAGACTGTAGATTTTGCAGACCATGTGCAGTAAGGACTTTGGATTTTTTCTCAGTGAGGAAGGAGGCCATTCGACAGCTTTGAGCAAAGGTATATGATCTCTTCTACTACATGATAAGAGGAGGTAATTGTTGAGAATGTTTAAATCCATACATATAGTATAAGGGATGGCTGCATGATGTAGTCTAATGTGGAGAAGAACGTTGTCTGAGTTTAGCTTGCCATAGCTTCAATCATCTGAATGTCCTTTCCTCTGCAGAGAGCTATGTTCCTCTTCTTACCAGGTAAAGAACAAAGGACCTAGCTCTGGATACCTGCCCACCCCATTCCCATACCAGATTCTAGAACCAACTTGCTCTGGCTCCTTGCAGTCCCCCAATTCCTGAGTATTGGAGTTTATCTTACTTAACCTTTTCTTTCCCTGATCCTCAGCTCCCTTGACTCAAGTGGCTCTCAATCCTGGCTGCACATTTCATACATCCGAGAGCCTTTATACACACCTTCAGAGAGCCTGGTTAATTTGGGCTTGGGTGGGGTCTTAAATTCGTAGCTGGGATTCAGAACAGTGACTGAGCCCATTCTTTCTCAACACCTGGGTTGCTGGCTGTTCCCACAGAGCTCAGAGCTTCTCTTTGCTGGAGCAATCCCCTCTCCTTCCACTCTGGTCTCAGCCTTCTCTCTTTCCATTACCTTCAAAACATAGGAATCATTAGCTCATTTTCAACCGTATTGCATTTCGATGCCTTGATAGTCAGATTTTGCTTAATTACAATCCATTTGCATTTGTGGTAGAGGATGGTCTTTGCATAGCTACAGATATGAGTATCTAAGTATTTGTTGATGTTTAGTGTCACATTATTTGTGCTTTTTTGTATAATTAATACTGAGAGGCCCTGTCCACTTCACAAATCTCCAAATAAACTTCAGAGGACACAGAGGATAAGATACTGGGAATGTGGGCTGGAAGATCGTTTGGCTCCAGGTATATTTATGAGATATCTTCCAGTGAGCTTATAGTCATAGTTTCGTGTCCTGGCTGGAATGAAAAACAATGTCCATTTGAAAACTTTCATGTCATGTCTCATTACCACATCTCACCAAGACACTAGGAGCTGGTATACATTGTGCATTCCGAAACTATCTGGTGAGTAGCACAGTTGTATTTTGAGGTTACATGTAAATATTTAAATAGATAAGCTACATATTTTGGCATTTCTTTATTTTGTAATACACCAGGAACCTCAAAATATAGAAGTGACCTGGGTCTATCTCAATTCCTGAGAGGTCCTTCTGAAACTCTGTGTGATTCCTTAGGAGGATGCTTCCCCCCAACCCCCCTTAATCCAGCTTATATGTATATACGTCTTGTTTGAGGGTTCTGTTTGTTCTTAAATGACTTTTAGTTTTCTAATCAGAATAGGAAATCAGGAAAAATGAAGGGCAGTGCAAAATATTATCTACAAATTGTGTCACATTCGTTGTATCATGTACCCAGAATGACTTGGCCATGCATCATTAACCTGTAACAGATTTAAACTAATTATTAACTCAACCAGATGGATTTACTTGAGTGTTATCATAAAGGGCTCTGAGATGCGAGAGTATGACGAAGTTCCATAAAATTTATTGCTCAAATCTTGCTGGTTCCAACATTCCACTAAGGCATTGCCTTTTGCCTGCACATCGGATTTGGTTGTTACGTACTATTGGGAAGAATGTGTGTGTGTGTGTGTGTGTGTGTGTGTGTGTGTGTGTTTTAATTAATGGATAATTTATTTGTCTTGGAAGAAATGGCCCTTCCAACAATCCATGGCTTTGGAGGAGCCCTAGTATTTGTTCCCTAAATTATAAATGCTTCTTAGGTGGTTAGACCCATTGGGTTTTAGTGTTGGGAGCAACAATATCACCTAGACCCCTCATAATAAAAATTAAGAAACTGAGGCCCCCAAAGAGGTATGGATAGAGCACTGAGCTGGTATTTAGGAGACCTGAGTTCCAGCATCTTCAAGCTCTGATTATGAAAGTGACTTCTGAGAGTTGTCTTATTAATAATGTAGAGAAGCTTTTCTATTCATCATGATCCTCTGTAGGATGTGTATATATATATTTCTTTAATAATTCCTGCCAATAATTTTTGTATTTATCAGGGCCCATGTTTCGGTAGGAGGTATGTGTGTGGGGAAAATTGGTTAAGGAAGTTTGCATGTATAGGTATGTGGCACATGAGCAAATAACTCGATTTTGGGGGCAGTATTTTTTCCTTAGTTCTATGAAAAATCTTTTATATCCCTTTCATTAAATTGCCTTGATAAGAAAAATGATAGTTTTTTTTTTTCTGATTTTGATACAGCAAAAGGTCTGAGCAAGTAGTTCATGGTTCTACCATAATGACTGTTTAGTAATAAGGTAAATGATTGATCAAATGGCTACAGCATGACCATCTTGGTCTGTCCTTTGGAACCAGAGAACTCTTTCAGAAGCCTCCTTCAGAAAGTCAGAAGGCTCATTTTGGGGGAGGTGGGCATAGTAATCACTTCGGCAAGTAGGAATCTGACTGTTTTATAATGGGGGTGCCTTTATCCACAACTGCCGTGCTCAGAACTGGCAAGCTAAACTTGGCTTTACGTGGCTGACTCTCAGTGTATTAAGTGGTTTGGTTGGTGAAGCTGTGTGATGAGGGGTAAGTTGCTGCCTCCATCACAATGAGCAGCGTAAGTTCTGTTTATAGGTCTGTGAAAGTTAGGCAGTAACTAAAACAACCGAGTAGAGACATATCAGCATATCTAATGCAGTCACTGTAAGAACTGAAATTAACATGATACATATGAAATGGGAGTAAGTACTTGTGGCTGCCAGAACCATTCTCCACCCTGGTTCTTCATCACTTTAGTTTCTCGGGGCTTTAAACCTATTTCAAAAGTCAGCTACAGAAAATGTTGGCATGCTTTAGATAGAACAAAGAGGGAGGAAAACTTGTGAAGCTCTGTTCTTCCACTAAATTACCTGCGTCTATTTTAGCAATGCAAATGTAGCTATCAGGCAATATGCAGTGTTTGGAATATTAAAATAATTCATGGATTAATTTTCAGTCTTGTGGAAGTCTCAACTAGAAGCTTAATATATATTAAATGCACTTACTTTTTCTTCATTTATCTAGATATGAGGTATTGTCCAGATAAGTATATGTGTTTAGTTACTGCAAAAATCTGTAAACATTGCAATGATTCTTTTGGTAAAACACTGTATTGGGTTTATCTTTTACGTCAACAGTAAGTACTTAGGAATGATGGAAGAGAGATACTTAAAACTCGATGTAGTGCGGTGAAGTACATTTTCTTAAACATCACTTCCAGCTTTCTATTTTATGGACACAAACATTTACTTGGTAGGTATAATGGTTATTTAAACTCTCTCTTTTTTGGGTTTATTTGACATATATTTAAGACCAAGCCAGCTGCTGAGATAAAGGTCAGTGGACTTTTTATGTTAAGAAAAAAAATTAAAAGCTTGGCACTTCAGACAGGCTCAGCAATTGTTGAGATAAAGATATTAATCTTAAAGTTAATCAGATTGGGGTTAAAACTTTAATAACAATTGAAAATATGACTTCAGGAACAAATTATGATATAGTTTAGCCTATTTAGGTTTATGAAGTATAGTGAAAATAGCATTGGGCTTGGTGTCAGAAAAATCTTGTTTCTCTCATTTGCTACTATTACAAAGGTGGATGAATCACTGAATTTAGCTGGGCCTCAGTTTTGTTACTTGGAAAATGGAGATAACAATCCTTTACTTATTTCAGAGTATTCTTTCACTCACGTATTCATTCCATATATATTTATTGGGCAACAGCTGTATACCAGGCACTGTGATGGGTGGTGGCAATATAGCAATATTTTAAAGTTAGTAAGGAACTAAACAGATCAAGGAGATAGAGGGTAACTGGGGAAGGCAACTTAGCAGGAGGTCAAAGAAGACTTTGACTTCTGAGGAAGTGATATTTGAGCTAAGATCTGAAAAAAAGAGAAGGAATTAGAGAATAGAAGTTTTTTTTTTTTTTTCTCTCTCTTTTTAAGGACATACAGAGTTCCAGAGGCTGGAGAGGCCAGGGGGCTGGAGTGTAGTGAGGGAGGGGCGGGGTGGGGGGTGTTGGGATGATACTGGAAAGGTAAATGGGAGGTAGATCTGGTAGCCCCTCCTGGGTCAAATAAAGAAGTTTTTGACCTTATCATAAAAGTAACAGGAAGTAATTGACAAGTTTTACAAAGGGGTGTAATATTATTTTATATAAAACAATGTATGGGAAAACACTTTAAAGATGGGGAAAGCATGTGAATATAAGCAGTTCGTATTGCTGTTACATAGGATAAGATAATAAAACAAAAACATGTGTCCTGAGGCCTGATGAGTTATTTATCCTGTTCCCAAGGTTATGAAATTCTTAAAGTAGGCAATCACAAATGATGCTGAAACACACAGGTAATCCAAAACACTTGGCATTAGTTTTATGTGTTTTGGGAGCAAGTGTGTGTGGAGGTGAGGGGCAACAGATCTATCTTGGTAATATTTTACTTAAGCTAATATACAAATTTTGTTGCTTTGAGCATACATCTGTTGAAGAACCACATGCCAACTGGGAGCTACCATCAGATTCAATGTCTGCCTCTAAATAGATGATTCAAAAAGTAGATAGTCCATTTATGCAGAATTGGGGATTTATATTAATAGTTCATGGATATCATGGATAGATAGTATCAATGAAGCAGGACCTCATGGCCCAGTGCGGTGGCTCATGCCTATAATCCTAGCACTTTGGGAGGCCGAGGCAGAGGGATCCTTTGAGGCCAAGAGTTCAAGACCAACCTGAGCAAGAGCAAGACCCCCATCTCTACAAAAAATAGAAAAGTTAGCCATTTGTGGTGGTGCACACCTGCAGTCCCAACTACTTGAGAGGTTGAAGCAGGAGAATTGCTAGAGCCCAGGAGTTTGAGGTTGGGCAGTGAGCTGTGATGACTCCACTGAACTCTAGCCTGGGAGATAGAGCAAGACCCTGTCTCAAAAATAAATCAAAACCAAAACCAAAAACACAACAACAACAGCAACAAAAATGAAGCAGGACCTCAAGAGGAGACATTGATAATTTAATGCAAATAAAGCCTTGTTTTATAAATTGAGCATATCTACTGATGAATTATGATGATATTTGGGTCTACTTTATTCATCTTTCCTGCGCTTGATGAACTCTCTTTGAGCCTGATAAAAATATTTTTCTACTAAGATATCTGTTGAGATACCTAAACATTTTACTTGGAAGGAGGAAGTAGGTTCTGATCTTTATGATTTGAGATATTTATTGAAAATTTAGAAATCATTATTGGCTCTTCTATATGGAAGGTAGAAGCTAAGAAGATATCATCCACACAAAGTAAAATGTGGTAGGACCTAATGGTGATGAGAAGACAAACTTTTAATTTTTAATAGTCACAATTATTAGTATGCATATCATCTGTGTGTGAATTTTTAGTTCTGAAACTTTACTGTCTTGGTTGTGAAGTGAACTGAGCTTTCATCAAGATAGTCTATCATAGATAACGACGCTTGTGTTAGTGTCATGAACATTATTAATGTTTTTAATTATCTCCTAGAGTTGAGCTTGAATAAAACTCTTTCTTCAAATCTAATTTTATTTTAAACATAGATTGGGCTCATAGCATTATAAAAGGGTAAAACCTAGAAATTAATATCGATTGAATGGATATATGCAGAGATACATTTGTTTTTCATGTTGACTGCACAGGTCAGGATAGACAACAATGTGCTTGCATCCTTTTCTGAATGTTGCTTCATCAGTCCCTCTTGGTGTAGCCACTTCCTCACCTGTTGAACTGGGTTGGCTGAGCAGGGCTACTACTAGATTCTAATTTAGGTTGGGGTGGGACTCATTAATGTGCATTTCTGTGAACCTCATAGGCTACACCAATGTTACTGGTCCCATGCTTCTGCTGTCAGGGCCGTACTTTTGAGAATCACTGATTTATAGATTTTTACTTATTTCCAGATAGTTTATTAGGTATATGGCTAATAGCGCTTAGAAGACACTGAGCCATTTATACCTTCTCATCTTTGCTTCAAAATTACCAGCCATTTTTTCAGAGTTTACAGTATTTCCAAATACATAACCATTTGTATTTTTTTGTGACTAAGATGGTCATGTTAGTGGAAAGCAGTACTTTACTAAGAAATGTGGAAATATTTCATATATTTCATAAAAGGAAAGCTTTACATATTGTAAATGATTTTCAGGGTTGCTGTTTGCAATGTGTAATTCCAAATGTTGATGTGGTTGCTATGGCTTTAGGGAACTTCTTCAATTGAATAATGCCAATTTGATAATATATTTTAATCTAAACAAACAACTTCTTAACTTTATGCTTTCCATTTGCATTACCTTCCCAACTAGTTACCTTGGTGACTGGGCTTTTTCCTATGGACTTTTTTTTTTAATCAAGTTTATTGATGTATCATTTGCATTCAGTAAAATTCACTGTATAGTTCTATAAATTTTGGCAAGTGCTTATAGTTGTATAACCACCACCATAATAAAGGTATAGAAAAATTCCATGGACTCAAAAAATTCCCTAGTGCTGCTTTGTAAGCAGCCTTTGCCCCGTCCTCCACGCCCCCACTCTTGGCAACTGCTAATGTATTTTCTGTCCATCTTGCCTCTTCCAGAATAATGTGTGAAATGGAATAAGACAGTATGCAGCCCTCTGAGTCTGCCTTCTTTCCTTTATTATAATGCATTTGAGACCACCCCTGATTAATCTATCAGTAATTTGTTCCTTTTTACTGATGAGTAGTATTCCAGTGTATGGATGTACCAGTTTGTTTCTCTATTCACCGATTGTAGGGTATTGAGTTTCCAGTTTTTGGAGATTATGACTAACACCACTATAATGTTCATGTACAAGTTTTTGAGTTTTAAGTTTTTATTATTGTTTGTGAGGGGAAAATAATTAGGAGTGGGATTTCCGGGTCTTATAATAAGTGAATATTTATTAATAATTTTATAAGAAACTGCCAAACTGTTTTCCAGGTACTCCCAACAACAATATATGAGTGTTCCACTTACACCACATCCTCACCATCATTGGATATTGCCATTTAAAATTTTTTTTTATCTGTTCTAATAGATGAGTATCTGTGACATCTTTAATATTACAGGCCAATAGCTGCCCATAGTGGCTAAGCCTCAGAAGCTATAAAAATAGGACCCAACCTCACATCTGTCTGGATGCAGAACTTCACATCTGACTCACCCACTTTCCCACTGCCATTATCCACAGCTGCTGCTGCCATTCCCCTGCTCTGGGCCCAGTTTCGTGGTCATTACCAGGCAAGAACAATCTGCCAGTACTCAGAAAGACCAAGGTGGGCACAAATGAACAAGGCATCTCTGAGTACATTAACAAAGATATGAGGGGAGCATCTTCTCCTAATGGGGTTTTTAAACTGAGGGTGACAAGGCCATCAGGTGCCCTGAATCTTAAGCTGTTCCTTTCAGCACACATGGTCTCTATCACATGTCTTTAATGCTCACAGCTTCTATTCTTTGAATCTTCCCCTTTAAGAATAAAACAGATTATTTAAAATGCTGTAGAGCTCAAAATAGCCTCTGTTTACTAGTATGACAAAATACTGGAAATTCTGAATCTGGTTATATTAACTACATTTTTTCTAAATTGTTTTGGGGGAAGAGGGCTTTTAAAATCATTAAAGGGAGAAACAAAAGAACAAAACATGCCAGTTACGTTAATTTTAAAATCAAATTAATTAGAGCTTTTTCCCATTTGAGCTTATTTTAATTAAGTAGATGGGAATATTTCAATGGAGATCACAGAATTCAGGGTAAATGGTTCTACTTCTACAGAATGAGTTGGATGGATTAGAATAGGGGTTCTTCACCTTGGCTAGAAAGTTTTTAAAAAGAAAATACTGATGCCCTGGCCTTAACTCTGACCCTTAAGTCAGAGTCTCTGGGGTAGGTGTTGGGGGGAGCCCAGGCATTAATATTTTTTAAATCCCCCATATAATAATAATGTATAGCCAAGGTTGAGAATCACTGGACCTAAAGAGAAAATATACTGTTCCAGGGTATAATTCTAGCAATGTTTCCATATATGAAAATGTTTACTATTTTCTGTTCATTTTCATATATGTGGAAATGCTTCAAGTTGCTAAGATGATCAGTAATGAAGAGTACAGATCTCCGTGTAGTCTACGTGTGCTCTCTCAGCCTCTCTTGGGCTCTGTTTTATGTGTTTGTATGTATGTTTGTGTGATGTAGCTTAGAAATTAAACAATAATTTCTTTTAGTTTCTCCAAAAATTACTTACAGACGGGTTTTTAAAAACTTTTTAGAAGAATAGCTGACTATAAATAACAGTAATAAATGCTCTTATCTGAAGAATATAGTACAAGGATTATTTTGCATTAAGGATATAAATGTTCATTTTGGACAAAAATGAATTGAAGAAAATAAAAGCCTAATGTCATTTCCAGGTCATTCTTAAATAACTGTTACAAACATATTGTAAGTTCAATGTTGAACCTAATCCTTATCTGTAGTATATCAATATGAAAATTTATTTGAGTACTCTTGGGAAAAGTATTCTGATTCAGTAGAGAAGACATAAATTTCAAACTTGCAGTTGACACAATGAGGTTGACGGAATCAAGTAAGAACATTATCTCCATGTCAGCAGGGACTTTGTCTCGTTCATTCTATCTGCAGTGTCTTGGGATCATTGCTTGGCACAGAGTACACAGTAAATAAATGAATGTCTAGACAGGCTGTAAACGCATTGAGTAGAATGTAGAAAATGAAATTCAACATTCAACAGAAATGTAAATTTCTATCATTTACATTTAAGAAATTAGAATATCGACTGGAGGAGAACCAACTTATAAAGGGTTTCTGAGGCTTATTCAGTTCATTCCACTAAAAATATTCCAATTTTAAGCTACTTTAATTAGAAGTACATCACCAAGAGAGGCCGTGGTTATCATGGACTCTATCCTGGCTTTACCATACCTGGAGTAGAGATGTGTTATGTTCTGGCCTCCAAGTCTTCTGGAGAGATGTTACAGATGGCCTGTCTCGGGGAAGCAACCTGAGAAGGCTTGTTACATGAGAAAAAAAAAATTGGAAAAACTCGGTTGTTCAGCCAGAAACAAAGAAGACCCAGTAGGGACATGTTGGCTGTCTGGCACGTAGAAGAGGGATGGCACTATTGGGTTGTTGCCACAGGCTTGAACCAGGAATAGTAAGTGGATTTAGGCTAATTATTGGGAAGAACTTTCTAACAAATGGGCTGCCCCAGAAAATTCCAGTTAGAAGAATGGATTTCTGCATCCAACGGGGAATAGTAGACTAAAATCTTATTAAGGTCTTTTCCAACTCTGAGAGTCTATGATTTGCTTTGAGGCAAATCTTATGTCCCTTGTGAATAGTGGGGCAGACTATAGATTTTTCACTTGAACCTGGGAAAATCTGGTGTGCATTCTATTCCTATGTCTTAGGTTTCCTTAGCGAAATTGTTGTATCTGTTCTTGGTTGCTCGAGATGCGTAACCAAGATGTTTTTCATTACTTGCTTTTTAAGATGAAACATAAGGATATAGATTCTCCTATAGTCTGTTCAGTTGGCTTTTGAATAAAATAATAAGGCCTCATATTGGTGAGGATAAGAAGGTGAGATGGGGTGGGGATAATATTTGAGCGTGCCCATAGAACCACATGTGGGTCTATGAAACTCTTTGAATAAATTTTAAATAAAATCCAAGTGCTGTGACTAGAAAAAGCTTAAGAGCTTTGGAGTCAGACTGACCTGGTTTCAAATCCTAGCTGGGACACTTCCTCACTTGGTCATGTTATTTAACCTCTCTAGGGTTTAGACTCAGTTTCCTTGTCCATAAAATTAGAATAATTCTCCTTCCTTTGCAGGGTTATTGGGAAGATTAGGTGTAATGTAGGAAAGCATGCAGTAAGTGGGAGCTTTTATTAGTGATAATTGGCTTTGTGTAGGCAAGACATTTACTAGTTCTGTTTTCCTGGGCAAATTGCTTCATTTTGGACTTCGGTTTGTTTTGAGGATTAAACAAGATCATGCTAACAAAGTGCTTAGCAGAGTACCTGACCAATATTAAACACTAATTATTATATTGGTATAGCTGTTTGGAAATGGATAATAGAATACTCAGTCCTAAAAATTATGAAGAATAAAAAGGCTCCAAATACAAATAGTTTATCTAGTTTAATTTCGTTTTCTTCTCATGGGTGTCTATTGAGATGCTAGCTCTACCTTGCATTAGTTTCCTATTGCTGCTCTAACAAATTATCACGAACTTAGTGGCTTTCTTACCTTACAGTTCTGGAGGCCAGAAGTCTGAACCTAACATCTAGGTGCCAGCAGGACTGTGTTCCTTCTGGAGATTCTGGAGGAGACTTCATTTCCTTGCCTTTTCCAGCTTCTAGAGGCCGTCTGCATTCCTTGGTTTTGGGCCCTTCCACCGCCGTCAGAGCCAGCAGCATAGCATTTTCAAATCACTCTCTGACCGCTGCTTCTGCAGTCTCCTGCTCTGACTTTGCTGCCTCCTCTTTCCTTTACAAGGACCCTTGTGATGATATTAAGCCCCCAGATAGTCCAGGATAATCTCCCCATCTCAAGATTCTTAACTTAATGCCATCTGATTAAGTCCCTTTTGCTGTATAAGGTAACATAGTCACAGGTTCTGGGGATTAGGACGTAGACATATTTGGGGGGCCTTTTAATCGGCCTACCACATACCTGCATTTCTTAAGAGATTATGTATCTGAAATCGTAGCGATTATTCATCTTCCCTTGAGCATCCTGATATTTTAAAAATAATTAGTATAGTGATTTTACTCTAAATTCATGCCCTCTACTGGCATGCTCAGAAGAGCTCAAATGCTGAGGCTGAACCTGAAGGAATTTAGGAAAAAATCACAAGGATTCTCTGAATGATGGACTTGGAACTTTTGGTGTCACTGTGTGGCATTCCATGGCCCACTTGCAATAGCATCTACGAGTCTTAGCACCAGGGTATTGTGCTTGTTTAACTTTATCCCTTGAGCCTGGTAGTGCAGGTGTGTGCCTTAAAGATAATTTCTCACCAACATGAAAACACGAAAGGTTAAGTTTCCTAGAGCCAGGTGTGGAGACCAGGTTTCTTATCCCCGCAGAGTAGAGGGATGAGCTCTCTCTTACTCTTGGAGATACATGGCAACATTTTCTTTTTGCATCTTCTCAAAGTAGATGGAAATATCCCTAAAAAACATCCTTTTTTATACAACTCTTTGAAAGATAGTTTTCTGGATAATAATTGAGATCTCTGGGTAACTATCATTTTAAGTTCATCCTTAGAAACTTTTCATTTTAAACATCTTTTAGAGTATTTAAGAACACATGCGCTGGAATTAGGCTGCCCAACATCAGCCTTAGCTTCATCCTTTAACTGTGACCCTAGGCAGGTTCTAAAACTTTGTGAGATTCTGCTCTTGTGTGTAAAATAGGGATAGTGATATTGTTGTGAGGCTGCAGTGAAGTGATGCTTGGTGCTTGGTTTGTTCTCCATAAATATTACCAGTTCATCAGATCTCTGCATTTCCTTGCCTTCTGATTGAATATTTTTAAATTAATTCAATAGCCTTGTTATGAATATCATTTTTGCTAAATGATTTGAAGAAGTCGTTAACTCTGATGGGATGAGGGAAGGGAATAAGAAATAGACAGACTTTGGTGGTTATGTGGTTGTTGCTGATAAATTCTTAATGTGAAATATATTTACATGTGATGTTTCATGTGTTCATTCACCAATTATTAAGCATAAAGTATGAGTTACTTTGTATGTTAATGATCTACACAAAAAGGGCCATAAAAGGATGAGCAAGAAATCTTCCCTAAGGTTTAAGGAGACATCATGCTCACTGTTGTTTTGGGTTCTGCAAGGGCAGGGGTCATTCATTCATTCTTTCATTCGCACATTTATTGGTTGTGTCTGGCACTGTTAATAGGAGCTTAAGGCTAATCCAGCAGTGAATAAAATAAAAATCCTTTCCCTGGTGGAGTTATATTCTAGTGGGGAAAGATAATAAATGGGACAGATGCAAAGAATATATAGTATGTTAGGTGGTGATAAGTGTTATGGAGAAAAATAAATCTGGGCATGGGGTATGCCAGGGAGGGTGTCTGCAATTTTAAATAGAGTGGTCAGGGAAAGGCTCCCTGAGAAGGCAGCATTTGAGCAAAGATCCCAAAGCAGTGAGTCATGGTGATTTCTGGAGGAGCGTTCCAGGCAGAGGAAAGCAGGTGCAGGTTGAGGTGCTCTCAGTGGCTGAGGAAAGCAATGATGGCCTCCTTCTCTGTGGTTCTCCTTTGAATGTTATGGAGTCTGGAACCCAGAAGGCGAATAGTTACAATTATTGTAACATTCTCACATTTGGGGAAGTTCTAAGGAAGCATCACACTTTACATTTTAATGAAGGGAAAACAGTATATCCAAGTGCTGTCTCCATAACTTTCTGTTTAAATTGGAAATGAGTTTAGTGGAAGTTTCATACTACTCAGTTCTGGGCATTGGAAAGAGATTCGTGACTTGGTTCTTCCCCATCTCACCTGAGCAGGTAGAAAGAGGTGTGAGCTGGAGGACAGATTCCAGCTCCAGGTAACCGGGTTTTCCATTTCTCAATCTCCAAGTCATTCTATAGATTGCAGAGAGATAACCAGAAGTCAGAGGAGGGGAATTTATAACTTTTTTTGAAATCACTGGTTATTGAGGTATAATTTACATATCCCAAATGCAGCCATTTCTGTATAAAGTTGGATGAGTGTTGACAAATGTGTATACCTCTTGATATGCTGATAAATACTTAACAACAGACTCTTCAGGGAGAAAAGAAAGCCCGAATTTGAAGCCTTTGCCAATTTTTTTGTGATGTAAATACTTCCATCATTGTTGAAGTCAAGTTATCAAACCGATATTATTGAAAGTGGTGCTGGGAAAAGATGCGGTTGGAGTTTGAAAGCCTGGGAAGAGGAGCTGGTTCTAGCACACACCTGTGCATTGATGGGATCACCGTCCTAATCGAGATACAGAACATTCCCCACACGGTTCTCCAGGCCTCTCCCAGCCACTTCCCACTCCACACTCAGGCTAGCACTGACTGATCTGTTTGCTACCACTATAGATTAGGTTTATCTGTTCTAGAATTTCCCATTAATGGAATCCTATAGTCTGCACTTTTTTGTGTCAGCATGATATTTTAAAATTCAGTCACGTTGTTGCATGCATCAATAGTCTGTTCCTTTTAATTGCTTTTTATTGCTGGGTAGCATTCTATTATATGGATATACCATAATCTATTTGTTCATTCACCTATTGATGGCCAATTGCATTGTTTTCAGCTTGGGGCTATTATTAAGAAAATTCTGTGAACATTTGGGTGTGAGTTTTGTTTGGAAATAATGTTTTCATTTCTTTTGGGTAAATGCCCGGAAGTGAAATGAGTAGATCATGAGGAGGGTGTATGTTTTATCAAAAGTCGCCAAACAGTTTTCCAAAGCCATCGAATCATAGCAATGTATGAGAGTTCCAATGCTTTTCAATCTCATTAAAACTTGGTATTGTTAGTCTTGTTAATTTTAGCCATTCTAGTGTGTGTACATTGCTATTATGATTTTAATTTGCATTGCATTTGAGCATCTTTTTATATGCTTGTTGGCTATTTGTATATCTTCTTTTGTGAAATGTCCTTTCATATTTTTGCCTATTTCTTTTGGTTAACATTTTTGTAGAATAGAGGTAAATAACTTTTCAAAAAAAGTGTGGAATTTGGAGAAATCTATAAATTGGAGAGCGCAGGAGGGAAAACATGGCAGACAGGCAGCCCGAGAGAACTGACAGGTTCATCAAGGTGACTGCAGTGCTTGTGACCTTCGCACTCCATAACTAGGTGACCAACTGTCCTAGTTTGCCTAGGACTGTCCCAGTTTCAGTGCTGAAAAACCCTGTGTCCCAAGAAATGTCTCAGTCCTGGCCAAACCCTCTGTAGAGTGTAGGTTGGTCACCCTAGAGAAGTATATTTATAAGGAAGCTACAGACTATATTCAGAGAGTCCCTAGACTGGTCAGGGTTTTAGCGGCAAACTCAGGTGAAACAGTTAGTGGTGAATAAACTCTGAAAGGCCACACAGCTCCTCATCAGGGACAAAGCCAATGTGAAGTGGACCCTAGCCCTCTGCTCAAAAGTCAATAGCTCACTTGTGATATGAGAATTTAGGGACATTGGGAAGGTTCCCTCCTGCTGCTAGGAAAAAAATAAACAAAAAACTCCGAAGATTGCTTTTTGAAATTACAAGCACTATGGACACATTTATAGCTCAAATTTTAATTTTCTGATCAAATACAGTTATCCCTGAAAGAACTGAAACATAGAGTCTTACCAGTCATTTACACCTTAGTATAAAATACTTTACAAAAGTCTTTCCTAAGAACAAACTTTGGTTTGAGAAAGGGTAGTGATAGGAAAATTCTGGGTGCGAGGGTGAGGGGCTACTAGTAAGGAAGAAAAAGTACAAAAATCTTGACAGAATCATGAACACAAGATGAAATTCATTGACTTAGTGTTGTACATAGAGTTGTGTTGCTAGGCAGGGAAGAGTTTTTTTGTGTGATTGCACAGAAGAAAAGTTTATGAGGGCCAAGAGGGAGGAAATTATTCTCTTTCCTTTATGTAGTGTTAAGGAAAAGGCTGGGCTTTGAACTATTTGCTATTGATTTTATACTTCATATACTCCTATTGTTCCTGATTTATTTATAAGATGTCCCTATGTTAGTTGTATATCGTTCCTTGTTTTAGCCCTTGTTGCTATTGCATAACATAAACACAGTCATCTTTTGTTTTACATTACCCCAGAGAAGCTAGATGGAATGTCTGCTTATAGATAATATTACTGCTCTGTTTTCTTACACTGTCTTTCTTTTGAATAACTCCCAACATGTTGTGACATTTTTCTTCTTAATGTTTATTAAATGCCCTCAGCATACTTGGTGTTGTTGAAAGAATATAAAAGACACAATTCTTGCCAATAAGGGATATGCATATTAATAGATAAGACACTTAAACATGCTTTTAAATATATATATGTATATTTTTTTTTCCTAGAAGCTGATAGATTATTTTGTTTGGATGAAGCAGAACAATTGAGCTAATGCACACTACTTCTTAGCTGTTGTCTTGCAACCAAAACAAAAAAAAGTGTAGAGATGTCTTAACCCATAACCTTCAGAACCATGACCTTGGCAGAGTTGGTACTTAAGGTAGAATTAAACTTTTTGCTGAAATTAGCCTGAATTCGATAGTTATAACTAGAAAATTTTGACCACATGTAGCTCTACTGTATGTGACTTTAGTATTCAAGAGTTCTGATTTTTTTTTTTTTTTTTTTTTTTGAGACAGAGTCTCACTCTTTTTGCCCAGGCTAGAGTGAGTGCTGTGGCGTCAGCCTAGCTCACAGCAATCTCACATTCCTGGGCTTAAGCGATCCTCCTGCTTCAGCCTCCCGAGTAGCTGGGACTACAGGCATGTGCCACCATGCCCGGCTAATTTTTTCTATGTATTTTTAGCTGTCCGATTAATTTCTTTCTATTTTTAGTAGAGACGGGGTCTCGCTCTTGCTCAGGCTGGTTTCGAACTCCTGAGCTCAAACAATCCGCCCGCCTCGGCCTCCCAGAGTGCTAGGATTACAGGCGTGAGCCACCGCGCCTGGCCCAAGAATTCTGATTTTTAGACCATTCATTCAGCAATCTTTTCTGAGACCTTATTCTGTATTGTGCCATGTACTAGGAGCTGGGAAATAAAATGGCGAGCAAAATGGATGTGTTCCTGCCTCAATGGAACGATAGGCAGGTGGGGACACAGACATTAAACCAGCCATTGTACTAATCAAGGTGTAACTCCAGGCACATATTCTTATGAGTCTATGAGATGATATAATTAATGAAGTTGACCTCATCTGGGGAGTTTCAGAAATTTCCTCCATGAGATGAGAGAAAGAATGAGGAAGAGGAGTCCAGGTGGAGCTGGAGGAGGGTGCTGCAGGTAGAAGGAGCAGCGAGTATGACAGTCAAGGAACTAAAGGAGCTGGCATGGCCGGAGTCCAGAGAATGAGGACGAGTGTGATTTGAGGCGAGGCCAGAGAAGGTGGCAGGGCCAGGTCATGCAGACCGGTAGGTCAGAGGAGGATAATGCCTTCAGTCCATGAGTTAGGTCAAGCTTATAGAATAGTTCCTGGCATGGTGTCAATGTTTAATATGATATTATTCTGATGTACTTTTCAAAACTATAGTATGAAATACAATTAAATGTTAGCTATTTATTTTAAGAGCAAAGAGAAACTGCTGAAGGATTTTAGGCAGGGGTGTGACATAAAACAGCCAGATTTGCATTTTGTAAGCATCATTCAAGCTACTGTGTAGAAAACAGATTGGGCGGGTGGTGGGGACAGTGCAAATGCCCGTGAGAAGACCAGAAGTAACTGTGTTAGTCGTTCTGTGAGGTTCTTCCTCAGAGATTCTGCATTCCTTTCCACGAGAACTGCTATATTTACCAAGAAACACTCTTGACAAAAATTACGTGAGAAGAAAACCCTAAGCTTCTTGGGATTTTAAGATTTTCTTTGTAAAGGATTACGCAGCCACTCCTGAATTCTACCCTTAGTCCTCTGGAATCTTAAAATTGTTCTGTAAATCCCTCCTTGAAACACTGTTGGAGGCTGGGGCTGGCACCTGTATCCTCTTCCTCATTGTTCGCTGCTGCTTCAGAGACCTGGGTCACTGAGATGAGAGGCGGCTTCAGCAGGGATCTCCCCGCCCTCGCTCCTTCTTGTTTTCAGAGTCCAGGATCTTGTCAGTGTAGGTCAGGGCAGTTTCCACTTGAATCAGAAATTCAAGCCTTCAGACTTTCTTCCAATTCGTAATGACGAGACATTCAATGACAGCATAAAGTCCCAGTGAAGAGATGATTTCTAATTGGCACAGAAATTGAGTGAGTTGATGGTTAAGAATGTGATGAAAAAAAGAGAATGAAAAAGAAACCTTTTATCTGGAAATATTATCCCGGGCCAATGACTTCTTTCTTTCTTTTTTGTTTTTTTAATTAGGAAAGCCCAATTTTTGAGTTGTCCCGATTGGAAAACATCCAGATGATGGTCATTCTTTTTTAGGGCAGAGCCATGGGTGTTTTGGAGAAATAGCCACTTTACATGTTTGCCCAAAGCAAGTAAAGTATCAGTGTCAAAGAATGGGATTTGAGCCCTTCGGTGGTCTTAGAAATTAACTAGCCCCAAGTCAAATTTAATAGAAAAGGAGGCTTTAATAGAAAACGGAGGCTTAGTAAGTATATGCTATTTAGCTCTGGGAGTGTCTTTTGGAGTTAGAACCAAGCTCTCCGGTCTTCATTGTATAGTTCAATTTCCATTCTGTGATCCACGTTTTATAAGAGAAAATATGGTTGTTTGGGATTTTGTTAGTTTGTTTTCTCAACGTGGACAGGGACTTATTTTCAAAGGCATACTTAAACTGACCTGTTTTAACTAAGGTAAGGGATACATAAATGAGAAGAATAAAATGTTAAAGAAATGGATAAGATTAAGTGGATTGAACTATTTTTATACAGGAAGCTGAGTTGATAGATAGGATGTGTGATCTTTTAGAAATTGCCATTTCATTTTCGGTTTTGTAATAAATGAATATGAGCTATGTATTTATACTGTCTGCGGAAGTCAGGACACAAACTAAGTGGTGTTATCTTTGTGAATGATCAACTGCTGAAGACGTTTCAAATTAACTGTATAAATAATCTAACAGGGTCCTTCATTGTACAGTTCTTGGAGCAAACAAAAATGCAATGTGTTTTTATAACTAGATAGCTATTTGATTTTTCCCCCTCCTTCCCACATTTGGATATAGATTGATATAGAATTACTTAAAATGCTGCATATAAATTAAACATTAAAAGGGAGATATGGAGAGGCTAAGCTGCCCCATTATAATCTTTAGTTCTGCAGTCACTGCCTCAAGGACACTCTGTTTCATATCACTTGCCCTTCTTTTGAAAAGTGATCACGGAGGTTCAGGTAACATTTAAGTCCAGCCAGCAACTGCATAATTTATGGACCTTTTTTGTTTTGTGTTCTTATTTTAATGAAAAACAGGAAAACAGAAGACCATTACATACATTAATGCCTTTCTTTTGTTCTTTCCCTCCCACCCTGCCTTTCCAGATAGGGGCCCTGAAGGACTACTACCACTTCTACCATAGCAGGACAATTAAAAGGTCAGTTCTCTCCAGTAGAGGAACCCACAGTTTCATTTCAATGGAACCAAAGGTAAGAAGAACCAGTTGGGTGGGGACCAAGAGGCAAAGCTTTTGCATTTTTCATTGGTGATAATATGCTAGCAGCTGATGACTGGCACGAAGGCTCAAATTTCTAGAGCTGTAATAATATACCTTCGTCCCGTGTCTGTGCTTCCTCTTTAGATTTTTACTGATGTGCTAGTATCATCCGAGTTGTAGAGCAATCTGGGGTATCCATAGGTATGTGTTCTCATGGAGAAATGAGAGGGTGTGGGGGTGGGCAAGATAGCCATAGAAAATGATTGACGTGTTAAGAGTACCGTGCTATCTACCTAATATGCATGTAGATTGATGGTCTGTGAGCCTCACAGAAGGAGGATTTTCTTCTAGAACCCTCAGGTCAGGCCTCAGGTTACCATGAATCCTCCAGATTTTACCCGGCATTGAGAGAGCCACATCTCTAACAGCCCAAGGACTAGACTGGGTCTGGGACAGGAGGAACACTGAACACAGAAGGGGTAGAACCTGGCTCCTGCCCTTGGGGCCTGGTCAGATAGCTTTCTTCCATGGAGTCCTTGGGTTGTGCAGATAACATACCCTTGGGAGAGCTAGAAGGAAGTACGATATGCCTAGGTTCTCCTGATATGCCTAGGTGGGGCAGCTTTGAAATGGGATATGGGAAGGAGAGGGGTGTTAGGGACAAGCTACTAGCAGACAACTAAGACTGTGAGGTCGAGGTAAATATCTGCCCTTATTAATTAAGTTGGAGGAAGGAGCAGAAGTCTGGCGGAGAACTAACCGGCCTCTTGGATGTACGTAGCAAAGAGGAAGAGAGGGCAGCTGTATCAATTTGCCCGAGTTCCTCTGTAGGCTCACTGTGTATTACTGACTGATGAGGGCGTTTTGCTTTTTTCCCCCATTATGATTTGGGTTTGCCATAAGAACTCATTTTTAAATAAATTGATAAACAAGTCCCTACCAGTGAGCATAACAATCTCAGTTAGAGATTCCTTGAAAATTGTATTCCTATTTATAAAGCAAAAAGGCTCCTATTTGAATTAATATGCTAATGAGATTTGCAATTTGGAGTCTTGACCTCTGTTATGTGCTGCGGTTTACCTTGTTTAATTTTTTTCTGGACTATTATGACACAGTGTTCATGATTGTGAAGTTGTATCTCGGTGGTTAGAACAAGTACATTTCTTCTAGGTCCCAATTTTCTGTAGGTTATAGAAACATCTAATACTTCCGTGGCCTATGGATTGCATTTTTTTCCCTTTGTCTCTATTCTGAATTGAATTTTTCTGCAAAAGCACTCTGTTGAGACATTCCTGAATTACCTGCATTTTCAAAGCAAAGTCATACATTTCATCTGTTAACACATTGACTGCCACACTAGGAAAAAAACATTTTTCTTTGAGGCCACGGTATTTATTACGAAAATAGAATAAAAACTTCAAAAACAAAACGATCCTTTCTAATTTAATGAAAAATTTGTTATTTTTTATTGTTTTCTGGACATGAGTTATATGCAACTTGAAAAATAGTTCGTGCAGCTCCCAAGGTAAAGAGACATGTGAGTTACATATGCTCCACGAGGCCTCGGGCTCAAAAGTAGTGTGAGTTAAATACAACTCACAAGACAGTTAATGTGTTAAACAATTTTTTTGAAGCTTTTTTGGAACTTTGGTAATTAAAACAAATCTAATTTTGGAGCTCATGTGCAAAGTCAATATGAATTGGATAAGGCAAGCATGAGCTGGTTTGGGAAGTAATAGCTGAATGTAATGAGGCATTGTTTTCATGATGAAGGATTTACCGAATATGGAGCTGTCTCTATCCTTAGTGTTATCTTGGGGCATCTTGATCTTCATTCTTCTTACCTTAGTGCATCAAATGGCTTATGCTTCATCCAACAGAGACCTTGGATGCTGGGATACTCAGTACCTGGAATCACACCCAGTTCAGAGGAGCAGGGCCATTTCAGGCCATCCCAAGTGTACATGCCCCATCCCCTTCCTCCTCAATAAATAGAATCCTTTGGAGGGCCATACCTCACTCGCCGTTCCAGTGCCTTCTGCCAGTTATTCACACCCAGGATTTACACAGGAGGACTGCAATTCTACCAGCTTTGCAAGAGGGAGCACCACCAACTAGAGTTTGCCCACAGTTTCTTTCAGATATTTCATCATATTTATAGTTCATTCGTTCATTGCCATTTCTTGAACTCCCGTCTTCTGCCAGGCCCTGTGTTAGGCTCTGCGCTTTGGAGATATAGTGGTGCCTGACTGGTGGGATCTCCCACAGTGGCTTTCAGGGAAGCCCCAGACATGGCAGTGCTTCTCACAGTTGGGAACTGGGGAGGCAAAGGACTTGGGAGTGTGCTCCAGTCTTCCTTCTTTTCCATCTTCCTCCTCAAAAAGCTCAGGCTTACCTAGGTTGTTTTTTCTTTTTAATTTTAAAAAACTTTTTATTTACAGAGAAGTTGCAAAAATGTTACAAAAAGTTCCTATATATTCTTCCCAAATTCCCTACATGTTAATGTGTTAAATTTATAACCTTTGATCATTCACTTTCTCTCTGGTCTGTACACACACACACACACACACACACACACATGTATGTGTTTGTATACATATGTTTGTATGTAAGTTTTTTTCTGAACATTTGGAGCAAACAACGGACATGATGCTCCTTCAACTCTAAATTTTTCACTGTGTATTTATTAAAAATAAGTGCCTGACAAAGAAGATGGTAAAAGAAAGAATAGAAAAAAAAAAAAAGCAAAATATTTATTAACAGTAAGTTCATAACCATAAGTAAAATAATAAAAATTTAGATATTAACATTAATTCAATATTATTATCTAGTCTGCAGACTTAATCCAGATTTTAAGATCTGGATCACATGTGGGTGTCATGTTTCCTAAGCCCTCGTTACTCTGTCATATTCCTTCAGCTTTCTTTTGTCTTTTTTCTTTCACGAGCCAGAAATTTTTTAAAGAGTACAGGCCAGTTATTTTGTAGAATAATTCTCAAGTTTGGTTTATTTCTTTCCTCGTGACTAGGTTCAGGTTTGGCAAGACCATTTTTGGCAAAAATACCAGAGAAATGATGTGTTTTTCCCAGCGCATCTGATTGGGAGATACGTGGTATTGCGTTTTCCTTACTGATGGTGTTAACTTTGATCACATAGTTAGGATGGTGTCTGCCAGGTTTCTCTGCTTTAAAAATACTATGGGTATACTTCAGAGATCTTGTGGGTTCACTGCTAGACCACTGCAATAACACTAATACAGCCATAAGTGAGTCACACAATTACTTTGGTTTTCCAATGCATATAAAAGTTATATTTACACTGTACTATAGTTTATTAAGTGTGCAATAGCATTATGTCTAAAAAATAATGTACTTACCATAATTAAAAAATCCTTTATTGCTAAAAAATGCTAATGATCATCCGAACCTTCAGCGAGTCACCGTCTTTTTGCAGGTAGAGGGCCGTGGTTCCATGTTGATGGTTTCTGACTTAGCAGGGTGGTGGTTGCTGAAGGTTGCTAGGGCTGTGGCAGTTTCTTAAATATAACTACAGTAAAGTTTTGCCACATCAATTGACTCTTCTTTTCATGAAAGATTTCTCTGTAGCTTGTGATGCTATTTGATAGCATTTTACCCACAGTAGAATTTCTTTCAAAATTCTCTCACACTCTGCCACTGCTTTATCAGCTAAGTTAATGTAATATTCTAAATCCATTGTTGTCATTTCAGCAGTGTTCACAACGTCTTCACCAGCAGTGAAGAGATTCCATCTCAAGAAACCACTTTCTTTGTTCATCCATAAGAAGCAACTCCTAATCTGTTCAAGTGTTATCATGATATTGCAGCATTTTGGTCACATCTTTAGGCTCCACTTCTAATTCTAGTTCTCTTGCTATTTCCAACACATCTTCAGTTGCCTCCTTCACTGAAATCTTGAACCCCTCAAAGTCATCCAAGAGGGCTGAAATAATTTCTTCCAAACTCCTGTTAAAGTTGTGATTTTGACCTCCTCTCATCAGTCACAAGTTTTCTTTTTTTTGAGACAGAGTCTTACTCTGTTTCCCGGGCTCACAGCAACGTCAAACTCCTGGGCTCAAGCAATCCTTCTGCCTCAGCCTCTCGAGTAGCTGGGACTACAGGCATGCGCCACCATGCCCGGCTAATTTTTTTTTCTATATATTTTTAGTTGTCTGGCTAATTTATTTCTATTTTTAGTAGAGACAGGGTCTCGCTCTTGCTCAGGCTGGTCTCAAACTCCTGACCTCGAGTGATCCTCCCTCCTCGGCCTCCCATAGTGCTAGGATTACAGGCGTGAGCCATCGTGCCCGGCCAGTCACAATTTTTCTTAATGGCATCTAGAATCGTGATTCCTTTCCAGAAGGTTTTCTATTTACTTTGCTCAGCTCCATCAGAAGAATCACTATCTATGGCAGTTATAGCCTTACAAAATGTATTTCTTAAATAATATGACTTGAAAGTCAAAATTACTCTTTGATCCATGGACTGTAGAATGAAGTTTTGTTAGTAGGCATAAAAACAATATCCTTACACATTTCCATCAGAGCTCTTGGGTGATGAGGTGCACTGTCAATGAGCAGCAATATTTTGAAAGGAATCTTTTTTTTTTGAGGATTAAGCCTCTACAGTGGGCTTAATCAGTAAACCATGCTGTAAACAGATGTGCTATCATTCAGGCTTTGTTGTTTTATTAATAGAGCACAGGCAGAGTAGATTTAGCATAATTCTTAAAGGTCCTAGGACTTTCAGAATAGTGAATTATAATAGCATTGGCTTCAACTTGAAGGCCCCAGCTACATTAGCCCCTAACAGGAGAGTCAGCTTGTCCTTTTACGCTTTGAAGCCAGGCATTGACTTCTCTCTAGCTGTGAAAGTCCTAGATGGCATCTTCTTCCAAGGGAAATCGGTTTCATCTACATTGAAAATCTTTTGTTTGGTGTGGCCACCTCCATCAATGATCTTATTGTCACTAGATCTTCTGGAAAATTTGCTGCAGCTTCTGCATCAGCTCTTGCTTCAACGTGCATTTTTATGTTCTGGGGATGGCTTCTTCCCTTAAACTTCAAGAACCGACCTCTACTAGCTTCAAAGTTTTCTTCTGCAGCTTCCTCACCTCGTTCAGGCTTTATACCATGGAGGAGAGGGCCTTGTTCTGGATTAGACTTTGGTGTAAAGGCATGTTGTGGCTGGTTGGATCTTCTGTCTAGACCACTAAAAGTTTCTTTCTATCAGAATAAGGCTGCTTCTCTTTCCTATCATTCATGTGTTCACTGGAGTAGCACTTTTAATTTTCTCAAGAGCTTTTTCCTTTGCAATCACAGCTCGGCTAATTGTTTGGCACAAGATGTCTAGCTTTCAGCTTATCTTGGCTTTCAACATGCCTTCCTCACAAGCTTAATCATTTCTAGCTTTTGATTGAAAGTGAGAGACATGCAACTCTTCTTTTCACTTGAACACTTAGAGGTCATTGTAGGGTTACGAATTTGGCCTAATTTCAATATCATTGTGTCTCAGGGAATAGGGAGGCCTCAGGGAGAGGGAGAGAGACAAGGAAACAGCCTGTTGGTGGAGCAGTCAGATCACACACATTGATTGATCAAGTTCGCTGTCTTATGGGGGTATGGTTTATCGTACCCCCAAAACAGTTACAATGATAACATCAAAGCTCACTGAGCACAGATCACCATAACAGATATAATAATAATGAAAAAGTTTGAAATATTGTGAGAATTACCAAAATGTGACACGGAGACACAAAGTGAGCACGTGCTTTTGGAAAAATGGCACTGACAGGCTTGTTTGACACAGGGTTGCCACAAGCCTTCAATTTGTAAAAAGCACAAGGTCTGCAAAGTACATAAATTGAAGCATGATAAAACAAGTTATGTATGCCTCCATTTTCACCTTCATAATTAATAAGTGTTTCATGGGGAGATACTTAGAGATTATTTAAATTTCTATGAGCTCATTTTGTATTTTTCACTCCTAGCTGACCTCATGGGGAGTATAAGGCAAGTGTTGGTGTTACTTGCTTTCTTAAGCAGGTCTCCTTTTCTTTGATCTTGGATTTGTGTAGGGTGGATGATTTGTGTGCTAGAGTGGAGGCACAAGTAGGTGGGTTTGGACCATGGCTTTGGACCATGACCATGGTGGGTTTTGAAATGGCTTTGGGAAAAACATTGGTGATGCGATCTTAAAATTATTTTTGATCACTGCCTTCTCAAGAAAGGGAAAACACACGAGTGAATTGCAGGGAAAACACATATGAATGAGATCTTAGCTTTTACTTGCTATAGTAAATTGCAAGGCTCTTTCCTCCCCCCTTCCTTTTGTTTTTACTTAGAGGGTTCCAAAGAAGGAAATACAAAAGTAGCAACATTATAAGAATGGCCCTCTTGGTGCTAAGAAAATGTTGAGGTCAGTTGGGACACAAGAGCCTGGAGAACAAGAATAGCTTTGACTCCCGTATGTGAACATTATGTTATGATTAACTTTTTAAATGACAGGGATTCACAGACTTCTAATGTAGCAGCACTAGTACAGTAATAACACAGTTTTGCAGAAAATGCTGGTACATTTTATTGCAGTCTGGCCAATAAGTCTTCCATCTTTCTTGTTTATATCTTTCTTTTTGACTGACCAACCTTCCTCCAAGAGACCTAGGCTCAATTTCAGGAACAGTAGTCTGAGTTCACTTTCTCAAAGTGTTTTATTAATTTGTTTATAAATTTTTGCCAGCCACAGATATTTTGGTCAAGGAGGGTGTTATCTGTAGGAGAACACTGGATGGAAGTTCTTTATATGGTCTGTAGCTGCCCATGCAGACATGGGGCTGGGGGGCGGGTGAGGGGGTGTGCAGGAAAGATCATTTTCTTTCGTTTTCCTTTTCCCTACCCAGAAACAGAAAACTAAAATGCTAAATTCCCTACTAGAGTAGGACATCTTTGACTTTTTAAAAACAAAAAATATAAATACATGCCCTACCCATGCGTAACTTACGTAAGCATAGTGCCCTCTTTTTCCTGTTAGATTTTATCTCGAAGGCTCTGGCGTATCAGTCTTTTATCTGTTCCAATCCTTTTTCTATTTTCAAATCTATCAGAAGTCGATTTTTATCCAAATCTAGGAAAGAGTTGCCCCCTGCTGAGGGTCACGGATGGGCACCTCTCCCATCTTGTTTCTTCCTAAGTCATCCCCAGCTGGTGTGTCTCATCGCATGGGTGTGTATGGAAAAACCTTTCGTTAATGTTATCTATTGCGAAATCACAGACTCCTTAGAATTAGAGTTGTTAGTCTTATCCCTTTGCTCTCCTATGCTGCATACCCTCCGTGATACTCCTAGAAGGAATTTTGTCAGACCCGTTTGAATGTGTCTAGTGACACGAGTTCACTATTTGACAAGGCAAACATTTCTTTATTTGAAGAGACTTGTTAGTTATATAATCTGCTTGCCTGTAGCTTCTACCTGTTGAGTCTACTTTTGCCTTCCAGAATTACATACAACTTCTCCATAATACGTAAATTGACTTCTACATAATAGCTCTTTAAATATTAGAAGCCCTTTGCTCACTCTCCTGGAGAAGCAATTGTCCCTTTATAAACGTGGCCCAGAATTAAGTTCAAGGCTTTAGCTCCCAGAGATATTGCCCACTCGTTACATTTATCCATAAGCCATTTGCTCTGAAGAGAGCTGAAAGCAGAGCATTCAAGCATTGCACAGTGACAAAGGGGTGTGGGAAAAGGACGGGAAGGGAGAAACGAAGTGATTGGGGGTGGTTAGCAGGATCAGATGAAATCAGACCTGTGAAAGAAAAGTAAATTCAAGTTTCTCACTGATTCAGGCTGGGGCCTGTTGTGCCCAGGATTTGATTTTTCAGGTGCTGGAGTTTCTCTTTTTGCCGCAAGAGTAAAATAGTTGTGATGAGAAACTGGAGTACAGGAGCTCTTCGCCGACGTGATGGAAAAGTTACGCATATCCACTCCTTATCAGGCGGATCCCATTTCCCTGTGGATTCGCTTTATAACTTGAGCATTATTTTATCTTCACTGCTAATTGATCTGTAATGGATCCATGAGGCAACCAGCACGGTGGCCATCTCTTTTCTAAACCTGGAGACTATATAAGCTGTTTACATAGAGCTGATCTGCTAGGGGAACTCTGGAGGTAAAGAAACCTTATTTCATTAGAAATAAGGACTCAGAAGTGTCTGAGGTCAGTCTTACCTGACTCACATGCATTAGTTGCGGCCATGCTTTTTCACAAATAATATTCCATTTGGTCTGGTGCAGCTTTAAAATTAGTTGCACCCAGAGTTCACGTGCTTCCTGCGCAGGCCACTGCTGCATTGCCTCTCTCCCAGGCTGCCCTCCTTCCAGCTGGTGCTCCTGTGTGTTTTCTTTGGCAGGTTAATGTTCTGCTCTTCAGTTTTAAGTGTGATAATGACTTAACGGTTTGACTTTCTTTTGTGAAGTGCAGTTTTATAAGTGTAACGTAACCCTCCTGGGTTTGTGCTCATCCAGCTGCGTAGGATGATCCCGGGTGTGTTGAGGTCTGTGGCTTTGGCCTTGTGTTTCTGCACAGTGAGGGTGTCTGTCCTCTAGGACAGGTGCCTAAGCCTTTGTCGTTGTTGCTTAGGATATGTCCCGACCGTGGTCATTTCACATTAGCCTCTGCTCATCTCACCAGTGAGTGAAAGTGGTCAGCACACATCTCCAGAGTGCCACGTATCCTTCTGGAAGCAGTGTGGGCTTGGATCTGATGGCGAGCAGAGAGCATACGGTTGTGGTGGTCAGGAGGGACTTTGGGGAGCTCTCTTGTTCCAGGATACCTTCTTTACCGCATTTTCACCAGCTATAGCAGATCCCTGTCTTTGGCATTTAATAGCATTTCTGAGTCTTCGAAAATCCCACTGGAATGCATCTACTCCCAGGAGAAACATTTCAACCATAGGTTTGCAACATTCAGTACGTTTATGGTGACAGGATAGCGAGAAGTGTGGGAGAGAGGAGGGATGTGGGTGCTGGGTCCGGTGTGTGCCCCACTTCCCTGTCCTTCCCTCTTGTTTCCTGGTCTCCTAGGTGTTTGGACAATCAGGAGCCAGAGCGGCAGATTGTACACCACTGAGGTATCTGGTGGGAAAGTTTAGGTCAAAGCCCAAATCCCTTGTAGATAGCAGTAAAGAAAAAAAAAAAGTTTCTCAGCTACTTTGGCAAGGCTGCCAAATCCTTATTAGAGAGCACTTGGCAGTACTTCACTTGGAAAGTCATAAACTCACATGCCTATAGTGGCAGTGCAGGTACCAAGAATGAGTGAGATGGGCCAGCTATAAAGTCACAAGGTATAGCGCCCTCGCTGCGTGCGAGGGGGCAGCTGCCACTCCACTGCAGCCGGTGGCCCTCAGGTTGCCGAGCTGGCTCAGTATTGCTAATTCAAAAGAACCTGTAAGTCTCAATTTTTACATACCATTTCCCGATCTTAAATGTTGGCAACTAATTCAAAAATTAAAAAATATTTATGTGGGCCAAAGAAGACACATTCAGGGGGCATCCCGGTTTGTATGCCTCTCAGGTTGGCTGTGTTGGGAGAAGGGGAGGAAGGCACGAAAGCCGGATCTCAGCACTTGCGTGATTTTGCTTTGGTCTGACCCTCACGTGGACGCACGTTTCGGCATAAACAACAGGCTCGGTACTTTCACGTCATGAAGTGAAGGCTGCCGGTGGTGGAGACAGGAGGTGGAGATCCCATTCTAGTTCTCTTGTGCTGGCCTCAGTTATCCACTGACACCTATGACTGTCCTGGAAGAAAGTCTTAACATGACGTGTTCGAGGAAGCAGGATAAGTCAAAGAGAAGAACAAATGGGAGATAAAAGTAATGGCCATAAAAATTGGAAGCAGGTATGATGAGGCGAGGCAGGTTATGGATTTTGCATAATATCTTTAGCCCCTTGAAGGAAAGGTACTAACTGTAAAATCTTTGTTAGTTTCTTTAGTTGATGTATTTCTAAGGTGTCAGATTCTAAAAAAGTAGGTTTTGGATTTAGAAAAGGCAGAGTAATGACAACATTCTGAATTTCTAGATTGTTATTAAGAAGAGAATTTTGAACCCACAGTTTCTGTTGAAATCTTGAGCAAGTTAGGATAAAATAAGTAGGCAAACCTAAAGAATCAGTGGAAACAACAAAGAAACAAAAACCAGCATCAACAACAACAAAAAACCCAAAGCCAATTTAATTGTCTGGCTTTGAAGAGAAATCATACTGATTCATGTATTTATTTTAATGAATGCAAGAGTCAATAAGAAATCCAATTAAAACATCACCATTGAAAACATGTTGTTTGTTAATTAAGTGCTTGTAAATTTTGTTTCTATGCTGAGTTCTCTCAAATGTCAATCACTTTTTACAGTACAAAAGAAGGAATTATGATGCAGTAGAAAAAAACTTTTGGATTTTAGTTTCCACTTCCATCCTTGTAGGGTGAGCTCTATCTGTCAATTCTCCCCCAATTGAAGACTCGTCATTGTTCATGCATAGACCTAGAGAAGTACATGGTATAATGCAGAATCATGAATTGTGCATGTAAGAAGAGATCAAAAGTGTAAGTTAAATCCTTATAACAAAATAGTAATGTTATAAATGTATATGTATGGGTAAGGAAAGATCTCCAAAATAATACATAAAGTTTAAAAAAGCAATATATGAGGAGAGTAGATGTGGGAACAAAAAAGACCTATGTGTATGTGAGTGTAATTATATGCAGGATAGGTTTGGAGGATACACAAACACATAAAAATAACTCTTAACCTTTCCACACTGTATGGTTTTTTATACTGTAGTGAAACTGCTTTTGTTGACACCAATCACACTGTGATATCTCAAAGCCAGTGGATACATTTCTGTTCTCGTCTGACTCTACCTTTCACTTAACATCATCATCGATCATTTGTTACTTTTGAAAAACTTGACTTCTTTCTTTCTTTCTTTTTTTTTTTTTTTAAATTGAGACAGGGTCTTACGCTCTCACCCAGGCTGGAGTGTAGTGGCTTGATCATAGCTCACTGCAGCCTCAAAATCCTGTGCCTCAGCCTCCCTTGAGTAGCTGGGACTACAGGCACATGCCACCATGCCCTCTTGACTGATTTTTAAATATTTCATAGAGATGGGGTCTTGCTGCATTGCCCAGGCTGGTCTCAAACTCCTGGCCTCAAGCAGTCTTCCTGTCTTAGCCTCCTGAGTAGCTGGGATTACAACTGTGAGCCACTGCACCCAGATAAAATTTATCTTGAAGCTGTAAATCTGTGGACTTTCCTCTCCTACACTGCCACCATCCTGGTTAATCCCACCACCACCTGTGTGACCTGGTTCATAGCAATTGTTTCTGCTTCTACGGTTGTTCTTTTATTAATACAATCATTCTCCACAAAGAGTAAGTTTCCAAAGTTATAAAAAGATCTTTCAATGACTTTCCATTGACCTTGGAATAAAATCTAACTTTCTCTTAATGATCTTCAAGGGCCATGATGATCTGGTCTCTTTTTACCCCCCTGAGCTAGTCCTTTTTGGTCATTACACTCAGCCACATCTTTCTCGCTATCTGTCTCTCAAACACACTCTTCCTTGTTCCCTTTGCCTAGAGTATGCTTTTTTGGGTCTTTGCATGATGGATGTCCTCTCTTCCTTCATGTATCAAAGTAAATGCCACCTCCTTTGAAAGACCTTCCCCAATGACCCTTACTAAAGTAGATCCTTAATCTCGTCTGCCTAGCTGCTGTCTGGCTTCAACATGTTCATTTCCTCTTTGGTACCTGTCTGAATTCAAAACCATTATTTCTTTATTTGGTTGTTGGTTTTCTCTTCCCAGGATGTAAACTCAGTTGGAACCGGAGCCCTATGCATCTTGTTAACTGTGAATGACCTGAAACAATGTATAGCACAGGGGTGGGGAAACTTTCCATGTTGGAAGTCCACATTAATTTAGCTATAATCAGATAAGGACGCATTCAAGAAATTTCAATTAGATATACTTAAAAATGTACATGATTTTGTGAAAAAATCTAACTACTATGTACTTAATAATTTCAAAAAATGAAAACTCTTGGTTACTTTTAAAGTTAACTAACCTTTTAATGACTTTGTTGTGTTTGCTTTTTGTTGGAAAGCATTTGAATATTTGGTTGCAGCATGGAGGTCTGCAGTTTCAGTTGATCCTCTAGTTGATCAGTCATTTGTGACCTTAAGGGCATCTTGATCTGGCTTAGGTAGGAGAATATACATTCACAGCAATATGTGGTTGAAAAGCACTAAAGCATTTTTCGGGCATGTTGCTGAAGGCATGGATATTCTACTGCATTTTTCCGTATTTCAATTGGATCTTTTTTAGTGTCAAACGATGACTTTAAAATGTCATCTACTGAGAGCTCAATCAATTTATCTGTGGTTCTTTAGGTGCCTTGGTGATATCAACTAGGTGAGGCTGAAATGCTAATTTGTCATGATTCTTAATGTTAGTGAATCTTTCATTGTATTCTCCAACTAATAGGTCTATAACAGCTTCATATTCTTCAAATGATTTGCATATATCATCCTGCTCATCATTGACCTTTGCTAACTGGAGAAAATGTTCATCTGAAATTTCCTTTTGAAAAAGTGTTTTGAAAAAAGATAGCTATTTTTAAAATGCTTAGATTTTTTTTTTTTTTTGCATTTTGCTGATGCAAGATACAATGAAAAGAAATGAGAGCATCTGGATCTTTAATACTTTGTTTTTAATCTATGCAATAAACCCTTCATGTTTTCCTGTCAGGGAAGGTGCATCATCTGTACATACATTCATTAAATTTACCAAATTCAGTCAAACTTCACGACGCTTAACTTGAAAGTTGTTGAAGATATCTATTCCCCGTGTTATGTCTGCAAGAGTGCCCAAATCAAGTAAATTTTCGTAGCAAAGAAATCTTCTGTTATGACCCAAATGAGGTATTAATATAAAAATCTGTGCCAAATCAGTAGTATCAGTTGATTCATCAAAGTGATTGAATAATATATATTTTCCTTTTGAAGTATTTCATGAAGTTGTTCTGTTAAGTTGAAGGCTAATTCACGCTGTGGATCAGTTATGGTTCTCCTTGAAAGAGGCAGTTGTTTGTACTTTGAAATGTTATCGAGGTCTAAGCATCCTAAAACTTCGACAACGCATTCTTTCACAATTTCTACATCACTGAATGGCTTCCCTTTCTTCCCAAGTATATAAGCTACTTTATAAGTTGCTTCCGTGGCATTATTTCCAGGTTTTATTGCTGCTTGAATGAATTGTCTTTACTTTTGCTTTTCATCTTTTAATTTCTGCAATACAACCTTCACACCTCTCCCTCTAATTTAAAATATTTGTGGTCCTTATAAGTGTTGTAATGCTGATGAACATTGAATTTCTTTAATGTTAATATTGTAGTATCACAAAGCAAGCAAATCATCTTATTTTTAGCAGAAACAAGATAATAGTGCAATTCCCAATCCTCATTAAAAAAATCTGTTTTCTTCAAACTTCAGCAGTTCTCTCATTCTTCTCTGACATGATGGGCTGTTAAGCAGACAGAATTAAAAAATACTCTTGAGCTGTGCAACTATTCACAAATTCCACTTCAAACAGAAACACAGTGCACTGTTGTCAAAAGCTGGCGTACTTGACCCCCATAAACTCTCGCCAACCAGCCTCGTGCAGTAGTATCACCAGTCAGGCAGGGGAAGTTAGAACTAAATCATGAGTGTAGCAGCTGTTGATTTAGCCCTTATGGCTTACTAATGTTCTAATTATGCCAGTCAATCTGGGAGGATTATTTTGTTGAAACTTATTTTATTCTTTGATATTTTAAATACATTCATTTTAAAAATAAAATGAAAAGATAAAAGATAAACAAAAATATATTAATAAAAATAAAAGGATTTGTTCTGTAAAATTTGGATTCAGTCAAAAGGCCATACTTAAGGACCCAGAAGGCCACATGTGGCTTTAAGGCCTGAGGTTCCCCACCCCTGGTCTAGCACATAGAAAACCTTTAGTAGAAGAAGAAGTGATATTTTTAAATTAATTTTTTAAAGGAAGATAAGTGATGGAGGCAACAATAAAGTTAGGAGCTGTACTTATCTCTTAATTCTCCTAGACCTCACATCATTTTGTGGTGACCTACACAGTACCATCTCATTTTAAGTGTAGACATCGGAGAAGCCAGCTGGAAAGACACTGTTATAAAATGAAAGAAGCATTGACTGGATTTAGGATATTTGGATTCTGCTCTCAGCTTTACTACTAGCTCAGAGTGGCTATTAGCGTGTCACCCTTCATTGGGCTTATTTCACTTGTAAAATCATGGAGCAGACGAGCTATTTTCTAATGTTCATTCTGATCCATTAATTACCATCTTGAATCAATGTCATTTGTGATTTTACTGTTGGCCCACATTGCCATCAGATAAGCATTTTTCATATTCTCTGTTCTAGTTTCTTTTCAAACATTCTCTTTCTACCTTTCTTCTCAATGTTTGGAGTATTTCTTAGCACATTCAGCTCTCCCTCTAGACACTGTTTTGCCTAAAAGAGCTGATTTTGCAATTAGACTTGTGATTAACTTGGTTAGTCTTGAGACAGATACAGACATTACCTATTCAGCTATACATATAATAAACGAGGAACAAGTAACATTGCTTCTCTGTTGTCACACGCAGTACATGTTTCTCCCCGACACAAGAGTATGATAATGAGAACAGTAATTAAGTGTGATTGCTGATGTTCATGAAGTTCCAGAAGAAGACAGTTCTTCAAATAGCGAAATATTGTATGTAAAAAGGAGTTCTTCTAAGGAGTTCGATACTGTATGTGGTTTTTGGAGAAATGGAATACCTTCTAAAATAACAGCGAAAGAACAAATTTTAAGAAGCCTAGCTGTGGAAATTAGGTATTTGAAATTTATTAGGAGGGAGGTGGTGGCAGGGTCAGGCTAGAAAACAGAAAAGGCCAAAAATAAAATCAGATAGAAACAAGAGTGGACACAGTTAATGAACATTGTTAGTGGCTATGTGCATTCTTTTTTTCAATCCATTAACAAAGCTAAGCAAGCATTTTCATACATGAGTTGTCATGCTCAGGCAGGCTGTTATTCAAAAACAAACAAAAAACAAAACAAAAACCATAAGAGTACAAAACCCAAAACAGTAAGCAGGTGAGAAACAGGACTGTGTCTTTGTGTCCTTAGGACAAATTTGCTAGGCCTGGCTCAAAGGCAGCTTTCACTTTAGATGGAATGTTCCAATAATGTCCCTTAGGATGTGGACATGCTTTTCACACCTACTTCTTAGACCAGTGGGGTGCCCTTCTCCAACTCATCTATGCACAGAGAGAAAAGATGATGGAAACTTCTTAGAGGATTGGGAATAATGAGGTCATTCCTTAACATCAGGAGAACTGAAGTCTCCCAGGAATGAGGTAGCATGGGAGAGATATCCAGAGTTCAACCAGTCATCATTCATTTGCTTTCTCCATGGATATTTTCTGAGAGCTTATTGTGTGCAAGACACTGAGCTGGACATTAGAGATAAAACTAAAAAAGTCACTACCCTCACAAAGCTTACTATCTTTTAAACCCTGAAGTCCAGGCTTGAGGCCAAAAAAGAAAAACAAGTTTTGAAGGCACTGATTAGTATATTTTTAAAAAGCTCTTTCACTAGCACATTTCAAATTTATATTTATACTTAGGGTGCCAGAAAAAATAACAGGTTTTTAGTATGATTATGTCCCAAGTATGGCATGGGACATCCTTACACTAAAATAGTTATTTGTTGTTTATCTGAAATTTAAGTTTAACTCACCATCCTATATTATTATTTGATAAGTCTGGCAACCCTAATTTGTCCCTAAATCATTTTGAGATTAGAATGAGGAATCCCAATACTGAGACATTGGTACACGCGTTGAGACACAGCTAAAGGGGTAAGGACTGACCAGAATCCCGGTATCCCACGACAACAGAAAGTCAGAAAGTTTCACATATTCCCCAAGTCAGGAAGAATTCCTTAAAAACGTCATCCTTCTAAAGTAACATGCATAGAGTAGCCATCATTTATTTTATCATATATTTATGTTGAGACACTTAGATTGGTTTCCTAGCTCACACTGGTGTTTGTAATCCAGCAAGTTAAATCCTCCACCCCTGATGATTGTTTCCTTGTTCTTGAGTAGAAAGACAACTCATTTACCACTTTGTAAGGCATTTCACAAACTGTCCTGTACACCTGTCCCTGACCTTTAAACCTCTATAGTAGAGGTGTGTCTGTGTGTGTCCTGGGGTGAGGGACTGCTACAGCTAAGCTGGGAGCTGCCACAACATGGACATTTTAAGTGAAAGATCTACTTAGCAACCTTGTGATCAGCTGTCATCTTTCAGATTGTGTAGTTACAGTCAAAACAACCATTCGGAGATTTACAGATTTGGGGAATTTTATAAGCAGTGTAGTTGTAGCACAGTCCTTTACAGGAGCGAGTTCCAGCTCCATAGGCAGAAGTCCTAATGAATAGTTAGTACTAACTGATAGAAAGTAGGTTGAAAGTCCAGCCTGGCGTTGAATCTGAGATTGCTGAATTGCCCCTAGAGAGCAAAGGCTTCCTGTGTAGACCTAAATGAAGATAACAAGATGAATCACCAGTACATACAGTTGGCCTTTTCAAATTTCATGACTCTACAGCTCAGACTTTGGGGAACATTGGGATTAAATCATTGGGAATGAAACTTAGAGACAGTTTTCCCCAGTGGACCAGTTTCAGCTCCTGCACTGTGAGTTAATACAGTGGCGGGGCATTATGAAGGCATTCTGAAAGAGTCGGTTTTCTCTTAAAATCAGTGGATAACTAGAGCCCATGTTCAGCCTCATTTGTCTAATTCAAGTTTGTAGTTGAGTAAATCCTATAAAGAGGCACTGTTCTGCATTTGTGGCATAATTTATAAGCTTCGAATCTGAATATGTTAGATGAATAGAAAAGAATAGTCAAAGAAAAATGATACCCTACATTTTTAAGCGTTAATGGCTTATGTTTTTATTAAATCCTTTAAAATCCTTTCCTTTATGTGTATACATTTGGCTCTCCGTATCTGCAGATTCCTGTGGAATCAACGAACTACGGATGGAAAATATTCGGAAAAAAACAATAAAAAGCAATACAATTTTAAAAATGCAGTATAACAACCATTTACATAGCATTTACATTGTATTGGTGTTATAAGTAACCTAGAGATGTTTAAACTGTGTAGGTTATAAGCAAACGCTATACTATTTTATATAAGGGAATTGGGCATCTGTGGATTTTGGTATCTGCAGGGGGTCCTGGAACAATATTTTAATTGTTTTTTGCTTTTTTTTTTTGAGACAGAGTCTCACTTTGTTGCCCGGGCTAGAGTGAGTGCCGTGGCATCAGCCTAGGTCACAGCAACCTCAGACTCCTGGGCTCAAGCAATCCTTCTGCCTCAGCCTCCCGAGTAGCTGGGACTACAGGCATGAGCCACCATGCCCGGCTAATTTTTTTCTATATATTTTTAGCTGTCCAATTAATTTCTTTCTATTTTTGGTAGAGACGGGGTCTCGGTCTTGCTCAGGCTGGTCTCGAACTCCTGAGCTCAAACGATCCGCCCGCCTCGGCCTCCCAGAGTGCTAGGATTACAGGCGTGAGCCACCGCGCCTGGCCCAATATTTTAATTCTTTAGAACTGATTTTTCCCGACCTCCAACATCTTATTACAACAATTTTCAAACAAACAACAAAGTTTTGAAAAACTTTAACGTGAGTACCACTGTATTTGACACCGAGATTCTACCATTAGCATTCTACATACTTCCGTTATTACACATCTGTGTGATAATGCACCTATCCATCTCTCTTCATCCATTGATCCATGTAATTTTTTGATACATTTCAAAGTAAATTGCAAACATTAGTCCATTCCCCTGAAGTACATCAGCGTGCATGTCATTAACTACAATTCAATATTTGTTTATACTTTTTCTTTTCTTGATGTAAAATATACATACTTAAGTATATAGTCTTTGAGTTTGGACAGAAGTCTATATTCCTATCAGGATACAGACAAGTTTCCATCACCCTGCAAGGTTCCCTCAAGCCCCTTCCCAGTCATTTGTGTCCACATGGAAGCAATCCCTGCTTTTATTTTTTTCACAATAAAATAATGTGAAAAATAAATTAGTTTTGAATAGCGTATTTTTAAGAAATTTAAATTAGGTCAATTTATATACAGTAAAATTTATCCTATTTAATGTACTCTTCTGTTGGATTTTAACAAATGTGTACAGCTGTATAACCAACATCACAGTCAAGAAAGAGAACGGTCCCCCCTCCCCACCCCCCACCAAAAATTCACCTGGGCTCCTTTATAGTCAGTTTCTTTCCCCATCCCCCAGCCTCTTGCAACCATTGCTCTGTTTTCTGTCCCTGTAGTTTTACTTTTTCTAGAATGGCATATGAATGGATAATACACGATGTAGTCTTTTGAGTCTGGATTCTTTCACTTAGCATAATGCATTTGAGATTGCATCCATGAGGTAGTGTGTGTCAAAGTTTATTTCTTTTATATTGCTGAGTAGTATTCTGTTATAGATGTACCACAGCTTGTTTATCCCTTCACCAGTTGAAGGACATTGGGGTTGTTTTCTCATTATTAGTGATTATGAGTATGGCTGCCAAAAAGTGAATGGCATTTGTTTTTAAGTCTGCTATGAGGTGGCTTTGCACTATCCACCTTTTGGTGTTTATTTGTAAACTCTCAAATCTATTACCAGATACAAGGCAAATGCACAATCAGGGGTTGTTAGGGGTATGAATTATATGATTTAGAGAAAATTGTTCAGCTATTTCATTCCCATGAAATATGCAGTTTGTAAAACCAGGTCGACAAATATGTATTACGTTGCATTTTGCAATTTGACTTTGGGAACCTGAAAAAAAATCATTAATTACTAGAATTTTGTAGTCTAAAATGTCTGTCTCATGGGTGATTTCTTTTCAAGTGGGCTTGGAGCATTTTTCTTTCCTAGGCAGGACAAATGTTTTAATTTTCCAGTCTCATCTCAGAAGCCAGTATATATAATCCACCCCTGAACTCTGAGCACCAAAGGTAAAGATTGTGAAGAACAAAAGAAGTAAGATTGGGGAAAAAGAATAGAGGGGAAGGGAGGGCTCCAAGAAACAGTAGCAACCACCAATAAATATTTCAGTGTGTTGCTATGGGGCAGTGGTTACCCCAGGTCAGGTTGCTTAACAGTAAATCAGGTTGATGCAGGGTTTAGTTCGCTGAGAGACTGATGAGGGGATGAATTTCACCATGAGATTATGGTTTTGTTTTGGCCACAGATCCAGTGCCAATTGTGAGAAGCTGCTGCCAGGTGCCTACTGGAAAGAAACACACTTGTCTCTTCTTGCTTCTTGTGTTTTCTGTGAAAGCAGAAACAATTTGGTAGTTTTATTTACGTGCATGCGTGTGTGTGTGTGTGTGTGTGTGTGTGTGTGTGTGTGTGTGTCTATGTGTGCACATTTATAATGGAGTTGAAGACAGCAAAAAAAGTATTTGCTTTATTCATTTACTCAATTATTCAACATTTGATAGATGCTTAATGCATTTGTGCACTTTTGAAACTGTAAAAATAATTAGACCTTAGTAAAAGAAATCGAGATGAGTGTGTTGTTTTGTCACTATTTATAAGAGTTAACAGTAGAGATGACATTTTACTTAGGAGCCTCAGTGAAGTCCTGTGAGATAAGCTTCCCTTCCTCTTTATACCGTAAAGCAGTCATTTGGACTTGGAGCTAAGAATCAAGATGAAAAGGTCTCATAGAAACCTTTGCCTTTAGCATTGGCACTGGAAGGTGTTAAACTGATAAACTTTAAACAGAAATAAAAGGATACCGTAAGCCATCTGGATAGGTTAATAGTTGGTACTTGTGTAGCTAAACAGTACATGGAGGCATGGAAAACCAAGTGATTTTGCAAACAAGCCAAGTATTTCATTTGTAGAAGCAGGCCCTTTTTTTCCCTCCGAGTAGAGTTTGTATGTGGCTTCTGAGACTATCAGCAGGGAAGCGTTTTTTCTTGATAGGTACACTACTGTTCAGATTAGGCTCATCAGTAACTTTAATACTCAAATCACATCAGTAATCTGTCTTTGTGTTTGTAAACCTTAATGGTGCTAATGAATTTACAAGCACATAAATTGGTTGACAAAGACCCTGGGTGGGAAGGGAAGTGCATCCTTGAATATCTCCTCTTCCCCCTCTTGGTGTTAGAGGAAACTAATGGAGTGCCCTGGAAAACACAGCGGTCATTAATCCTTATTGTAAGGATAGCTTTGTTGCGAAGTTACTGAGTTAGAGCGCCTTGGCTTCTTTGGAGATCAAATTTACTCATAATTGCAGCTGTTAAAATGCTAATTTGTTAGACCTAAAATGCTTGGCCTCTCTGGAACCTCACTATTCATGGGAGTGAAGTGGGAGTTGGCTGCGTGGATCAAGTGGATTGAGACCTCAGGAAAAGTGAAGGGAGATACACAAATCCCCACTGGACGCCTCCAACAGCCAAACCAAGCCAGCACACTGGGAGTGTGGCCTGAAAATCTGCCCTGCTCTTTTGCTCAGCAGCCTTCTCCACAGGACACCCGGCTTGTGCAGTGCTTGCCAGAAAGGAAGAAAAATTGTGAGAAAGCACACTAAAATTTTATTTTCTATGGTTCCCTACATATCTCTGAAATGCTATTTGCACATTCTGTCTGGACTATGAAACGTTATTTCTTTTTTTTTTTTAAATAGACATCTTCCTTTAAAAAGATTTAAAAATGTTTTAGGTTCCACACTGAGTATTGACTGCATCCTGATGAAAAACTCTATGGTTCATAGTGATTCAAACTACATAATCTGAAGGGAAAACTGGTATTTATCCAGCACCTACTGTATGCTGGGCACAGTGCTGTACATTCATAAACATTCTTTCATTTGATGCTTTTGACAAACTTTTGGGGAAGGTGTCCTTCTTTTCAGGAAACTGAGACTCAAAGAGGCTGGGTAGCTTAGCCAAAAACTTACTGTTTTCACTACACTGTGCTATTGTCTGCATTTGCATTTCTTCTTTCTGACAAAGATATAAAGTAGGAGGAGGGAGGTAGCAATTAAGAAAGATGAACATTATTTAAGCTGGAATTCTCAGGCACAGTTGAAAAATCAGCCTCCCTTCTACTCTTTAAAATCCCCTCTCACCAACACACATACATTATAGTCATGTTTAATGATTTAAGTAATTTTAAATGGTTTAAAACATTTAAACTTTAGTTTTAAACTGTAGCCTCAAATTAATTCAATTATAACATACTTAATTGGAGCCAGGATACTGCCTACTACTAAAAATAGGAAGAAAAGTCATTGTGATAAATACTTCTTAGATGTTTATTATGTGTCAGGCCCTGTTATAAGGGCTTTATATATACTAACTCAGTGTTTCTCAGTCTTTTTTCCCCCATTATTGTCCTCTTAAGTAGAAAAATTAAATTAAAGTTTAATTTAAATTAACTGACTTAATTTGAATTAAATTTTATTTCTCTATAATGAGAGAAATTAAATACTAAGAAATAAGTTTTTGTCAGGCAGGGTTGAGCTTTAGAGGGCCATAAACCATTCTAATGTCTAAGATTTTTTTTTACCCTCCAAGGTAAGAAATCACCCCTGTTGAGAATGCATGTGCTGACTCAAATCATTTAATACTCTTGACAACCCTAAGAGGTACGTACTACTAGCAGTCTACCCATTGTGCAGATGACAAACAAACCTGAGAGGTTAAGTAACTTGCTCAAGACATAGTTAGTAAATAGCTAAAGCTTCCAGGCTGTAACCACTACACTATATTGCCTCTAACTCTTCAGTCATTCATGCTGGCTGCTGCCTATTTGCAAACACATTTTATATCCAAAATAGATAGTCTGTTAGAGTTGCACTGTTTGTTACCTCCTGGTTAACATATGTTTGAATTCTGGCCTTGGCATACTTTGTAATTCTCAGCATGAGCACATACCTGTCTCGGCTTTACTAAGCTCATCACTGTATTATCTAGTTTAATCCTTTTAATAACCTATAGAGTGAGTAGGTGTTATTACTCTCATTTTACAGATAAATTGACAAGGTGCTGGGAGGTTAGGAAACTTGCCCAGGGACATAGGGCAGGTAAACTACCGAACTAGACAAGTAATCTTGACTGATCATTTTCCAAAGCCCATGCATGCCCTTGGTCACTTCCTAGAGAATTACCCATGGCAACCTTCAGGTAGATTTTCAGCATTCCATCACATATTTGAAAATGTATTAATATCATTCAAAATTTTCTTTGAAATAATCCTAGATTCATGGACAAAAATAGAGTGATTCAAAATTACCCGCTGAAATCTAAGTGATTTACAGAAAGAGTTGCATATAATTTAAGCTACAAACTACATAGAAATATTGGAACGCTAGCTAAAAGGCACTACTGCCTGCACATCAATTAGAAAGGAGGATAAAATATCTTGGAACTTGGGCAAGATTACAAAATAGATCCAGTTTTTTCTTGGTGGTCTGTCTCTCATTGAAGTCTTCTTTCCTTGTTCTCAATTATCTTCCTGTTCTCTTTCTTAGCCCTTCTCAGACTGACTCCCAAAGGCTTAATTCACAAGTTATGAAAGACCAACACTAGCTTAAAGTATTATTTCTCCCCAGAGGGTTTGCAATTTGGCAGAAATCAAAGCTTAGGGGACAAAATATTAAGAATGACATTTTAGGCCTGGGGTGAGGAAATTCATAGGAGGACCTTACTGAGCCCCTGGCATGGTACACAGAAGGCTGGCTGCCTATGAACTCACCCACAGGCTTGCTTCTCAAGTTATAAGTCAAATTTAAGAGTGCTGATGCCGTGAGATTTGCTGTATTCCCATGCTTGTCAAGAGATGAGCTTCTGCGCTAAGGGAAGCCCACCTTCTTGTTATTGTGCCTTGTTATTAAACTGAATCTTGACTCAGTTCTGGCAGAAGGATTCGGGCCAAGTGATCAGTAAGATGGCTTCTGCTCTTGGCTCCTCAGGGTGACTATGTGGGTGGTCTCGCGTGCCTTAGTTTCTCCATCTGTTTTAGTGGAAAGGATTGTAACATTCTTGGAGATCACAGAACGGAATGTGCTGTATAAACACCAGGCACTGTTGTTACAATAAATAGCAAATTAGTGACTCTAGCTTGAATTTCCTACACTTGATGACTTGTGGGTGTACCGAAGAATCAGAAATTGTCACTAGGAAAAAAAAAATCCCTCCTCCTATTTTCTGACAAAAACAGAGTTTTAGGATTTTGGCTACCATCTGTTGAGAAACACAATCCTGCCTCTCTGTGGAAGGATGAAATGGTGACTACAGTAGAATCTGGCTTTCACCTAACTATGTCTAATAGCGGGCTTGTTAATATCTGCCTCAAGGGTTCTAACCGCTGTCTAGCTGTTTTGTTTTCTAATCCGATTTTTACAAATCTCATTTTTTAAATTTAAAATATGCTGTGGGAATACATCGCAGCATTAATATTAACATTTCCTGTAAGGCAAGAAGAGAAAATGAGAATGCTTCAGTTTTAAAAGTCTGGCCACCTATTAAAAATAGGAACAATCCGGTAGGTGCAGAGAGCGGTTGCTTTCTTGTGGTTGTATACGGCATGCCTGTTTTCTTTTAGGTAATTCTGTGTTGAGAGGTTCTGTTCTCATATAGTATTCCACCAAGGATCGGGGAGTGGGCAAACAGAGCCTCCTTTCTTACCTGAGAGTGACGGCTTATGACACAGAGGAAAGATCAGTAGTTTGGAGCCCTGAGTCTCAGGTCTCAGATTGGTCCCATGCCGTGTACGGTCATTCATTAGAAACAATATCTACCCTATGTATCTAGAGGGCTTGTTGTGAAGCTCAAATGAGATTTAAAACCCCTTTGTCAATGTGGAAAGATTATGCAAAAAGTAACACCTTAACAATGACCAGATTTAAGGCCTACATTGGGGCAAGCCTACTTAGCTATACATGATGTCTAGGTGAGAACAACTCCCTGACGCAGGCCTAGAATAAACTCGGCCTTTAACCCAATCCAGGCTCCACAGTGTTTGGGACCTGACCTTCTTGTAGCTTCTGTCCCGGTTGAAATGGAGTGGAGTTCAGGGCATGAGAATGAAGGAAGTTTAGTAGGACGTTTTACTCTGTATACTTAACAGTGATTTACCCAACCTGACTGTAAACAACAGACGGAAGAATTTCTGTTTTCTGAGTGCCCGTGGGTATGCATGGATTGTGCAGCTTGGAGGCAGCGTGGTTCAGAGGAAGGGCATGAGTTTTAGCCATAACCTGTGTTCTGGATCCAGGCCACTAGCCGTGTAAGATTCACGAGCTTGAGACTGTCTGTGCCTCTCTTTCTTATGTCTTGCAGTGTTATTTGGGAGTTTAGGCAAGATAGTATACACGGATTTTTTTTTTCCATAGAGGACTCTGGGGTCTTGATTTGGAGTCAGAAGAACTAAGTCTGTCGCTGTCTTTCATTGACAGTAAACTTTGCGGAACAAAATTTTCCCTCTAGATAAAATGGAAAGGATAATAATAACAACTCAGAGTAGTGTGAAGGTTACAGAGGTTAATTTATGCCCAAGGCACATTGTAAACTTGAAAGCAGTATATTCGTCCATTTAATCAACTCCACCCATCTACTCTGGGTTCTAAGGAGGAGTTGGTAATCTAGCGGGCACGTAGATGTGGAACCTGACTATTCCGGCACGCTGTGGTGAGACTGCTGGAGGAAGTGTGCCCGGGCATGGAGAGAACGTTGAGGAAAGAGTATACACAATTGCTTCAAGAATTGGTGGTATCTTTCCAAAGGGGGGAAGCCCTGTGATCCTACCCTTGAAGTAGAAGTTTGCTGGTAGACAAGAAAATTAAAGTGGCACAAGGACATTCTAAGAAAAAAGACTGATAAAGCTTCAGACATGTGACAGAGAATGACGTTGTTCAGGCCACGTTTCATTTTTGCTGGAGCTAACGTGTGTGTGTGTGTGGAGCAAGTGGGACGGAGAGGGACAGGCGGAGCGGGCGCTTATTCCGTGACGGGTTTGGACTTCATCTGGCATGGTGGGGGTGTCATGGATATGTGAAACTATAGAGCATCATACCCCCCCATATTGGAGAAGGACTTGTACTAACACAGCTAACTCCTTGCTTAGTGCCTGTGTCTAGCAGTAGTACACATTTCAGCGTGGCTGGCTTCAGGCCGACTCTGTGGCTGCGGCACAAACTGAGATATTTGACAGGTGACGCTTAAGGATCCTTATGGGAGTGAGCTCCCATTGGTCTCATTGGGAGCAATAAACATTCAACTTAAAAGACCGTTTCCCGGGCACTCACCTGTGTTGGGCACAGTGCTCTGCTAAAGGCAGGGCAAAAGTAAGAATGAGTAAAGTGTGGTTAAGGCCTCACGGTAAGGACCTCAGCTGCCTGTTTAAATGTTCCAAAGCTCTCTGGGAGGCATTGTAATCTCTGTTTTGTATGGGGCAGAATAAGCAATTTTGCACACACAGCTCGTTCGTGCAGGACCCAGGATTCAGACTCCTGTGCCCAACGCCGTAGGCCATGCTCGCAGTCCCGCCCTTGGTCTGTGGTGGAGTCAGCGGTGTAACTAACCGTGTGTAAGTTGAAGAACTGGAGAGGGAAGGAGATTGAAGAAATAACAGTAGACTTGGTGTCTTTTTCCAACTGTAAAATAAAAATAAAACCGACAAATCTTTCTTCTGCTTACGTTTCTTAAATCACAGGTCAGAAGAATCAATCAGAGCAATTGTCACATTCTTAGAAGCTGCAGAATGGAAGGGGAAATGAAAGCCAGGGAGGGAATAGGATTAGTTTGAAACAACTGGAGGTCAGAGTAGCTCAACAGCTAGACTTCTGAGGGAGTAAGAAACCCAGAGCTCTGTGGGAGTTAATCCTTGAAAGGAAATTGGGGTGTGGGGCGGGGGGCAGAGGGAGCAAGAAAATAAAGGGAAACTATCAGAGAAAAAACTAATTTTAATACTCAAGGAAAAAAGAGGAACGTGATCCTGGGAAGAAGGCATAAATATGAATAAACAAAAGAGTAAAAGGAAATTTAAAATGCCAAAGATTGCAAATTAAATCGTGTTGGTCTAAAGGCCAGTTTGTACTCTTTCTGTATCATAGGGTTGTGTTTGTTTATTATGCCCTAAATTTATATTCATGGAAGAGAAGGCTAGAGATGAGCCGGGCTCTGGGCCCCGCCATGCTCTGCTCATTAACATTCAACAGCTGTTTCCAGAGTGCCTGCCAGAGCTCAGTTCCTGAGGGGCTCTACTGCAAATTGTAATCTTCCGGAATTTTAAGAGTGAAAAGGGGTGCAGATGACACCAGGACAACAGGCTTGAACTATAGCTGTCCTGGTCAAATGGGGACATCTGGTCGCTCTGTTCAGTGATGAAGAAAGAAGGTGCTCTCCAGCAACCTGGTTGTCGACTGTCCTGTAAGAGAAACTGAGATAACGTACGCAATCAATCAGAATGAAGAGTGGAAAGTGGTAAATTGCCAAAGGACTGGCATCAGGCAACACTGCCTGGAAGAACGAAGGCTTCTTGCTAATGAAACAAAAGAGCTGTGTGGCTTAGTCTCGTCCCTGGTTCTGCCAGTTACTGTTGCTACTGAACTGATTCCCTGTCACCTAGCTGAGCCTGAAGGCCAGGCCTTACTGCATCCAGTGCCTCTGTGTGGCCTTATCTCCCTTTGGCAGAGGTCGTGAGGCTGGGGTACCCCTCCATAGAAATGACACAGGATTGTACTGACTTGCTACGAAGTGATTTAAGCTCCACGAAATTTAAGGCCTTTCAATTCATTGGTCTAAGCAACGTTTTCCTTACACTTAATTGATTAAATAATTAATAGTTCAAAATTTATTCTGAATTATTAAGTCTACTCTATGTTATTTCCTCAATCTCCTTCACTCTCATTTAGTCATTCCAATCTAACTCTTGAATACAGCAGCCACTAGCAACATGTGGCCATTCTGCGCATGGCATGTGGCTAGCATATCTGAGGAAGCAGATTTTTATTAATAATTTTACTTAATTAGGCTTATTAACTTTAAATTCAAATTTTAAAACTGACACTTGACTCAGTGATTAGAAAATGTTTAAGTATGTTCGATACAATTTGGGTATGTGAATCTACTATTTCAACTGTCAAGTTTATGAAATCTAAATGTAGACCAAATATTTCTAGTGAAAACTTGACCTCCAAACTGAGAGGTGCTGTTAGTATAAAATACACACAATATTTTGAAGACTTAGTACCAAAAAAAAAACTATCTTTTTAATATATCTCATTAGTAATTTTTATATTGCTTACATGATGAAATGATAATACTTTGGATATAATGACTTAAATAAAGCGTATTGTTAATATTAAAAATCATCTCACCTGTTTCTTTTTGCTTTTTTAATGCAGCCATTAGCAAATTTAAAATGAGTCATGTGTCTTGCATTCTCTTTTTGTTGAGCGTCACTGATTCAATATTGATTATCTGCAGTGCCCTAGCACTGCAGTCACCATGGGCAGTAGGCATGGAGGCTGTGAGGTAGCTGCCTGGTGGAGCACGTGGTTCCTGCGGGGGGTTGGGAAATAAACAGATAAACATAAATAGCCAGTGTGAGTTCAGATTGTGGTAAGTACCAGAAAGCCGTAGTGCAGGATGGTGCCCGAGTCACTGGGGGAGAGAGGCCACGTCTAGAGAGTGTGGTCCGGGAAGACCTCCCAGAGTGGAGTTGAGCTGCCCCCTTGAAGGATGAGGGGCAGCCAGGAGGAAGCATGGATGGTTTCTCAGAAGAGGAGGCCTTGAATCTGGGCCATGAAGGGTGGGAAGGTTGTGCTTCCTTTAGCTCATTCAGAAAGACTTCAGCTCCTGGGTCAAAAGGAGGATGTGGAGAAAGCAGTTGGCTTGAGACCAGGCCTGGCATCTCGGGAGGAGCAGATCCAGCTGGGCCAGGGGCCAGGCAATCAGCAGCACATGGGGCAAAAGTCTGTTGGTAGATCCATCCTGGAGCCAGCGGGACGTTGAGGGCTAGGAATGTGACAGAGTGGCTCTTTCATCAGAACCAAAGCACTCGAGAACTGGGTATTCACAGCAAAACGTGTGGTAGGTTGTAAGTCGTGGTGCTGGTACGTGGGCCTGCCTCCGCTGTGCTGCCCAACCTTGAAAGAGGGTAGAGTGCGCTGAGGTAGACACTGCTTGTCGTCTGCTCGTGGAGGTCTCAGCAGAGATTTGGAAGTGGATCAAGAACAGCCTTTGTGATGGGCACACATAATTTGGCCCATCTGTAGAGAGTGGCTGCATGAGTGGGTGTCAGGGAGCTGGGAAGACATCACACCGAGTGGCTGTCATAAATCGAGGTGGGACCAACAAAAGTAATGAGTGGCAACGAAGTCCTGAATGGGCCCCTCCACACACGCAGCACTGGTCCTTCCTGCTTCATAAGAAACTGTGTGGTAACAGCTAATTGCATGGGTTTTGGAGTCAGATCTTGTCTAAATTCTGCTTTGCCAGTTACTAGCTGTGGGAACATGGACAGAGAACTAAACCTTTCTGAGTCCCAGTTTCCTCATCCATAGTGATGTAATTTATGTGATGCCAGCCAACCTTCTGGGATTGTTAAGAGGATTACAGTGCTTGATAAATTATAGCTATGGTTATTATTGGCATTATTTTTGTTATTCCCTTTTTTCTTTCCCTTTTTTTATTACCATATAAAAGCAAAGCTACAAGATCAGATTGGGCCGTGGCTCACAGGTTAGCATTCAGGGATACTTTATCTGACACAAGAGAGACGGCTCTACTGACATAGCACTCTGGGTAAAAATAACATAATCTTGGCCCCTGTGGGCTGCAGACTTTGGCAAACCCATGAAAATCACAGCTTTCCTCTAAAATTATTCTCGCATTTCCAATTCTAACAATTTACCATGAAAATTTTAGGAGGTTTTGTGTTTAAAATAAGAAACTTGGAAGAGAAAGAATCATAGAGGCATCTTCACCTGAATCATTTGTTGACAATGTCTGCCACATAGAGCATCTTGACATTTAGTTCTCCTGTGGTTCGTAGCCAACTTAAAGACGTGTAAACTTAATGCCAGGAAAGGGCGGTGGGTAGTGCAAGAGCATTTGTTTGAGTTTATTTTTACTTTTGGTTAAAGAATAATTTAATTGTTGTGTATATAGCCAGGTGTGGTGGCTCACGCCTGTAATCCCAGCACTTTGGGAGGCTGAGGCAGGAGGCCTGCTTGAGGCCAAGAGTTTGAGACCAGCTTGAGCAAGAGCGAGACCTCTGTCTCTATAAAAAATGGAAAAATTGGCTGCGTGTGGTGGCCCACACTGGCAGTCCCAGCTATTTGGGAGGCTGAGGCGGGAGGATCACTTGAGCCCAGGAGTTTGAGGCTGCATTGAGTTATGACGATGCCACTGCACTCCAGCCTGGGCAGCAGAGCAAGACCATATCTCAAAAAAAAAAAATAATAATAATAATAAAAAGACTTGTGTATAGCGTAGTGGAAAAAGCACATGCTTAGGAGTGAGTTTACATTCCAGCTCTGCACTTCCTTACAGGTAGCCTTGGACATTTTGCTTAGCCTTTTTGAATCTTAAGTTTCTTTATCAGGAAAATGGAAATAAAATCCAAACGGTTCTTTTGTTGAGAGGATTAGAGGCTATGTATATGGAGTACCTGGAACCAATGTTGTGGTTCTTGATAAGCAAATTTTATGACACTGGCTGCTGCATTGTTCTCCTGTCTCAAGAGAGCATGTTTAGTTGTGTGTATGGGCTTGGGATGGCACTTGCTGGGATGCCAGGAAAATCTAAATTCCATACTTGAGTAAGTCAGATCATAACTGGGTAAAAGTCCTTTCTTTCAAGTCGGGGTTCAAAGAATTCTTTATATATATATTACACTGTTTTTCTTTTTCCTGATTTTTTAAAACTCAAGACAGTAATTATTTACATTGCTTGACTAATGTGTTTAAGAACTTTGAAAGTGTTTTAGAACCCTTTTCATGAAAATATCTCAATGTTCTCAAATATTTAAACACACCCTGAGATAAAAGCAATGAAATAAAACCTGTGTTCAGGACACTGTTGCAACAAACATGCCAACAGTGCAATGAGTTATGGGGACAGCGAGCACAACCCCACCAAAGGCTGCCTGCCTTTAATAAGCCCAGAATCTGTGCTTTGCACCTGAAATGTTTGTCCTTGATACTTGGTGGTTACTAGGTGTGTGCATGCTTATGTATGGCTGAGGGAATAAAGCCCACAAATGCCAATGCATGACTAATAGCGGTAGAATTTCAGTTTGATGAATTCCATTATTAATTCATGGTTCATTTCAACGTCATGTATTAATTAAATGCTCACTGCAAATCTACTGTATATGTGTAACAAGGCTATTCTCTTGTATGCTCATATTCCAATTGACAGTTTGCTGTTGCATTTTGGGAAGCCAAAAGTTTGTTTTCTATAGCACTGTCTGTGTTCTTGCCCATGTGGGGGGTCATTAATCCATAGTGGCTCAATTGCCTCTAGAAGCCAAGCATCAAGTATTATTAGACTGAAAGGGTGGTGGAATAGTGGTCCAAAGGCAGGCCTGAGAGGGAATAGACCTTTCCTATTACAATAAATTGTAATCCCACTTGGATTCATGTTCCTTATTTATAAAATGAAGGGTTTGAACTAGAGGATCTCTAATACCAATAGGAGATGTCCTATTGGTATCCTATATACGTGTGTGTGTTGTGTATATGTGTATGTAGAGATATTGATTATGAGGCTCACTTGACTGTGGAAACTGAGAAGTCTCACCGTCTGCCCCCTGCAAGTTGGAGACCCAGGAAAGCCACTGGTGTAAATTCCAGCCCAAGGGCAGAAGACCAGTGTGCCAGCTCTTGCATGCCAGCAGGAACGGGATGATTCTTCCCTTCCTCTACTTTTTATTTTATTCAGGCCATCAGTGGATTGAATGAAGCCCACCCGCATTGAGGAGGTCAGTCTATTTTACTGAGTCCACCAATTCAAATGCTCATCTCATCCGGAAACACCCTCACAGTTATACCCAAAGATAATATTTAATCTGGGCACCCTGTAGCCTAGTCAAGTTGACACATAAAATTAACCATCATATATACTTATTGGTGAATTTTGGTAAGGCTGTTTCCCTCATTCTTAGGTTTATGAAGCAAAGACTAATGAATGCAGAAAGCTAGCTATTTGCTTTGTCGGTCACATGCCAAAATAAGAGGGAATTCTTGGGAAGAACAATATCCTGAACTCCACAACTGCCACCTGAGGGCTGCAGGTTACTAGCAGTGATGTGGTTTGTAACTATGAACATAGATCAAACTAAGCAGCATGAGAGCTATCAAGGACACACTGGAGACAGATGGCGGAGGGTGGAGGAAAGGTATTGTAAGACAGACAAGTGTAGAAACAGGGATCTCGTCCCTGCCCTCAGAGTGTGTTGCCCTATGATGCTATGTTGGCCTCTCTTGGTCCTAAACCCGTGTATCAGCCAGCACAGCTAGGAGTCACTCCATGGTTAACACTTTGGGCACATCTCAGACTATGTTGAAGCAGGGCTGCAAAGGGTGCTCATTTCTTCACCCTGGAGGAATGTCAGAAAAAGGAATAATCTCTCCAGAAGTCCTTACAGAAGTCAATCTCCACAGATTGTTCGCTGGCAGGAACTGGCTGAAATGCCTATCAGAGATTTCCTACAGTGGTGAATGTGCAACAAAAACTCTGGTAATTTAATCATATGCTGAAAAGTGTATAGTAGCTCAAAAGTGAAAAATGACATCATGGTTGTTAACTGCAGTGTTTCCCCTCAATAATGATTTTTTAAGATCTACTTAAAAATAGATTATTTGTTGGGTACATTGCCCAGAAACAGAGCAGCTCACCATCATGGTAATGTGCTCTCTTCTTGCGATAGAGGTAGACATCTTTTTAGTGGTTTTACAGATTTCAGTACAATTTAATTAGTTGCAGTTGAACCTACCCATATTTAAACTCCCAGCATGTCCCCTTTACCTGTCATTAAACATATGTGACAATTTTGCAGTAAGAGTGGTGGTGGGATTGGAAAAGGAACTATTTTCTGCTATCTCTTATGTGCCCTGAGCTTTGGCTCACAACAAAATGAGAAAACAAATAATTAGATAAATTCGATCACTTGGGCAGGACCACATAGTATGTGTTGCTTCCTAGAATTAAATCTTGAACTATTTAGGTTTTCCCATCTCATTTCTACCATAACGTATATTGTGAAAACAATTCATCACTGTACGTCTTATCTTTACCATAAAGGAAAACTATTTAATAGTTCTGCCTCTGTGTGGCTTTTGTTCCTCTCTGTCTGGGTCACAGATAGCCTTCATAAATAGAGAGAAGGGAGGGAGGTAATCCATTTTTCTCTTGAGTATTATTGCAAATACAAGGCAACATGTTCTATCCAAAGCCCGGAAGGAGCTATGATGTGCTTTAAATGTACAGCTTTCTCAAACAGTCCTTTGAGGATTAGGGTTAGGTTCCCATTTTCGGTATTGTTGACCCATTTCACACAATACAGCCTAGTGCCAGAAGCATGCTAAAACTTTCAAAAGGTTGCCTGACAACATTTTAGAGTAAGAAGTGGCCAGGGGGAATCCTCTTTTACTAAGACATGTCCTTTGGTATTATAATAACTCCCTTCCTGGGCAGTGGGCACCTCCAGGGCAGGGACCAGCCTTTTAATTAATTGCTAACAATTAATTAAATTGTCTTCCCTGATCCAGGAAGTCAGAGGCCTGCTGCTGTGTTCACTGATACAACACTAGCGGCTGGCACCTGGTTGGTGCTCAATAAATGAGTGTTGAATCAAGTTGATTTGAAAGCTTAACAAGGAACAATCATATCAAACGAGTGTTGAGAGCTCAATCTCAGGAACTAGGCCAGCAGATGCAAGGCCTTGAATGCCAGTCTAAGTCTATCACAGACTCCTGTTGTATTGTTCATGTATTAACAGGTAAATGAATTCATTCAGCAAACACTATCGCATATCTGTTACCAGCCAGGTAATCTGCCAAATGCCAGGGACACAGATATGGAAAATATAGCCTCTTTTTTCTGGGGATATATGCTTCATGAAAAAGCCTGAGAGACAGTTTAAATGCTTTTTATAGTGGTTGTGGTAGAGATAAGCTCTGAAAGCACCCTAGAAGGAAAGGCACCCTCACCAAGAAGGTGCTAGAATAAAAGAAATAAAAGAGAATAAAAGAGGCAAACTTTGTGGAAATCCAGCCAGGAGATTGTTAGGGATTTCAGTGAGCAAGATATGAGATAATGAGGGTCTAAGGCTTATGGCTGTGGAAGTGCTCAAAAATGGTCAGATCTGATCCGTTGCGTAGAGACTTATCAATCCTCCACAGTCAGTGGTAGGGACCGTTGTAAAGGTTTGTAGAATGTTTTTGTAACCTTCCTTACTGTAAACTTAATTGTTTATATTATCGCAGACATCATTATGTACATTACCTGCTTGCTTTTCTAAACATGACTTCAGTAAAGATATTATGTTCACTGGGATTGCTCTCCAAAAAGGTCTGGAAGTTCACTTTAACAGGGATGCATCATGGCCGGCCCCCAGTGGGATTCTGGCATCCACACAGCTTGGCTTGCTTCTAGCTGTCATCCTAAGGCTATTGCTAATTACTCCAGAGGGAAAAATAGTTGGAAAATTTCGGCCAGGCACGGTGGCTCATGCCTGCAATCCTAGTACTCTGGGAGGCCGAGGCGGGTGGATTGCTCAAGGTCAGGAGTTCGAGACCAGCCTGAGCAAGAGTGAGACCGCCCCCCCCCCCACTAAAAACAGAAAGAAATTATCTGGACAACTATATATAGAAAAAATTAGCCGGGCATGGTGGCGCAAGGCTGTAGTCCCAGCTACTCGGGAGGCTGAGGCAGGAGGATTGCTTGAGCCCAGGAGTTTGAGGTTGCTGTGAGCTAGGCTGATGCCACAGCACTCTAGCCAGGGCAACAGAGCCAGACTCTGTCTCAAAACAAACAAACAAACAAAAAATAGTTGGAAAATTTGTTAAAAACAATGAACAAACTTTAACATAGCTGTACCTTTTTTTTTTAATGATCTGGATGGCAATTGTAGAGGTTAATGCAAATTGTCCTAGTGCTAGACAAAAAAGTAGGTCTAAAAGTTTCAGAGACTCAATAGAATTTTACTAACTACATGGGATCTCAGAACCTTTGCAATTGTCTTTTCTAGTTTGAAGCAGAACACATTCAAGAGATGGCCTACTTTGGAAAGTAGAAAAAGGGGGGCCCAGAACATTCGTTGGCCTTACTGCTTAACTTTGCCCCCTGGGTCTTGGAGGCAACTCTCTGGACTCCTGGGGTCAAATCACTGCTGACCTGGCTCAGTCCCTGAAGCTTTTACCTAGGGAAACTGAAATCAGAAAAGTATCAGGGCTGTATAGTACAAGTCTCCTGATTTCTAGTTATTTATAAAACTTCTAACTTCAGTGTCATACTGGTCAATTGAGACTCAAATCAAGCTTGCAGCTCTTGGGCTAATAAAAAAAGCAAACTCCTTGGTGGGCATAGCTTGGCACACCAACACATCACCATGGTTGCATGGTGGCTATTCCTGTGCCAGGATTGTGCTAAGTATTTAATGGGAATCAGCTCATTTACTCTTTAGATTCAGTTATCTTGCCCATTTTACGTGCAGAAGTTAACTTGCCTGAGGTCACCCTGCTTTCCACTGGGGGAGCAAGAACTTTCGAACACAGGTTCCTTGGACTTCAGAAACCCAACTCTTAATCCGTAACCATGATGTCTTCCTTTGCCTCATCTTGTTAATTCAGTCTGATTCAGAGCAGCTGGGTCCTTAAGGATTTCGGTTAAGAGGTTTTTTTTTTTTTTTTATCCTTTTTTTAAATTTGGGAAATTTTCAAGCTTTGAACTTTATATGCTCTTAAATTACAAGTCAGAAGGTGCCCTTGAGGGAAAAAGGATTTCTGTCATCATTGCCAAGGCTGTGCCTAAGGTTTCTTTTGCCTGTTTCAGATTTTTATTCTCCACTCATCAGACAATTCTCCTGTTATTTGCAGACTAAATAAGTCTCTTAACCCATTTAAGAATGCTTTCAGTTGAGTAATTGGGGACCCCCCCCCAAATTCCTTGCATGGACGATAAGAGCTCCAATGTCATGCCATTCTCTGTCCTATTTTCTTTCCTCTTTTCCTCACCTTTCACCCATAAAACTTCCAGTAAAGTGATCAGCTTTTACTAACCGCAGGGCATAGAAATGCTGTGAGGAAGACCGAAGGGAGAGGAAAAAGATGTGCTCCCTAAACCGCCACCATCAGCTGAGGGGATATTTCAGAAAGGAGCTACTGTGCGCTATGGAAAGAAACCTGGGCATGGATTTATGTTATCCGGGATCTTGTTTCAGGTCCCTTACTATCGGGTGACCAGATCAAGTCACTTAACCCCACTGTGCCTCAGTCTCCCCCCGGTAAAAGGATGATTCCTTCATAGGACAGTTTGGTGATGTTAAGGAAGCAATAGGTGGAAAGATTTTATTTTGCACAAACATGAGAAAAAAAGTCAAATAGTTATATTTCTAAAATCATAACAATCAGTGATTACCCACTGAACATCAGAGTACCCGAAAAACAACCACCACCACCTACGTTATTTATACCTTGGCTCTGTGTCAAAAACTTCATTGGTCTGATGTGAACCTAAAGCCAGAGTCTCCTGATTGCAAACGACAGAGGATTATTTTCTTGCTCTTTCCAGTGACTGAGAGCGCTGCTTTTCTGCTTTCCCAACACATAGGGGCGCCTACCCTGGGCAAGGTGCAAGCATGGCTGCCCTGGGGGCTGGAGGAACTTAGAACCCCTGCCTTGACCTGCAGGATCCCCAGGAAATATAGGCAGAATCCTCAAGACTCTGGCGAGCCAGTAGTTTCAGCTTTCATCCTGTGCTTCCCCCTCACTCTGATTCCAAGCTGCTAAGTATTAATTATACTGAAGAAAGTCTTTAAAGAGTAATGATTGGCAGGTGCTAGAATATTTTTTTTTTTTAAAGAGACAGGGGTCTCACCATGCTGCCCAGGCTGTCCTCGAACTCGTGGACTCAAGCGATCCTACCGCCCCAGCCTCTTGAATAGGTGGGACTACAGGCATGCACCACTGAGCTAGAAATTCGACCATCCTTTCTCAGGTCTCCAAGGCCTGGTAGGGTTGTGGGCGAGCCCAGCGCTCACTCCAGTCTCGAGGGCCCAAATATGACAGGGAGGAACTCTTTGGGGATGGGGGAAGGGAGGGAGAGAGAGGACTGGGGACAGCCCCTTCTCCCATGCAGAAAATGCATCACATTTCCATGAACATTGACACAACAGATTCCAGGGTGAGCCATCCAAACACACAGCATGGAAGAAGGAAGCTTGATGGGGGAGAGATGTTGCTTCTGGGTCTTCAAACTGAGAAAGTGTCAGGTTTGATGACAGTGATGAAAATGTGTTTTCTCTCTGCTTCTCAGATCCTCGGCTCCAGGGCTCCTATAATTGACTGTGGTGGGTATGGATTACGTGTTCAGGGAGAGGGAGGCCCGGGAAAGTGACTTGGCACTCCTGTCTGCGACACACATGGAGACTGCCAGGAAGCTGGGAGCTGGGGCGCTGCTCGCCTTCCCGTAGGGCTGGCCGAGGGCTGGCGGCGGCTCCGGCCGGCACACTCATTCATCAGGCCGGCTTCCAGATTTTTATGTGCTATGACCTGCAAGTTTTGTCAACTACCACCTTGCTGGAAACCCCGACAGTGGTTTCTGAGCACTCAAATTGAGAAAACATTTGGTTTGCCTCAGGCAACTGGATTTAGGGGAGAAAATGCCAATCCCTTTCCTGGTAGCTTGGGGATTTTGGACAGTGTTTTTCCCTGAGACTGAAAGGCACGCTTTCCCCCCACCCTGACCAAAGTAGCTGTTTGCTAAATATTTCAGAGGGTGATGATGGTGTTTAAGAGCTGCCACAATTCCAGCGTTTTTGGTTGCAAAACACCCCTGCCCTCCCTGCCAAATATAAGGGTAGAGTTCAGGAAAAAGAGAAATATAACGAAAACGTAAGTCAGAGACCTTGCTCCAAGGCTGACCTTTCCCCATTTCTCTCTGCTGCTTGGGGGTTCCTCATGGGGATCTTTGTCCAGATTGCTCCTCACCAATGACTTCATACTACTTATTTATGGGTTTTGAACTCGTTGTAGAGTTTAAAAATGTAGATTAACCTCAAGGGAACAGAGAACACTTGTGCAAACTTCATTCATTTCCCTAAAAGTTGCATATTTATAACAGCAGGAAGAAAAGATTGATTTTTTTACCCAACCCAATTTGGTTCGTAAAGCTAGAGCTTGCCAATGTAACCATTGGTAGTTCCTTGATTTCCGAGCTTTTAGATTCTGACAATGAAGAAAATTAAAGATGCTGGAAAGATTAAAAAGCTGAAGCTACCAGAATATTGAGAATGCCTCTCATTGAGGGGGCAAAAATGGATGAAATTAAAACTTCTGGTACCCACTTCTGAATGTATATGCTCAAACCGTGCTCCCACCCCCACCTCAGTTTTCCCACTGTGATCAAAATCATAGCAGTAGGGCCCATGGAAATTTAGAAACAAAAAGCCATTGCCATTTATATTTAAATAGGGGAAGATGACAATATGTGCAATGGAGCTGAATTAGTCACAAGGGAAGAGTGTTTCTCTCCATGGGAATATAACTTTCATGATCATTGCTTATGAGCCATGGAATTAAGTGGTATGTTATATTGAAAAGCAAGATGCTGACATGCTTTTTGATATTTAGCAGATCACCCCCTGTCCTCTGCTTGCAGAAATAAGAATGACTGCCCTTTCTTTTGCCAGCATTTGCCTCTTTTTATAATAATCTCAGCTGAATTGAGCAATTTCTCTACTCTGTACAAAATAATGCCCCTCTTTCTCTATTCACTTGATACACAACTTGAAGGCATCCAGTTTTTACAAATACAGATCTGGGAATATCTTGAATGATTTGTGCACAGACTTGCGAGATTGGTCAAAGAACAAAAAATCCATTAAGTGATTAACATTTTGTTTTAAGGTATAATCGTCATTCTTGCAGATATCTAAAATTTTAACTATACTAAGAGCAGTGTGAAATGTAACATATTTACTTTAAATGTTAAATGGACTTTATTAATTACATTGCCTTGGCTTTCAAATTGCTTAGAGGGTGATTACTCAAAAAACAAATAAATGTAGAATGAAGTCATGTCTCTGTGTTTTTAAGGTAGTGATAATCTTGATCCTAGAGTGAAGCTGGAGGGAATTATGTGTTGTCCTGATTCGACCCCTGTGTTAAGATTGAATTTAATCAAATGTGTGACTTTAACCCCAGGTGGCATTCAGACAGAATTAGTTTTAGGTACTTTAGAATTTCATTTCCTTTTAACACTTGGGCAGTCAAAACTGTTTTCAAATTTCCTCTCATTGCTTAAATTAATTGACCTAAGATTTAAAATACTAGAACCTGAAACACAAGTTAGTAAATAGAAGATTCTTTGGATGTAATCTTGCCATTCAACAGATATTTAATGAATTTACATCACAGTCTTTTTTTTAAATATCTGAAACCTAATCCATGTTCTAGGTGTGTCTTTTTTGGTCTTCCTTCCCTCTTTTCTTTCTTTTCTTTTCTTTTCTTTTCTTTTCTTTTCTTTTCTTTTCTTTTCTTTCCTTTTCTTTTCTCTCCTTTCCTTTCCTTTCCTTTCCTTTTTCCTTTCCTTTCCTTTCCTTTCCTTTCCTTTCCTTTCCTTCCCTTCCCTTCCCTTCCCTTTCCTTTCCTTTTTCCTTCCCTTCCCTTCCCTTCCCTTCCCTTCCCTTCCCTTCCCTTCCCTTCC
>NW_012149052.1:326850-328835 GCF_000956105.1 Propithecus coquereli
GGAGAATGCATCACTTAGCACCATAGAATTCATTGACTTTATTCAGCTCTAAGCCCCTGCAGTTTATAAAACAACTGCTTGTATCCGCAATAATATTCCAGGTTCTTAACCTGTGTTATCAACCACTTTTGTGTTTATCCATTTTAATTTTAGACACTGTCTTTTTTTTCATCTGAGACTAGATTGGTAAGGTAGAGGACATGGCTCCATCTCAAGAGATAAAAATCTGTACAGGAGTGGGTGGATTTCAAGTGAGTCTCAAACAGAAGGGGCCAATGATACATTAGAAACAGAATTATGTATAGAAAGAACATATCCTTCATTAATATTGTTCAATGCTGTTCATTGCTAGTAATGTAATCATCTTTGTGCTACCATCTATCTGTTGCTGAAATACAAATATTTTATTACAACTTGGTAGGATTAAATATAGGTTTCTGGCTCCTTTTTTTCACCCCCTCCTATTTAAAAATTTCCTGTTATTTTTCCTTTAATAAGTAAAAAACTTAGACATGCCTACCAAGAAATGTATTAATACAATGTAAAAATATCCATCCATCTATACCTATTTATTGAGGGCCTATTGCTAAGCATTGCTTTTGATACTAGGGCTACGAAAACCTAGTTCTCGCCAAAAACCAGTGGAGGAAACATACGATTAAAACACAAAGCAATAAGTACTACAGGAGCCTGCGTTTTTGGTAACATGTTATAATTTGACCCCCTTAACAATACAGGTAATGCCATTTTACAAATGAGAATATAGAATACCAAGAATTTGTGTAATTTGCCCAAAGTGGCCAGACTAGTGATCGATAGTACTCTATCAAGAACTTGGGTAGAGTGATTTCCCATTTTGTTCATCTGCACTGCCCCTCTGTGGCATGGTCTAGCTCAGCCCCACCCCTCTGGGAACAGAGGGCATGGTGCTGTTACGGTATGTTTAAAGAGCACACACAGGATATTTTCAGCTACAGCTCCAGAAATAACCACTTTCCTTTTATAAAACTTAACTTACTGTTAAATTGTTTTGCAAAATTCATCTAACAATGGGTATTATTTCCTTTTTTCACAGAGTTGCAAGAGGTGGTTATGTCTGAGATCAAAGGATTAAGTAACTATATGTCTTCTCATTCCTAGTACAGTGTTCTACATCTGCTGCTAAACTAAGTTGCATTTTATGCCTTACGTTTGAATGTTTCATACTTGGGACCCTTTCTATCCTGGAGATCATTTTATAATTTCTGTGCTGTTTAGATGACAGCATTGATTTAATCTGTGATTTTTAGTGCATAATTGAAAGGACAGAATATGTATCAAAGCCCTCTTAATAAACCAGTTCATACTGGCTAGCATCACCAGGGTACCACCCCTAGATCTGGGCAAGAGGGGCCCTTGCTAGGGACTCATGCTTCAGAGGGCCTTGCTTGATTCCTCTTTCCTTTGTCCCCATCAACTGAGAAATTTGGAGAGGTTGTACCCCTTGTAGATCATATTCTATGTACTCAGGAGCCCAGAATTCGTTGACCCCAGAATTGGCTGGGGATCTGCTTCCATGATGTGTGTGAGCCTGTTTCTTTGTCTCTCCACTGGAGGGCGAAATGCAATACTGGTAGGCTTGAGGGATGGCCACAGGCATCTGTGGCCCATAGATGAAAATACACAGATACACAGTCATTACAGGGTTTTTTGCATTAGCTAGTCACATTGCCTGTAATATCTTCTTTGAGATAATTATGCATCTGGTTCCATATTGAAGATTCTTTTAAACTATCCCATCTTTCAAAGAGGACTTGCTGGACCACCTCACCTAAAATAAAATACCCTCTTCCTCCATAATCATCCTCTACCTCCTTACGTTATTCACTTTTTGTATCATTTAACACTAGAAAAATCTATTATGTAATCTTTTATTTATTTACATGTTTTCTGTCTGACTCCCACTAGCATGGAAACTGCCTGAGGGCAGGAAGTTGGCAGTTTTG
>NW_012149052.1:329675-390209 GCF_000956105.1 Propithecus coquereli
TCAAGGCCACTCTATTTTTTTTTTCAGAGTCAGAGAAGAAAACAGAGAGGAGAAATATTTTCATGTTCTTTTCCTCAATTTTGTCAAAAAACATAAGAAATATACAAAATAAGATACAAAAAAATGCATAATATAGAATCCCACCCATTTTATATTCAACTGCTTCATTCAGATTATGAAATGAGTAATCTGATTACTGCCCTCCTTTCCAAATATTAATCTTGCATCTTCACAGGTTCATTTAAAATTGTTTATCACCTAAACATCCACCTCACCTCTCTTATTGTTTTTGACAAACTTTTTATTCCCAGTCAAACCAGAGAACTGGACTATGGGGGAAGAAATGCAAAGCTAGAAGAAAGAGACTAGACTAGGGCTTGCTCAGTCAACCTGCAGGGTGAAAAGAGGCCCACAAAGATTTTTGCAAGATCACATAGGTGACTGGTAACAAAACTAAGAGAATAGCCAAGCTCCTCCAATGCCAGCCACTTCTTTTTGTTACTTTACCCAACTTTTCTCAATATTTAAGTCATATTAGAACATGATATAAAAAAATTTAATTGTATAGGTAACATACTCCTGTGGTTCAGAAGTAACAAGGCATAAAAGGATATGCAAAGGTTTTCCTCCTGTGCCTATATCCCAGTCACCCTGTTTTCCCCCCAGAAAGCAATCAGTGTTATCAGGTTTGTTTGTGTGTAATCACTTCAGAGAAATGCAAAAATTGTAGTCTCCTCTATAAACTGTTTGTGCCTTACTTTTTTTGTTTGTTTGTTTTAAACTTTATCATGGAGATGATTCTTTGTCAGTGCATAGAGTCCAATTGATTCTCTTTTATGGTTACATTGTGCTGTGTTCCATCGTACTGATATGCCATTTTTTATTTAATTAACCTCAATTGATATGTATTTAGATTGTTTACAATTTTTAGTTCTTATTAGCAGTACTTCAGTAAATAACCTTGTGTGTTCACGTGTGTAAATGAATAGGTAGGGTAAACTCCTGAAAGTAGAATTACATCTTTTGTTATTTTTTGAAGGTATTGTCCAGTTATCCTCCACAAAGTTGGACACATTTACATTCTCCTCACCATTATGTGAGGATGACTATTTTATCATGCTCTTACTAACAGTATATTATCAACCTTTAGATTGTTATATCTCAAAGGTGAAAAATGCTATCTCGGTTTAGTTTTAATTTGCTTTTGTCTTAATATGCATCGGGCTAGGTATATTTTTACATGTTTAAGAAACTCGATTTACCTTTCCAGAGGTTTTGTGCACCTAATCTTTGCCCCTTTTCCTATCGTTCTTTTATTGATTGTAGAAACTCTTTATATATTAGGGAGATAGTCTTTTGTTCATGGTTGGAACTGTAAACTTTTCCCAGTTTGTCTTTTACCTTGCTTTTGATATTCCTTTTGCTGTCTCAAAATTACATGATGTTTTATGTAGTTAAATTTATCAGTTTTCTAAATCATTTTTTCATTTGTATTATACTTCGATAGGCATCTTCTACTCTAAGATTATTTTCAAAAGTCTTTCTTATTTCTTATGGTACTTTTGTGGTTTTATTTGTTTACTTTTACATTTAGGTATTTGATTCATTTGAAATTGATCCTGTTGTAAGATGTGAGAGTAGCTTCAGCTTCATTTTTTTTCCCCACTTGGTTGTTGTTCCAGCACCATTTATGAAGTAATGTGTTTTTCCTTATGAATTTAGGATAACATCATTATCCTACATTCTATTCTTACATGTTTCAGCTCAGTTTCTTGACTTTCTGTTCTGTTCCATTGACACATCTATAGGTATGTGCTAACAGTATATGTGTTAATCATTAGTATTAATATTTCTTAATATCTAAAGGGCTGATTCCCTCTCACTGCAAGGTTCATTTTAAAAGTAACAGCATAATTTGTTTCCCATTTATATTTATGTAATAACTTACATAATATCTATTCATATGATAACATCCTTTTTTTTTTCCTCCTGTTGCCTTCCCCATATGTAATATAAAAAGCTGGTAAATTCCAAAATAGTGAGATATAAGTTCAGGTGAGATTATGAGGACAGACTTCCCACAATTATCAACTGATGTGTTTTGGATCTGATGAAAAAGGACATCTTTAGATGGAGTTTCTTAATATCTATTCATATGATAACATCCTTTTTTTTTTCTCCTGTTGCCTTCCCCATATGTAATATAAAAAGCTGGTAAATTCCAAAATAGTGAGATATAAGTTCAGGTGAGATTATGAGGACAGACTTCCCACAATTATCAACTGATGTGTTTTGGATCTGATGAAAAAGGACATCTTTAGATGGAGTTTCTTAAGAAGCAAATGCACATTGTTCACCTGGACCACGTTTCTAGGGATGAGAGTGCTGTGAGTAGAGGGAGGAGCATCCTTAAAACCATGTAGCACGTGTGTATTGAAAATAATGGAGAATAGACTGATGGTTTCAAAGGTCCCATAGTTTTCACAGGTTAACTGTAGTTCCTTAACATATAGGAAATATTAATAGAACTTTCAGAAGTTAAATCAATGCAGGAATGCACACAATTATTCTTTTCTCCTGGGCTGACCATAGCTTTATGAAAATTAATTTGTAAGTATCCATTCTTTGCATTGGGCTTCTTGGCAAGAAATGAAATCTGTACAATACATTACCTCTGACTTTTTCTCTGAGAGCTCAAGGATAGACATATGGATAATAGTTTAAAAATATAAATATGGTCTTTCCAGTCATAGAAACCTTCCGATCCAAGAGGTGCTTTTCCCGCTTTCTAAAAAATATAGGGCTATATACTTATACCCATAAAGCACCAAGGCAAAATACATGGTATTTGACACTAAAAAAAGCCCCACTGACCTTTTCTTGAGTATCGCAGCCCTGTGATCAGAGTGACTTGCAGTCAAATCTAGATGCCGAGCTGCTGTGCCACCTTCTAGCCACCAAGTCCTATAATTAACCATTTTTGTTCGGTAAAATTACAGAAGAGGTGCTGTTTGGTAAGATATTTTGTTCTATTTTAGTACCTATAGTTCATCTAGGAAAATGGCTGTCAGTTGGTTTTTTCGCATACTTATCCCATTTGTCTATTTGAATCTGTGAATAGGGAGAAGTACATTCTTACAGTGTCACTGTAGGAATGATTATCCCCTCCCACCCATCGCAGTGTAGACTGTCCTGATCTCTAGAAGTCTCTTTATTGCGTCCACACTGGGGGAGATTTGACACTTTCTGATTTGTGCACCCATATAGGTTGGCAGTTTGGAATTTATGAAGGCTCTGTGAGGAAAGGCCACTGCCAATATAGGATTAGTTTTGAAAAGAGTTCTGTCTAAACAGATCTGCAGCCTTCTTTTACCAAGTGCGCAAACATGAACTAGTTCAACCTTATTGGGATAAGACCTATAGACAGTAATATAAGATAAGGATTGTACATATAAGTTTCGTAGTCAAAATCATCATGAGTGGTCTAAGTAATTGTCAATTAAATGTGATAGAGCCTGTGTCAGATGTCATTCATGGAGATCACTGTAGTTTCATGAGGTGCAGAATTGTAAAATACTTGCTAAATTTCCCTGGTAAAATGTTAAGTCTTTTAAAGATAAAGACAAATCTTACTCATCTTTATATTCTCAGCACAATGTCTGGCTCTTAATGCTTGTTGAATGAATAAGTGAGTGAATGAAACTCATTCCTGAGTGTTTGGAATGAAGAGGTTAAAATGTTTCCTGGAAATAAAAACCATACATGTGTGCCCATACTCGCCGCTCCACTCTGATTGCGGGGGATACTTTAGGAGCCCTTCTCCAGTAATCTTTTAATTGAGTAGGCAAGAGAAATTTTAACATCTTCCTGAATGGGTGGCTATGGAATTATAGCAGTGAAGTACGAAGGCTCCCTCCTCCTCAACTCATTTTTTAATTCCTCTGTGGAGAGTAGCGATAAATGATAGAACAAAACATTTCAGAGCATTGTGATGCGATTAGCTGTCACCAGAAGAATCAAACAAAGAAACATTTTAGGAACAAATTGAAGAATGCCACCAAGGTTGATACTGCATTTGAGACACTCCATTAAAACTAGAACATGCTTATTTTTCTGTTGCCATAATGATACCCTTTTAAAAGAAAATGTTACCATACATACCCATCCCATTAGGTTACTGATCTTGTATTAAACTCAGGGTTTCTGGTTATTTTGTTTAAACAAAGATTATGACTAAATATGAAGACTCGAATGTAGCGAGCGTGTTTGAATTTTCGAGCTGGTGAGGAGCCTACAGCTGAGGAAAGTGAGTGACTTCTCCAGTTTTGTGCCATGACTAGGACTACGGCTTTGGCTTTTCTGATTTTCCAAATAGTGCTTTTCCATCACACTGTGTAGTAGAAATTTTTTAAAATTTGTGATCCTGGAGCATTTGATCCCAGAACATTTAAAAAATTTTGTGCATTATGTAAGTCAGGGATTGTAAACTATGGCCCGTGAGTCAAATAGCCTCTTTTTGTACATAAAATTTCGCTGGGGCACAATCACACCCATTCATTTATGTATTATCTATGGTGCTTGCACTGATAGAATGAGGAATTGCATTAGAGACCAGGTGACCTGCAAAGCCTAAAATATTTATTTATTTATTTATTTATTTTTTATTTCAGCATATTATGGGGGTACAGATGTTTAGGTTACATATGTTGCCCTTGCTCCCTCCCTCCCTCCCTAAGTCCGAGTTTCAAATATGTCCATCTTTTGGGTGGTGCGCATTGCACTCTTTGTGTGTGCATATACCCGTCCCCTCCACCCTCCTCCCGTAAAATATTTATTATCTGGACCTTTATAGAAAAAGTTTATAAACCCTTAGTATAAGGTAAGGATGAAAAATACCTTAAAAATTAACTATCAACTTGTAGTAAATTGTGAGTAAAATACGCTTTCCAAAAAAGCCAAAAGGTCAGCTTGTTGTTGAGAGATATAAATGATCTGTCTATAAAAAACTAAAACACCTGCTTGCATTAAAAATTAAAAACAAAAAACTGGGTTTCTATCTTTGAGCTCCTGGACTCAGATTTTAGTTGCCACAATGAAGCCTGTGACTTAAATAGCATTGACTCAAGATGGGAAATGCCTTGTTTATGTTGTGCTAACCCTGATGGAACTTGAACACTCACCAAATGTCTTCCCTCTTGGCAGGTGGAGTGGATCCAACAGCAAGTGGTGAAAAAACGGACAAAGAGGGATTATGACCTCAGTCGTACTCAGTCTACCTACTTCAATGATCCAAAGTGGCCAAGCATGTGGTATATGGTAAGTTCACTAAGGAAGCCTGGCCTGGGGCCATGTCATCCAGTTTTGCATTGTATGGGGAACATTTGTTGGACTGGGAGGATGCAGAAATAATGACCAGGGACTTTTTCCTGTTTCAGGACCCACCGTTTGAAATTGGTTCATGGTCTATGATGCTTTCTGTATCTTTTTGAGCTTAGATCTTTGATTCTAATAAGGGGAAAGAAAAGGGAGCTCTGATTCACAGAAATTCTGTTTGAGAGCTTACTATGTGCAGTAGCTTGCTAAGTTTGGGCCAGAGAATAGAAAAATATACAAAGATGCAGACACCCTTAGACCTATCAATAATCATGTTTACCTCTGATACACATTTACTGCAGCCTGAAACCAGTCTAGTTAATGGATATTGGTTCTTGGAAATCATTGCAATGACTGCTGGTAGGTAATAGACTTATGCCATCTAATGTGTGCCCTCTCACTTCAGGTAATAGTTTTTAAAAGTAGACCAGGGAAAAAATAATTGGAAAGTGTGTGACTTGGTAGTTCAGTGGTTCAATCAAAAGGTTTTCAGTGAAAAAAACTTACTTAACATGTTGGAAAGAGTAATCCACCAGTTCAGTTGACATTGCCTCTTTTGAAAATGTACGTCTCTAGCCTTAGGGTTTTTAGGTTCATGATCACTGAGAAGTGAATTAGAGCATGTTAGTCATGAAATCTGCAAGTCACTGATTTGCTCTACAATGTGTAAAATGCCCTTTACTTTTCTCTTTCTTGAAAATTTTTATTGCTGAACATTGCCAGCATATTTTCCGCTATACTACTTTATTTTTTGTAATCCCTATTCCTGCTTCTCTACATAATGTCTCCAAACTGAAGAAAGGACAGGAATCCATAGCATTCCCCATGCCCTCCTCACATTCCTTCTGCCTGGAGCGTTCTCTCTGCCCTTCCCCACCTCTTAGGGTCAGGATCCTCCCATCCCTCACTGCTCCAGGGGCCTCCCCTGCATCCTCGTTTGCCATCCTGTTCCCTCCCCCTGGTCTCCTGGCCCTCTGTCCCTGCTGAGGGCCTGCTCTGTGTCCTGATCCCTCTCTGTATGCCCCCCTGAGAACCCAGCCCCGCACCTTGCATTGCTGGAATCTGTGCTTCTTTGGAGGTGGGTGAATGTGGCTGGTGTTTCTCCCAGCTTCCTTTTGCTTAGTCATACCCAGAAGTGGAAGGTTATGGAAATATGGTGGAGCCCAAACAGAACTTTACACAGAAAGCTTTCTTGTGTTTAAAGGGAAGAAAGGGGGGAGCCATAAAGCTAAGTTCAAGGGGAGGTGGGAATCTAAACATCTTTTAAGTAGGAGTCACGTGAGGGGACAGTAAAACACCTAATGGCTTATTAGCCCTAAGACCAAAAAAGAATGAACCACAAGGGAAGGTACTAGAGTAATTGCTCCAGGAGCTAAGGAGCTTTGTCTGCATTGACAACATGATAAGAATGTTTTGGGATTAAGAGATCAGATGGAAGCAAACTGCCTCTACACTCCTGTCTATGTAAGACCAGGGCGAGGCAGACCCTCCTTGCCGTCTGTTTCTCGTAAGGAAGAGCCAAATCGTTGTCTATGCGTGTCCCACTAGACGACAGACATATATGGCAGCTCTTCCTGATCCTCTCATCACGCCAGCAGGCCAGGCTGGACTCTCGTGGGAACCACGGCCAAGTCTTTAGCCACATGGCTAGGCCAGTGACTGCGGGTTTCAGTGCCGGCGTAGTGAGATTGCATCACTTCGAAGAATCACTGCTATGTAATATTTCACTGCAACTTCTTTTTCTGACATGAGGGAAGGTTGAGAGAAGAGCTTTTGTTTGGCCATTTAAAACGTTGGATGTTTTTCAGCACTTATTCGATAATAATAATCCACATAAGTAACATTTATTGAACACTTTACGATGTGCCAGGCAATGTGTTAAGCACTTTCTGAGTATTTTTCTAATGCAGTGTGAACAAACACGTGTGTTAATATTGGCCCTGTTATAAGAGCAAGGAATCTGTGGCTCATGAAATTTAGGAGCTTGCCTAAGATCACCAGGCCTGAAAGCGGAAGACATGCCAAAGCAGGCAAGTTGAAGCGGTGTCCACAGGATTAGCACAACATCCCGTCTTTACCTTTCTACTATTTACAAACATTGCGAGGGAGCTTCTAATCTTTTCTTAGAGAGATGACTAAAATGCAAGGCAGAATGGTGGGTGCTGTGTAGGCTGAACACAGTATCTTGGGGACAACCAAAGCCCGCCATAGATTCCTATGAAATGGTTACTTTTCCCTCAACAGAAAGGATGGAAAATAGGAGATATACCTTATGTTTATCTGTCAGGAGTATTAGGACAGAGTGGGAGGTGGGACCCTCAAATCTGCAAACCCAGATTCAAATCCCTGCCATTTCACTTAGTCTGTCCCAGATCGAATCAGTTAAACTCTCCTCAACTGTAGCAATAAAGGTGTCTCGCTCTTGTGTATGAGTTGTGTATGCTGCATAACAAAACACCGCAGAACTTAGTTTTTGAAACCACAATTAGCTCATGGGTTCTGCAAGTCAGGAATTCAGAGGCCAGTGATGCTGGCTTTCCTCTGTGATCCTGTGATTTCTCAGGCTTCAGACAAGGTGGCCCAGTCGTGTGGCTGGCAGATTGGTTCCTCTCCACGTGGGCTGCTTGCGTGTCCACTTAACATGGCACTGGCTTCCCCCAGACAGGTGATGCGAGAGATCTTGTTGGACATGGTGATGTCTTTTATGATCTAACCTCAGAAGTCAGTTACTACTGACTCAGCAACCTCAGCCAGTTACCATTGTCATTTTCTGTTGGTAACATGAGGCAGTGCTGGTTCAGAGTGCAAGGGGGCGAGGCAAGGGCCTGTCTGTTAGGAGGGCACGGTCGCTGGGGGCCATGTGGAGACTGTCAACCACAATCAAATGAAGTTTTTCATGAGAAGCCTTTAGCACAGCGCCTGATGCTAGAAAACCCTCAGTAAATCATTATTATTATTATTATTCTCTGACTTCTTAATTGCAATCATGCTGGTTCCTTTTTATCTGTTGTTTAAATTGCTATTAGTCAAAGATGGACGAGAGCTCATGTCCAGTGGGTATTCTTCGGAGCGGTGTTCGGTGGCACGTTAACGACACAGCCAAGGCAAGGTGTGATTTCCTTCTCCCTTTTTCTGAGCCCTGGGCCCTGCAGCAGTGCTTCTGACTCTCATAGGTCCTGCCTCCAGCTCGTTAGCCTGGGCCTGTTTCTGTCATTCAATATTTATCACAGGAGAATGGAGATTAAAGAATGGCATGAAGTGTGCCTGAGTGTCTCTTTTAATTAATTTAAAAGCTTTTCCCATGTCACTCCTCCCCTGGAAACCGGTGTGTGAAACCCTTATGTCTAGCCTTGAGGCTTGGGCAATATATTCAGGCAAATGTGCATTTACGAGAGTTTGTTATGGAGATAATGGCCTTATAATTACTGCTGTGTCCTGAGGAACTGTGCTCAGGTTTCCGGGATTTGAAGATCCCAATCCTAGAAATACAAGTCACTTTTTGTTGCCTCCACAAAGTTCTCCTGCATGTCTTCTTTGTCAGGCATGTTACCAAGCAATGAGAGTTTAGAAAAGCATGATTTTCACCTCCTACGAAGGTCAGTAAAGGTGGGAGGAATATGTAGGCAACAAAGAAAGTTTGCTGAGCGAGCGACTTCTCCCTAAAAGTCTCCCTGGGATCGTGTGTGTACATCCAGCCACTGCTGCTTGGGCATTGGGCTGTAATTTTTGCTTGCAGATTTGCTTCTTCCGTTAAAAGCTCCTAGAGAGCTTTAACTTGAGCAAGGTTGGGCCCCACTGTCAGAGAGTCTATGTTCTCATATGGAGAGGGGCTCAGGCAGTGGGATTTCATCAGAACTCCCTGGGTGATTCTAATGTACAGTATGTGGTAAATGATCAGTAAATTCTAACTGAATAAATGAATGAGCAGTTTAGAATAAAAGCACATCTGTGATCACCTCCCTAGTAGAGAATGCTTAGTATGAGTCAAGCATTTTGCCATGCTTTCACATGTCTCATCTTACTACCAGTGTTCCAGTGAGTCAGGAGCTGCGGTATCATCATCTGCATTTTGTAGATGAGGAAATTAAAGCATGGAAAAGTTCAGTAACTTGCCCACGGTCACACCATTTACCAGGGGCAGACTTCGGTGTTCAAATGCAGTCGCTCACTTCTTCTAACTTCCTTCTACACCCGTGGTTCTCAATGGAGCAGGCAGCAAAATCACCTTCTCAAAGGCTTCTTAAAACAGATTGCTGAGCCCCTCCCACCTTCCCAGGGTCTGGGAGTTTGCATGTCTAGCAAGTTCCCAATTGGTGCTGGATGCTGGGGTCCCAGAACCCCTCTGAGAACGGACGTCCCTACCATACTATAAACTAAGTTTATGTGAGCACAACCTGCTTCTGTCGCCCGATTATCAGGTGGGGAAGGAAAGGCTTTTAAACTTATGAGGCATTTTGAAGCACGCTGGGCCAATTTAACTTTTTCTGAGTCTTATGCCTTTTCCTTACTGACACAGTTTTCTCTTTGGGAAGCTGACAGCTTTAATATGAGAAGATATTTTCACTTTATCTGCACTGATTGAAAATACCCTTGGCTTGTATATTCTTTCAAGCTGCTCCTGAGACAAAGGGTATCTGATAGGAAAGGTCGTGAGCATTTGCCCAAGTCATTGGGAACTCAGGATAATAGAATTGGTTTTAAAGGACCTAGCTGGTACAAGGGACCATTTTTACACGACTAAAGAAAATGCAGTTTGACTCCACAGATAGCAAAGTGAAACAAGACTTCCTCAAGGATCTGGAACTGCCGATTGAGCAAGTTCGGGGAGTTACATATTTTAAAAATTGTTATAAAATATTTAAGACATACAAAAAAATCTAACTAATACCTGCCCTAAACTGGAGACTAGAACATTATCTATATAATTGAACTCCCCTCTGATCCCTATTGTAAAGTGTCCCTTCATCCTCTATGGAGTCACCACTGGTGCTGAATTTGAAACACATGTTGGGAGTTCCCTCTTGTTGCTAGGATGCTCCTCTTTGTGGGAGGTGTTATTCAGTTTACAGTAGATTTACATTTTTTGAAATTCTCATAAAACACACATTCCTACATGGAAATTCAGCAGTTGGGCTATTGATGAACAGTCTCTCAAGAAGACAACTTGGAAATGATACTTGGGGGAAAATGTGAGTTTAACAGAAAAGCTTTTTTATTCCTTTAGTCATGGAAATATTGCTTAAGGAAATTGATCATGTAGTATTTTGAGTCTAACTGTTAAAAACTAATAATGATTTTGGAGAAAACAGTTGTAAATAACTTTAAAAAATGTATATACATGTACATGCATACATGTAATTTTTGCCACATGGAGGGCAAGCTCAATTTAAAAGAAAAAAGGAAAGAAGGACTTGGACATTTTGGTTTGACTCTCAGACTCTAGTAGTTAGTATGACTGGTCTTCTTGACTCGTCATCTTAGCACAGTAGAACTTTTTGTGATGGATATTGGGTGGCCTGTTTAATATGCATTATTTAAAGGCAGACCGTAACAAATGGGCTCATTTTTTTGAGTACTACCTCAGATTTCATGAAAGCTCTCTGGGTGGTTTTTCTGAAAGGAAAAAAAAAAAAAATCATATTTGTCGATCAGCAGAGTGAAAATTAGCTGAGTTCCATTATGCATGTGGGGCATATCTGCCAAAAACTATGAATTAGCTAGGATAGTAATTGTGAAAAATGATTCGAAGCCACATGTTTTTTTCTCAGCCAACTGGATGATGTTCAGTACTCCAAGAGTTTGAGGCATTGCTGTGTCTGTGGTTGGCACACATTTTTCTAATGATTTATACTGTCATTTGACTCATAAAATCTGGTGGGGTTTGTGGCATTATTGTCCTGGGCAGCTTGGAAATCATCCTTTTAAGACACTCCATTTAGCTGTTTTAATTGCAAATGCAACATGGTAGAAATCTGCAACCATGTGGCACATTCTGATGCAAGCAGGAGGCCTTCTGAGAAAGGACACGTTCCAGCGAGGCAGTAAATGATAGCATTGCCGGGGGTTGAGACATGGTTTGGTTGTACTCATGTTTGCTGCTAACTAGCTCTGTGACCTCTAGAAAGGTATTTTCTCTCTCTAAACCCTAGTTCGTCTGAAAACATGAGGGATCTGGATTAGATACTTTCTTAAGATCATTCCTGCTTTGACTTTTAGTTCCACGTGGAAAGTTGTACTGGGTATTGAGTTTACGGAGATCACACCTTCAATGGGCCCATGTCTGGTCTCCAGCCAAGAGTATCCCACGAGCTCCTGTCTGCTCTATACTTGATATGCACCCCGTGTTGGAGTCCCTAAGACCACCCGCAAGTTTGGTGAATCACTGGGACTCACACGACTCATCATGTAGTCATACTAATGGCTATGCTTTATTTCTGCAAAAGGATACAAAGCAAAATCAGCAAAAAGAAAAGGCACATGGGCAAAGTCCACAGGAAACCAGGCTCAAGCTTCCAAGAGACTTCTCTCAGCAGAGTCGCACACAGAGCACTTTTCCTTCCAGCACTCAACTGTGACCACACATGGGAAAAGTTGTCTACTGGGGAAGCTCGTTAGAGACTCAGGACTCACGGTGGTTATTGGGGGATGATCACACAGGCACTCCTTGCTTACCATTTACCAAAATTCCACACTCACAGAAGGAAAGCAGGTGTTCAGCATACTCCATATTGTTTGCATAAATGGTTTAGGTGCAGTGAGCCATTCTTATTAGGGAATGGTGGGAATTCTCTCAAAATCCACGTTCCCAGATGCCAGTCAAGGGCCAACTTTGCAAGAAGGACTTTCAAAGGATACCAGTCTCAGGCCTGCTGTATTGACTCTTCTCTGCACTTCCCTAAACCAAATTCATGATCTTAGCCCCCCAGAGGTGCCTGTTCCACTGTTCCTTCTCTTAGTGCATGGATGGAAATCTGGATGTCATACTTGACTCCACCCTTAAAGCCAATCCACCATCAAGTCAAAGCTGCTTTACCTCTTGAGGCAGTTGTCATCTCTCCTTCCCCCCACCACCACCTTAGTCTGAGCCACTGTTGTCTCTCGACTACACTACCGCAATAGCTATGTACCTGCCTCCTAGTTTCTACTTTTTGAATTCTTCCAGTCTGTTCTCCATATATTCTTCCAGTCTGTTCTCCATATAGTAGCCAGAATGATTATTAAAACCCCCAGCCAACCAGCCAACCAACCAAAGAAAAACACCTTCCCATTTAGTTACTTTGCTTAACACCTCTGAAAGACTATTTATGCAAACAATATGGTGTTTTAAGAATGAAGACCCAAATAGCATTGCCTTTAAGTCTGCACACGGTTTGCCCCATGCCCATCTCTCCAAACATCTTACAGCATTTTCTGCATCACTTTATGCTTTCAGCCTGCAGGCCGCACTTTTCTTCCTACAACACACCAAGTTTATTCCTTTCATAGATCCTTTACACATGCTATCCCTCTGCCTGGATGCCCCTCTATGCCCTTTTGCCTGGTTAATTCTGACACTCCCTTCAGATCGCCGTAAGCTTTTTCTCAGCCTTCCTTGAGTAGCCAGGTCCCTCGCTGCATTTGCTGTATCACCATGCACATCCCTTTTTTCGTACTTAACGTAATTATAATTTCCCATCTCTGTGTGATTGTGTGATGATTACTCTTCCCATTGGATAAGTTCCATGGAGACAGGAACCATGAGAATCATCATGGAATCCTCAGTGCCTCCCACAGTTCCTGATATATAATAGGCCCCTATTGATACTTATTGAATGAATGAATGGATCAATGAAGCATGAATAGGTAAAAGATTATTTGTGCTAATGTTTATACTGTACTGTATTTTTGTTTGTATTAACTTCAAACATTCTTTAACCATTCTTTTTTAACCATTAGTAAAGAAGAAATGGGTATTTTATGATTTTTTTTGTGTGCTTTAGAAGAAATTATGTGTTTGTGATTTATCTGGGAGTACTTTTATTATATCTTGAATTTGCAGTTGTGTTCCTGAGATGCATTTACAGCTGTTCTGCTCTGCCTCAAGTTACATAGGACTATTTCTTTAACTTAGATGGAAGTCCAACGTGCTAATAGCTGGAAATGTTGGCAGCACTCTAACAGAGTATGCACCGGCACTCACACACACATGGCAGCCCTCTTTCATCTTGTTATCTTTCCAATCATGGCAACTTCCCCAGGTAGAAAAAGTCAAATATTTTCATAATATTTTTTTAACATTTGTTTTCCACGCATTATTTCTTTCATCATAGGTAGTCACCATAATTTTCTGTGATTTGTGAAGATCTACTCCTATTATGGCATTTTGAAAATCTCCATCACTTTCTTGAGTTTAAACCTGTGAGACTAACCCAAGGGCATTTAGGGGGCCAAACACATGACTGACTGAGCTAGAATAATAGCACCTCCTTTTTAAAAACTTTGTATTTACTAAATCAATAAATTAACACAAAATAAAAATGTTCATAATTGATAATTCCAAGAAAAAGCAAACTTGTATTTCAGGTGTGGTCCATATTTGTTCTACAGCCTGGGAAACCCCAACTAAATCGAAGTTCTTAGGAGGCAGACTTTTATTAATGCATTTATTCATTTGTTCATTCATTCATTTATATTTGGCAAAGATTTATTTTTTTCTAAGCACCTACACTGTTCCTGACACCAAGGATAAAATAGTATTAATAAATGAGATGGCCATGTTGCCTTCTTTAGTGAACTTAAGAGGAACATTTTATGGGTAGGGGTTTGGTAATTTTAATCACTTTGCCTAATCATTTGATGCTGGTCCACTGAGGGTACATTAGCAGTACCTTAATTGATACTTGCTAATTAACTTATGATGATTATGATAATTGTGACTTCATTGTCACACGTGATGATTGTGATGAAAGTGGCTATATTAGGAATGTTGGTAACCTGTAAGTAACTAGTTGACATGCTCCCAAAAGAGGCCAATAACTAATGATCCACTTGGAAAAATCATTTTTGATAACATCTGTTCCTGCCAGTGCAAATTGTTACAACTTAGTATGAAACTCCTTGAGCAAGATATAACTTATTTCATACCAGTAATTTATCTTTTCAGCTTTGCTTTCAAAGAGTAAAAAAATAACATGCATAGTCTGGCCCTTTGGGCCCCACTCTACCATGATGAGTGGATCTATTAACAGAAGCAAAGTTGTTTTTATCAAGATTTTAGCTGAGATTTTTCTTTAATCAGTAACTCATTTTCTGCAAGAGAGCAGATAGGATTGACCCTTGAACTCACTTAATCTGTGGTTGTCTTCTTGAACATGTTGATTCACGTTCTTTTATCAAACAGCTTCTCTGAATTTCTCATTTCCAATTTACTTTTCACTCAGTATTGGAATCAGTTCTAGCGATGAAGGCACATGTTTTGGCTTATTGTAGCCTATCTCTCCACCAATAGGTAGGGTTCTTTGAGTAAGTGCGCAATAAAATGTCTGTTGATATAATGTGAGAGAGAGTGTCGCTCATTTATATTTCATCATTTTCCAAAACCACAGAACGTGAGTTTGGCCATTTCTGAAAGGTGATGGTGCCTTCAGATGTTTTGTGTTGAGAATTCAAATTCTAAAATTATCTGAGACAGGCATCTGGAGTACATCTTTTCCTTAATTTTGATCGACAGTGAACTTGGCCAGGAAATTAATGGAGTAAAAGGAATGATACTTAGCAGTCCAGGCATAAGAAGAATCAGAAGGAAGAAAAGCCTAAATTGCCTGGGGAGGAGAAATTATTGACCTTCTTCAAATAGAATGCACAGCCACATCAATAGGATTTTCCCAGTTTTTCCAATATAAGAAGATCCTTGGTAGGCTGCCTCAGCCTAGGAGTGGCATCCCAGGCTAGTGATGGATAGTCCAATATGCAAACAATTCGAGCTGAAAGAGCTGCTTTACACTAGAGGAAGTCAAATTACAGTGAGACAAGTAGAAGAAAACTATTAATTCCAGAAATGGGATTTGATTACTTAATTGCATAGATCAGGATCAAAATTGGATTCAGAATGCAGAGGTGTTATTTTTTGACGGTGCATGATGTGGCCAAAGTGAAAAATGCATTCACTGATTATTCTTTCCTTGATTAAAACGAGGGGGAACTTGATGAGAAACCTAATTTCTTCCTTTCTGCTAAGAAAGAAATCAGTCAATTGGTCTAGATAGTGTCTATTCAAATATTTGTACAAGATTTACAGAATAATCTTAAAAAGACTACTTGGAAGAAGTGTAGCTTTTGTTTTCTTTCTTTTCTCTTTTAGTTTCCTGGTGAGTTGAATTTGACCCTTGTAAAAAGCCTGCTGGTATAGAAATTCTGATCCAGACATAGAAAATTAGCATGTCTGAAGCAAAGCAAAACAAATTATGCCTAGGTGGCATAGAGCTGTGTTCTCTAATGATCTCTTTGCATGGTTTCCTGAAGCTTAGTTAAATTAGTGCCTTAAAAACTTGGTGTTTGGGTTAGTTACTTGATGATAGAGAAATCATTTTCATCTTTTAGCGAACTAGAAGAAATTCAGCAGGACTCTCAGCAGTAGTAAGTTAAGCATAGAAGGTCCACATTTTTTTTTTTTTAACTCATTCCTGTTTGTTGAAATGTTTCATGTGCTCATTCCCATTTTTCTTCTGTGCCCATGTTCTGTATTCCAGGCCCTTCCACTGCACATCCACGCATACCACACAAGCACACAGAAACAGATGCTGTGCATGTTTTTGCAATTAGCGCTTACTCTGAGTTAGGTGGTCTTTAAGAAGATACTGAAGAACAGCTCATAGGCCACCAAATTAGAATGGGCCTGAGATGTAAGTCAATTTAAGCCTCATACGTTTTCAGTCACTAGAAATATACTCCACTTAGATGGCTCTTTCTGTAATGAGTAATTCTGTTCAAAAACACTTCCTTGTACTTTATCAAAAACTTATGTCGCTTGGTCTAAATTCCAGGTTGGCATCACATCTGATCCCTATTTCATGTGCTTACGCTGCAAATATTATTGAACCTTTTTGGAAAATTTAAAGCAAAAGTCCAGAGACTAATATACAGTGAACGCCCATGTCTCTGTTACCAACTTCAATAATTATCGACTCAGGGCCAATATGCTTTCATTTATTGCCCCCTCCACTCTGATTATGGTAAAGCAAATAGCACACTTCTTTTCATGTCATCACTGAATAGTCTATTATGTATCTCTTTAAGATAACCATTTTATCTCTTTAAGATAACCATAATATCATTATCATATGTAAAAAATTAATTTTTTTTTTTTTTTTTTTGAGACAGAGTCTCACTGTGTTGCCTGGGCTAGAGTGAGTGCTGTGGCGTCATCCCAGCTCACAGCAACCTCAAGCTCCTGGGCTCAAGCGATCCTACTGCCTCAGCCTCCCAAGTAGCTGGGACTACAGGCATGTGCCAACATGCCTAGCTAATTTTTTCTATATATTTTCAGTTGTCCGATTAATTTCTTTCTATTTTTAGTAGAGACGGGGTCTCGCTCTTGCTCAGGCTAGTTTCGAACTCCTGAGCTCAAACAATCCGCCCGCCTTGGTCTCCCAAAGTGCTAGGATTACAGGCATGAGCCACCACGCCTGTCCAAAAAATTAATTTTTTATATTATCAAATCTCAAGTCAGTTTTCAAATTTCCCCTACTGCCTTGAAATTTTTTCTTTGTAATTTGTTTGAGTCAGGCTCCAAATAAGGTTCATATGTTGTGACTGATTGATATATCTCTTCAATCTCCATTATTCTATAGATTTCATTTTTTTCCTGTGAAAATTTTTGCTTGAAGAATCTATGGCGTTTCAAGCTTCATGTGATCTTAATTTTGCTGGCTGCATTCTCCTGGGGTCATTTAGCAAGTTCTAGCTCTGATATTATAAGTAGACTGGTAGGTAGTAAGAGCTAAAGGACCAAGTTCAAATTCAATTTTATTTTTGAGAGAATGAGGGAAGATTATTGCCTACTTGATGGTGTGTACTTCCATCTGGAGGTCTGCTTGTCTTTCTTTGTAATATTAGCAGCTACAATCATCTAGATCATTTAAGTATTCATTAAAGTTTGCCAAATAATGATATTCTCTTCCTATGACTTCTTCTTAATTTACTGGCATAGAATACTTTTATAAAGAGTTTCATTACCAATTCATGGACTTCACCATATTCGATGTGTTTTATTTCATTGAAGTTATAAACATTATTCTTGCTTAAATTGTCCCATCTTTGGCTAGTAAGAAAGAGACCATTCAAATTGACTTCTAGGTCCTTTTCTAATTTTTAAATTTTTTTTTCCTTAGAGATAGAGTCTCTAAGTCTCTCTGTCACCCAGGCTAGAGTGTGGTGGCTCACTGCATCATAGCTCACTGCAGCTTCGATAGGCTGAGCTCAAGTGATCCTCCTGCCTCAGCCTCCCAAGTAGCTAGGACTATAGGTGCGCACCACCATGTCTGGCTCATCTTTTTTTTTAATTTTTATTTTTGTAGACATAATGTCTTGCTATGTTGCCTACACTAATCTCAAACTCCTGGCCTTGAACGAACCTCCTGCCTCAATTTCCTGAAGTGCTCAGACCATAGGTGTGAGCCATTGCGCCCGGCCTAGGTCCTTTTGATGTGACCTCAGTATTTTTACTTCTGACATGACAAACTCTCATATGTATCTTGTAAATTTCCTGTTCCAGGTCTGTAATCAACCATTTCTCCAAAAACCCTGTTCCTTTTTTTTTTTTTTTGAATTTGATATATAGAGATCACAACATGAGTGCTGAGATTCTCATTGTTATTGGGTTGGTCTTTAGAACTTTTCAGTGAACAGATTTGGGCATATGCATTTTTTTATATATAAAATATCCCATGAGTTTATGCAGATATTTTCAATGTAAAATCAATTTAACAGAGCTTTTAAGATTTACCGTCATCAATTTTACATCTGCATATTTTTCCTGAAAATCCTGTTCTCAGTGTCATCAACATAATTACTCTTTGGTTTTATCTCACACTATATACAACACTATCTCAGAGTAACAGTACTACCACCAGCACTGTGATAGCTACCAATAATTTAAATTTCATATAGTTCTTTTTGTCCTTAAAAACACATGTCACGTGGTCAGATTATTTGTTCTAAATTACTTGGAATATTTCTCTTTCTGCAAGCATTTTGAAATGGCTGCCATGCAGCCCAGAAATCCCAGAATCTTCTTAAGTTCAATCATCCTGGGCCCTTTGAAAAGCATCTTTGTTACCTGTTACATGATTTAAAGTCTACTCTACTATTAATAGCATAAGCTTTTGGCGGGGGGGGTTAATATGTTTTGGTTTGTGTTCTCTGTGCTATAAGTGGAAGGTTAGAAAATATTACAAAGATATGCGTTGCTGCAGCTTGTATAGGCAATAGTAGATGGAAGGTAGCACAACCGTCTGTTTCAAAAACCTGATGCCCTGGAAATAAATACTCTATCTTGAAGGGATGACGTTAACTCCACTAGGTCTATTCACAATAGTGGATAATTATTTCCCCTAATGTGCCTATTTTAGGAAAGAGTGTGTTAAACTTGCCATTCTTTATTAGTTTGAAAGATGAGGTAAAACAGGACTGGAAACATTTCTAATTGTAGAATTTTGTCCAAGAAAATGAAAGATTAAAGAGCTCCGTAATGATCCAACCTGATTCATCCCGGACAAGTGAAAGGGAATGTGCAGTGAACAAATCATTTAAACTAGTTGTACACACTAATGAGCATCGAATTTGCTCTGTCCTCCCAGGACTTGAGAACTAGGAGTTACTACAGACTGCTCAATAAAGGCATTAATTTAATGTATAACAGAAGAGAAAATGAAGGAAAGAAACAAGAAATGTAATTTCCACAGAAAAAAGTAAATTGGTAATGATTTTATTCATTCAACAACATTTACTGAGCTCCTCCTACATGTCAAGCATAATTCAACCTGCTGGGGATAACGAATATGAAAGGGTTATGCACTCTGCTCACTAGCAGGTTGTGGTCAAACTGGGAAACCACTAACTTTATGTAATATCTAACAGTATAATGCAGGCATGCACAGAGTACTGTAAGACCCCTGCAGGTATATATAAGCATTTTGATGTTGTTAGGATCTTTGATTACATGAGCCTCAATTCCTGACATCTTATATGTACACATGTTAGATATTAAAATTAAGTGATGATGATACAGGAGAGGATTTCTTTGCAGGCAAATGAACGATTTCCACATAATTATTGCAAAAATTGCTTCCCATGGAACACTACTTCTGAGGATTCTTAATAGCATCTCCAAAGTCTAGTTGTTTGGGACATAGTGATTTGAACAAACTTAGGAAGAATTCTTTACTGCACGACTTCTCCTAGACTTCATTATCCTAATACGCTTTGTGAATTGAAAAGAGAGAGATGTAAATAGGCAATATTTGTTTCCCTAACATAGTTACCTATTTTTTCCAGAGGATACATTTTACACAACACATAGTTTCAATTGAGATTGAATTGTAAATCATGAGAAAATTCAATCCAAGCAAGGGGAAGAGGAAAAAAATGGAAGAGGGAGGGAGTGTATGGGCTTCTGTAACTCCTGACTGGTACATCTCGCTTGATCCGGGAGGTAAAGCAGGTCTCCAGGAATCCGGTTCTTTCTGCTACTCTGATCTCTCCAGTTGCTGGGTGCATTCTCAAACAAGCTTTCTGCTCATGGTTGTAAGCTAGCTGTCTGTAGTTCCTAGTTAGAATCTAATGGGAAAAAAAGAGGGCTTTGCCTTGGTGTGCTGTGAAAAATTCTTGGCAGTATACACTTTCTTTTCCATCTCTCCTCAGCTGTTTCTGTATTGTTATTGTTTTCTGACCACTGAGCCTTAGCTGCCTTGTTGGATACCTTTGGGACAAGGTGATTTAGAAGGAGAATTCTATGTAAGAAGTAGCAAGAGTCCGCAGAGGGACATGAGGCTTGGGAAAGGAGGTCATCCCACCCCAACAGAAATCTCGGGGCATGGATGGGCAGGCTTGTCACATACTTGCTGAAAAGCTCTAACCAGGCAGCTTTCAAGAAGAGATAGCTGGCATGCTGCCTAGCAAGGGCGAACTCAGTGTTGGTCAAAAGAAGGACAGTGGGTGGTGTGTTGGCCCTGGCTCAGCTTCCATGTGACTCTGTTGCTGCTGCTGGCAGCAACTGCCTCTCCTGAGATCATCTTGCGGTGGATCATCATGGCCTGAGCTCTGTGCCCTGTACCCTTTGGGTCCTAATCTTTAGATAACATTTAAAAAATTGTGCCTGTGATGGGTTCCCCCCAACCCAAGAGTTTGTTTTGATAGATTTGAAATCTACAGACAAGTTGAAAGAGTAGTATAATGAACACATACATTCCATTCCTCTGGATTTACCAAAAGGTAATATTTTCTCTCTTTATACACCCCCCAAACACACACTTTTTTTTCCCTCTGAAAATAAGTTGCAGACATTGTGAAAGTGCACCCCTAACTGTTTCAGGGTTCATCTCCTAAGAATGATTTTCTTCTATATAACTAAAGTACCATCCTCACTTCTAAGAAAATTAATGGTGATTTTATTAAAATTACTGCCCATATTCGCATTTCTCTAATTGTCACAATGATTTTTTTTATAGATCTATGACTTTCGATCCAGAACTCGGGATGGGGGGGGGTCATACATTGTCATTATTGTTCCATTTCTTTAACTCCTTTAGACTGGAGGAGCTCACCTCCCTTACTGGAGTGTATGTGGGGGGGTGAAGTTGGCGAAGGGTAGGAAGTGGTCTTTCATGTTGATGATTTTGATGAGGCAAGGCTTGTGGTTTGTGGAATAAATCTCACTTTGGATTTGTTTGATGGTTTTGTTCAGGACTAAATGAGGGGTTAAACATTTTTGGCCTGAAAACTACCCAGATGAGATTGTACCTTTGTCAGTGATTCACGTCAAGTGGTATAATGTCAGAAATCACATTTTTGATGATGTTAAATTTGTTCACTTGGTTGGTTGAGGTGATACCTGCTTGATTTCTCTATTGCAAAAGTACACTTTCTCTTTATAATTACTAAGATTATCTGAGGGGTGATACGTTGAGGTGTGTGCATATCCTATTCCCTGTCAAACTTTTCCCGAGATGTTAGTATGTACTGATGATTCCCAACTAAATTAATCATTACATCTGTGATTGCAAGATGTTGATTTTCTAATTCTGTAATCCCTTATTCACTCTGCTTTTTAAAAAAATATTATTAGGAACTCACGGATTCCTTTCAACTGTAATGATTCATTTATAGGCATTATTGACTTTCTTTTTTAGTTCTTGAATTGTCCCAAGTTTGAGGAGTGGGAGACCTTTCAAGTTGGCTCCTGTGTCCTTTTGAGATGTCCCTAACATTTCTTCCCTTATAGCACACCAAAATGTTCACCTTCTATTTTCTCTCCCCAGACCTAGAAATAACCATTTCTCCACTAGATGGTTTCTTTTGTTGAGGAATGGTATTTAAAAACCAAGAGGTTGGTGATAAGGATGTCATGGGTTCTGATGTCCTTTTTCAGTGGACAGAGCCAAGAATGTCTATCTGGAGTTCATAGTGGTGCCCCCAATTGCAATCCAGTACCACAGGTTCTTCTTCCTCATCCATTTCATGTTTCTGCCTTCTTCCCACAGTGGGAATCATGGTTTTTACCCACATCCGTAAATTTCCCACCATACATACAAAATAGTGCTGGAATTACTACACCAATACCATTACCAACAACAGGCCTATTTAAGTAAAATTTAAGATTTCTTTCTGTCCTTAGACTATATCCACTGAGGCAATACTACTTGGTTCAAAAGTTGCTTGAATAAATTCTTTTTTCTCTATGATTATATCATTAATTTAATATATAGTTAGGTTAATTTGCTTCTGTTCTGTTCAGTTTTATAGCTCTCTCCCCCATCTTTCTATATTTAATTTTATTAATTTATTTAATTTTATGTTGGAATATGTAAGACATATGGTTCAAAGTAAAATATGTAGAATACTGTATATGCATGTTTTTCCATTTTGCTTTTATCACTTAATCTATTCCTGGAAATCACCCTATATTGGTTAGAAATTTTTATTCTTTTTCGCAGCTGTATTGTGGTAGAGTTACCATAATTTATTTGATTAGACACTGATGTGGGGGCATTTAGGTTGTTTTCCAGTATTTTATTTTTACAAATAAATCCAGACTGAATAACCTTGTACACATTTTTTGTTGTTGTTATTGGAGTTATATTTTCAGGGTAAATGCCTGGTAGTAGAATTGCTTAGTCAAAAGGTAGCAGCACAAATAATTATTAGATATTGCCAAATCCCTCTCAGCAGGGCTAGAACAGCTGACATTCCCATCAACCATGTTTGAGAGCGCCTTCTCCTCCTTACCTGGCTGTGTTTTTTGTCAGTTTTTGGATTTGGGCTAGAGATTCATGGGTGAGAAGTGGTATCTCTGTGTATCTTATCTGATACTAGAATCACAACACTGCTTTGTCCCAACCCCTTGTTCTTGGAAATTTGAATTACTCTATTTTAGGAGTTAGATTTTGCTTTGTGAGACAATTTTAATGTGTTTTCCCTTTAATAGGGACTTTTAAGCTCATTGACATTTATAGATATGGCCAATAAATTTAATCTCAACTGTCATATTATTTTGTTTTTTATATTTTGGTTGATATTGCATTATTTTTGTTGTTTGATGATGTGATCTGTTCCTTACTATTTTTAAATAGGTTTTTTCTTGGGCTGGGAGGAGGGTGGAAAGTTTATATTATTATTTTAGTGATTATTACAAATAACTTTTATATGCTCTTAGTTCTTTTTTCCTCACTTAGACTTCTGTATTTGGTTTGTCAGCTTTTAAATGATACCTTTTGACTGCTGCTACCTATGGAAAAATTCATTTGCTTATTCTATTTTACCATTTCTAGCTCTTTTCTCCTTCTATTTTAGGTTTATTATTCCTACTTTGTCAGAACACATAATAAATACTCTCCTTCCACCCTGGTTCCCACCTTTGTTTTAATCTTAGATTTATAATTACATATGTTTCCTGCTCACCATCAGTTCTTTTGCCAGTCACATCTTGATTGGATGAAGCAGATCCTCTACTAGCTTACCTAGAAGGGGCTCGTAAGTGCAGTATACCCTGAGTTCTTAATTGTATAAAATTTTTCTATAACCTTGGTACTTGAAGGATGGCTTGGTTGATTTTCGGGGGGGGTGTCCTTTCTTTTTTTTTTTACCTTGCAAGTGACTATTTATTTATTTATTTATTTTTGGCCCGGAGGCCCAAGGGACGTTTTCCCTGAAAGTGTACTGTTACAAATTAGAATAGGTACAAGCATATTAAATCTTCTTTGTCCATTTTCTTTATTAGTTACTTTGTCTTGGGTACTTTTTTACCTCTATGTTATTCGCTTTCTGTCCTGTTTTTTTATATTTATGCCTTTCCTCAATGCTCCCGATTATATTTTCAGTCGAATCAGTCCTCTCTCGAACACGTTACACTTTAGTTTTTATTTCTAATATAATTTAGTCTTCAGTTTATTTCCAGAGTTGGTCAACTCTGGTTTCACAGTTTTATGTTTTTTTCTGTCCATGTACATTTTCAAAATTTTAATTTGAGCTATATTTCCATCTCTTCAGATTCTATTTTAGCATATTTCATTTAGGGTCAGGTATTGTGTTACACTTTTGTTCTATTGTAGAATGTTGAGCAGAATTTTTATCAGCTGTAATATTTTGATTCTCTTTTTACATTTTGTTCTTATAGGAACATTGAATAGATATTTATCTACTGGTCTCTGTTCATTTTGAAACATTTTCTTTTCTTAGGCCATTGGTAGCAGTTGTGCGTAGAAAGAGGCAAAAGTGTGGGTGACTTACTGTGTCCCATGGTTTAAGAGAGCGTTCGTGTTTTAGTACAGTAAGGTTCATTTGTTTTGACCAGTGTTTTTGAAGGGAGTGAGGGGAATGTAGATAGTCTTTTGATTTTGTGATTCCCTTTTGCTTTTATGGGAATTCTACTTTTCATCTCTTTCTTATCTCTTCCATCAAGGCTTCAACGGGGGCCCCTTCCCGGTTACTCCTTCCCTCCCAGAGCTGGTGCCTTCCTGTAACTGCCATCTCTGCTGCTTTGCACTGTGAGCTCAGGTCTCAGGTCTGCTCAGTATTTCCCACTGACGGGGGGCTTTCTCTGGATGAGGTTATTTTATCTGTGTCCCACTGTCACAAGGCTTCTGCTTCCTCTTTTCTGCTCAGTCTCCACCTGACTTTCTGCTCCACGGTGGTCTCAAGAGCTGCGTCTGCTGGATTTAAGTATTTTTCTCCTACTTAAGTGTAATTTGAGGATCATATTTCTTTTTTCCTAGTTATGATGTAGATACATGCTAAAAAACATTTTTATAGTTTCTCCTTGTTTGATCTGTGTTTTTTTGAAGGGTGCATGGAGAGATTAAGATTTAGGTGGCTTTTATTATCCTATTGAAACCAAGATTAGATTCTCCAGCACCTATTCTGGATACGAGGAAAATGGAAGGCTGCATATTTCCTCCTCTTTGCATTTTTACTATAGCCATCTTAATTCTTCCTTAAGAAATATAGATATAACTGTTTAAAGTGGGAGACATAGGACAAATTATTATCCTGTTGCAAAGTTACCCACTCTTAGACTAGTGATATTAAGAGTTGCCAGACTTAGCAAATGAAAATAGACCATACCCAGTTTAATTTCAATTTCAGATAAACAATGAATAACTTTTTAGTGTGAGTATACCACTATATGGAATATATTTATACTAACAATGGTTTTGTTGTTTATCTGAAATTCAAATTTAACTGTACATCTTGTATTTTATCTAGCAGCTCTACTTTAGGGAAAGAAATGTTTGTTGCTATTCCTCACATTCCATTTGATACTTGGGATGGTGCTGAACATAAAGTATTTGTTCAATTACAGACACTAATTTAATTTAGTAGCAAACTTAATGATCATAATATGTGTTATTTCCTAATGAAGTGTGTAGATACACTAAAACAAAGTGTGTTCCAGTTCTATTCAATCTTAATTCAAGTTGGACTAAAACATTTATCTTTTCCATTATATGAAATGATGTTCTACTTAATAGTGGTGTTCTTCATGTTTGATTTTTCAAATAACCTTTAAAAATCCAGCTACCTTAAACTTTCTGTCACAGCGTGAATTAGATATATGAAAGAAAGATAGATCTTATATAGCTAGGTATCAAAAGCTAGGTAGACAGATACATGGAACAATTTCACAAAAGCTAATGAGTAACCCTTTTTCAGACTGTCTTTGTTCCCCTTTATGACTATACCATATTGTTTTCTGCTTACTAACCCTGACTTTATGTTTATGTAGCCGTGGTGATCATCTAATCTCAGGAAGGTCAAAGCCAGCTGTGTGATGCATATGGTCTTCACTGGGGATGGAGAAAGGGTGCACCATTTCCCCACTTGTAGCCAAGCAACAACTACTGATGGGGCTGTTACTGAGGGACTTCTTTCTCTGGTGAGGGAAAAGCCTTTTGTGACTTCTCCTTCCTTTCTGCTTGGGATACTGGTGAGGGATATAATATGAGGAGCTAAGGCAGTTATCTTGCAACCAGGAGTACTTGCAGAGGACAAAGAGCCAAAGGCTAAGCATGGTGGCTGAGAATGTAGAGTCTGGTTCCTTAGGGATGTCATGAACTTGAAGTCACCTACTTACAGATTTGTTGAGTGATAATGCCTTTTTGGACTATGATTAGTTAGGTTTCCTTTTCCTTGTGGATGAAAACATTCCAAACTAATACAAACTTCTCACTAGAAAGTAACTTCAGGAATTTATAGTTAAACCCATCTAGTTAAAATAAAATCCATTTTATGTTTTGTTTGAGTTACAATCTTTGGGGTATTGTGATCTATCACTTTATTGTTCACTGTGCTCTCTCTTCCCTTCTACTGAAAAATAAGGTGTTGCAGAATAAAATGGGAAGGGCCGCATCTGTCTGCTGTGTCAACTGATCAGCTGTTTGAATCTCTGCAACTCAAATTCAACATTTTTCATTTCCTTCTCTACTTTTTCCACTTTGGAAAGCCCTATTCTAAATCAGCAATGAAAACATACCACTGTCAGATGTGAGGATGTTTTGGACCACAGTTGTCTGTGAAGTGTTTATATTAGTTACTGTTGAAGAACTTGCTAATTAGATAGGTAGAAAAGACACCCTGCTTGGAAAACTGTGTCCTACAATATGTGTGTGAGATTGGTGAGTGTGCCACAGAAAGCTGTTACCCTAGTATTGAATTTAATTGTGTTAACATTATTTCTTTCATTAGTGAATGGGGAACAATGTGGCTCAGGCTACAGGAGCAGAATTCTAGTTTACCCCGAATGTGCCACTATGAGAGTTAGGAGTTACTGTAGAGAAAGTTCAATGTCCTTACCTATAAATGGAGATGCACCACTATGTTTGGATAGTGACTTCTCTGGAATTATCATTTTTCTCTAACATAAGAAATTCTTGGATACTGTTAAAGCAAGTTGCCTGGTTAGACTCTTAAAAGGATTTGACATTTTTTATTCATAAGAAAAACATTTGCAATTACATTTGCTAGTGTAGGATAAAAATGATTTTGTTTTCTTGCTTATTATACTCTAGGGTCTGGAGAGAATCTCACCAGGTCGAAGAGGCAATCTTCTCTTCTCTGTAGGTTCCTTTATTGAGTGGCTAATCAAATGCATTCTGGAATCCTTCATCTTTTTCTGAAGCCTCTACTACTTGCCCTGGACATAATATTGGCCTGTCCAAGCAAAATATTTCATTATCCTTGCAAGAACTTTGTAGATTTTATGCTAGTTTACATCTGCAAGCAGACAATGAAAGCGAAGGTGTCAGGTAGATTCAGACAATTATTTTTACTCAATCTAGAAGGAATAATATTAAAGCAGTCTTTTTAGTAGCTATCTGAATTGATTTTGCTGACTGTCAAAGGTGAGATTGTTTTTGCTTTGCCCTGTAAGTAGATTTATTTTTCTGTGGATATGTCATAGCAATAGCGCATATCACACTCTTTATTGCTATAGGTTTTGTCGTAGAAAATTTTTTGTTTTTCAATTTTTATTTGAAATTTGAAAATATATTTTGTTTTGTTTTGTTTAATCTTTTTTTTAATTATTATTTTTTTTATTTCAGCATATTATAGGGGTACAAATGTTTGGGTTACGTATGCTGCCCTTGCCCCCCTCCCGTCCCCCTTGTTTTGTTTAATCTTAAATGGCAATAGATCTGGAACTTCAGTTTTGCTCTAACTTGCTCTTCCATGGCTGGGCTTTATTGCCCAATGCTTATAAGAGCCTCTTTTTAAAATGAAGTTTTGGTGTTCATTGAATAAATGTCAGTTCAATAACAGCAAAATTGTAAAGAACCCAGAGTACAAATTTAATAACATATTTCCTCCAATGCTATCCAAGGTCTCTTTTTTAATTTCCTTCATTACTATGACCGTGATCTCTAATTACATTGTTTGTCTTGTTTGTCTACTTATTTATTATCCTTCTACCCCAATTTGAATATAAACTTTGTGAAGGTCAGATTATGTGTTTTCTCATTCCTCGATGTAGACTAAGCATCTAGAAGACCTTTAATAAATATTGCTTGGAAATTTTAAAAAATAAACACATGCAAGTGAATGAATAAATAAATGTTTGACATTTTACAGATGTAGAGTAACTGTAATGTAACTTCCATTCCTCTAGCTGTTACAGGATAAAACAATTATACAATAGATATATGTCCTACAGAAGGACTTGCAGCTAACTCAACTGCGACAAACACACATTAATAACTAAATCCTACACATAAGGTTGAAAATTCTCCAACTGTTCACATGAATGAAGAAGCCATATTAACTTCTGTGTCAGTCAAAACTTCTAATGCCTCTTGTCCCAGTAGACACCTGATAGCAACTGTATGGGAGATTTAAGTGAGAATGACATAGCTGATCCTACACAACCTATAGAACTGTGAGTGGTAATAATTAATTATTGTTTCCAGCCATTAAGTTTTGGGGTAGCTGGTTGGTACGAGACAGGAAGAACAAAAAGTCGACCATGTAAACTTTATTGATGCTAGGGATTTTTTTCTCCCTTTCTAAGCAACACACTGTTATCTGAGGCCATTAAGCGTACTACACCTATTCTTTGATTGTATAAAAACATACAGAGTAGTTATGCCTGAAGAATTCATGTTTCTAGGAAGAAGAAAAGACTTCTGGGTGTCAAAGTGAGCTAGCGTATTCACAAGAAAGCAAAGCTGTATTGAGATTTTGTCTGCAACTAGGTATGATTCATGTGGTTCTTGCCTACCCTACCTCTTCTGATACAATTGCTTGATTTTCAGAATAAGAATGTTGGCATATGATAATATTACACTTTTTTTCAGAGCTTCTGTACCACAGTTGCTACAGATTTCTTGTAGAAATAAATGTATTTGGGGTAATAACTTATTAGAGGCCATTGAAAAGCCCTTCAGAACCTTGAACCTTCAGAATATTCAGAAAGTTGAGTCAGTAATCTTAAAGATCTAGAGAGAAAAAAAGTCAAAAAATCTGAAAAGACCTATTTGAAATCCCACATCCCTTTTATTTTTATATATAATTAAAACAAAGTAATAAATCTTTCTCTCCTTTAAGGTATCTACTTGAATGCCTTATTTTGACACTCTGTTGCTCTACATGTTGAGTTTAAACTGGTTCAGCTGTGTTCTATTAGGACCGTGAAGTGGTTCTTAGTCCTGAAGGGGCCAAGACTGTCTAATCATCACTTGGAAATGCATGACTTCTCCGTTATGTGCATTTGAGCCTCTCCTCGTCTTCTATCCCTCTGTCTCCTCTTCTTTTCTTATCTGTGCCACCTTGTCTTTGATTGTAAATATCCCTTGAGATTATCTAATCTACAGGAGTTCGAGGGGTTGACTGAAGGAATTTGAAGTGGCTTTTACTGTTCAGAAGTTCTGCAAAGTCCTGGAAAGAGGTGCAGCCTTCAGTAAAAAGCTGTGAGAAATTGAAATGTGATAGGATTTGGAGAGTAAACCTGCATGTGTTATTTTACTATTTATTTGTCTGTCTCTCTGTCCATCCGTTCATTTGTGCATCCGTCCACTTAAAAGAGCTAATGATTATGTTGTCAAAACCTGATTGTAGAATGAATGAAGGTTTGGAATGATGTCATTTAAGTATATCCCTGTGCTTCATTATTTGTTCAACTGAAAAATGAATTGTTTCCTCTCCTGAAAAATAGCTGCTCTGCTGTTATGTTTCATAACAATATTGTCATTTATGAAGTGATATAAATGAAGAAAGATGACATATTAATAAAATTGTATTCCAGTATTTTCAAATGATGTTCACATTTCCTCTCCTCGACCTTAACTGTCTTCAACATTAGAAAATTATTTCCCATCAGTTTTTTCCAATTTTTTTTTGTGACTTTGAAGAAGTAAAAGTAATGGGAGCTGAAGCCAGTTGGTTGTGTTTATCCAAACCATACTGCATTCTACTCATTTTAAAGAAAGGAAAAAGTGCTCCATTCTAGTAACACCATTTCCTGAGACCTCAGTGAATAAAAAGGAGACAGAGGTTTCTGAGCAGATTTATGCATAGAGGGAACCCAGAGGGTGAAGAGTTCTTTGCAAGCAGAATTTTGCAAACAATATAAACAAAAAAATTACATTTTAGAAAAAAAATGAGGGTTGCTTCCTGCTAATGTTCCCATAATTATTAAATAATGCAGCTCAATTACTTCTAAAATTCATTTTTATGACCTCCAGCATAGAAATAGTTTCTTGGCTTATAGTCACTTAAAGAAAACATTTTAATTGAAATCATCCCGAAGCAAACACAATTTACTAATTTACTAATAGCACAATTTGGGGGAGAGAGTAATATATTAAGAAATAGTTGGGTTTTGATTCATAGTCAACCAGGAAGAAAGTCATTTGGCAAAACTGAGTTTCCCCTGAACTTGTGGAAGAATTGCTGAATGCCCTAAAAGGCAAGACAATATTCAAATTGAGCCATATACCGAAAACCCGGAGACAAATTGAGACATGTTTGCTTTCTTCATGTGACTTCTGCACCCCTGAGCTCCTCCCCCAACAGGATAAATTTCCTACCAGGCCTGTGAGGGGGTAATAGCTCACCTATCTCTATGTTACATCTCTCCTGACTTCTTCTGCCAGGAGGATGGAACACTGTGAGTGGGACGTAAGTACAATCAGCACCCCCAAACAAGCGTCTTCTCTTCCCATAGATTAATATTTCCCTATGAAGGCTCCAGTCCCTGCACATTTCCTACGTTCTTTCTCGGACCTTTTTATTGACAAAGTCGAATAACCAGGTGCCCTATTGTGAGTCCATGTGCAGAAGATGAAGATTTCTAGATCCCATTTGTACCTTTTTTTATTACCTATATGTCTTGACTGTATGAATTATCCTCTTCTACATTTTATTTTAGAATTTACTTCTGCCTTCTCTCTTAATATTCTCTCTATATTTATTCTTCAGAGTTCGCGAACGAAACAGAACCAATAGGATATATATAGAGGGAGATACATTTGGAAAGAGATTTATCATGAGGGATTAGCTCACTTGGTGACAGAGGCTGAGAAGTCCCTTGATCTGCTGTCTACAAGCTGGAAGCCCAGGAAAGCCGGTAGTGTGGTTCCAGTACAAGCCCCAAAGGCTTGAAAACCAGGGGAGCCAATGCTGTAAGTCCCAGTCTGAGTCTAGAGGCCCGAGAACCTGTAGCACCAATGTCTGAGGGCAAGAGAAGACAGATATCCCAGCTCTCAAGCAGATAGCAAATTCACCCTTCCTCTCACTTTTTGTTCTGTTCAGGCCCTCAACAGATTGGGTGATGCCCACCCACGTTAGTGATAGACGTCTTTTTAAACTCAGTCTATCCAGTCAAATGCTAACCTCTTCGGGAAATACCCTCACAAACATACCTTAAGAAATATTTACCAGCTTTCTGGGCATCCCTTAACCCAGTCAAGTTGACACACAGAATTAACCATCACACCTTCTAAATAAGTATTAACTCAAAAATTATTTTTCTTATAAACACTAAAGATTACAAAGATATAATAATAACAATAATAATGCAAGTTCCATTACCACAAGTGGCTTGTATTTCACTGGGAAGATAAACCACGTATATAAACCAGAGATTACTGACATAAAGAGTGTTGAATGGGTGAGCAGAAAAACACTGGCCTGCCTGTGACAGGGATGTTCGACTGAACGTCCAGGGATCTTAGCATTTGCTTAGAATCATGTATTTGACACTTTTAGGTGTTCCCTCTGCTCTTCCCTTTCCCAGTTTTACAGCCAGCTCTCTTCTCTTCTAGGCAAGCTGCTTCAGCTTGATGCACTGATTTTTCTTCTGCCTTTCCGGTTTGGCTGACTGCCCTCGGGCTGATGACTTTGTATGTTAGAAAAATAAGCTTGTGCTGTGCCACAAACCACCCTCTGCTCACCTCTTCCGCCTTATCTCTTTCCATTTTTCTCATCTCCCACCTCACCTCTCGCAACCTGTATCCTCCAGCTGTACTGAATTTTTTTTAGTTCCTGTAACACTCCAGTCTCTGATTCTTCTATACCTTTACCAAGATGGAACACAGCCTCTTCATCCCCACTTGCCCTTGGCTAGTCAGCTCATATGTAGGGGCTGAGTTTAAATGTGATTTTCTCTAGGAAGCACGTTCAGCCTTCCCCTACCTCCCTCTGAGGGGGTTCCATGTTCCCACGGTACACTGGCAGCCCCTGTGGTAACACCTAACATGTGTTTTTGTAATTGCTTGTTTGTCTGTCGCATGGACTAGACATCAAGGACTTGACAATAGGGACAGTGCCATGGCCAGTGTAGTGACCACATTGTGGTAAGTGAGAAGGAGAAATGACAATAGAGATGGAGGCAGTGGTTTCAGCTCTAGATTTCTAAAGCCTGACTCAGTTTTTGGACCTGAAGTGTTGGAGATTGGTGTGAGTCCTGGCAGGTGCAGAGGGCTGTACATGTAAAAGGTAAGCTTGTTCTTAGTGCCACAGAAATGCTCACTAAGTTTTAGAGATGCTGGTTACCTGTTAGCACCAAGGCCAGGTAATATAGCTGAAACCAGTTGTCCAAGCACTAATACGAGACATGTGAAGATTCCTTAAAGGAGACAGAAGATGTGTTCATTGGCTTATCGGTTTTTGTTTTGTTAAGTATTCTTAAGACTGAAAGTTTCCAGTTCATGATGGGTCAGGTTTGGAAAGATTCAAAGAGGATCACAAAATGTACAAAGGAGGAATGTTGTCCACTTAATTGAGGCCAATGACCTCCCAGTTATCCTTGCCTGCCCTGCTTCGATTTCCTGATCCTCCACTATGAGTAGGATTTTGGAACTGGATTCACTCTGTTTTCCTCTATATAAGCATACCTGGTACACCGCACCGTCTTCCATCTACTATTTTCTGATGTTTCCCTGGCATTTTGTGGGACACCCTTAAAAAAGTCCATAGCTGAGAAAGAATCTTATGTCAGAAGTAAATTACAGTAAATGGGAACCATGGTTCTAGCAGAGTTGGAATACTGGCACACATGTGTGAAGTAAAACAGGATGATTAGTAGGAGACCAAAACGTTTGACCACTGTACCAAAAGCCAGTAGGACACTGTTTTCTTTTTCTCCTTGTACAGCCCATCCCCCAGTCTTCCTCCCCCAGCCCAGGCCCAACACCCCAAATGTAAAATATTTAAGTCATCCCAGCTATCCTTACAGACAATAAATTGCCCTTTCAAATTTGCCTGACCCACCTCTCTAGACAGTGAAGAAAACCATCATCTCATTATTTTAAAATAATTTCTCTTCTTTTTCTTTTTAAAACTAAAGTAGTTTAGGGAACACTGATGCTTCCTATCAATGTGCTATTATCAACAACAACATGATTATAACAACAGTAGCCAGTTGTTACCTACTTTATTTTCTTTATAGCAGTTCTCTGTGTTCAAACTACAGATAAGGCTTTAAGAATTTAGGAGACTTGACAAAATCATACATCTGGAAAGTAGTGGAGGTGGAATTCAAACTCTCTTCTGCCTGATTTCTCATACCTCACGTCCTTAGCTGCTATGCTGAGACTGGTGTTGTCGAAACTTATTGGGCTTCTGTGGAATTGATGGATAATTCACAGAAAGAATAATTATCCTCTGAAAAATTGGATCTGTTTTGGCTAGGGACATTTTTTTGTGTGTACATGATAATCAAGGATTTGAAGTCCATCAAATTGACCCATAAGTATAGCAGTAAACATCTTAGGACTTAACCTAGCTTAATTTAGATTTTCCAGAATCTATAAAGGTACCTTCAGTTTTGGAGGCACAGAATCTGTACTTCATATAACCCAGGAAGAGTCCAAAATCAGCTTATGGACTTCCTCACAAAGTCTAGGGTTGTTTTTATTTTTTTGTTGTTGTTTGTTTGTTTGTTTGTTTTGGTAGCATTGAGAAAGAAAGGTTAAAGAAAGTCTTCTCTGAATAAATGCAAGAGGGAATGAAACTACTGTCTGAAACTGCAAAGGGGAGAACTAAGCCTGGGGTAGTTTCCAAGTACTGAGAAGCAGATGTCAGACCCATTGGCTCCCATGACTTCCTCAGAAACGGAGGACGACTAACAGTGGTGGGCTGTTTCCAATGGTGGGTGGATCTGCCTTCTCAGAGCTAATGAAAGCTTATCATTAAACAGTCAGGAATTTTGTGATTGTGGTAGTTTAAAATTGGCCATAATGTGAGTATTTACATCATAGAATTTGTAAACCCTACAAATAAAGGCTATTTTTTTAGAGAACTGATTTACTAGCACATCATTGGCTAATTAATAAAGACATGAGCTCCCTGTTATTGGAAGTATTAAATGGAATAAGGAAAAATTAGAAGGTCTTTCAGGTCTTAGACAGCTGTATTCCACTTTACCCCTTGAATGCACTGATCGTAGTTCTAAGGCCAGTGTGATTTCTGTTATTTGAGTTTCTTTACTGGAACTGTTCTCCAACATCCACTCTTATCTACTCCTTATCTACCCTTATCTGAATTTGCTTGTGCTTGGCCCTGCTCTAAGCTCTTTCTGTTTTAGTTTTTAACACTAGAGTTTCATAGCCCTGTGTTCTGGTTTCAGAGTGCTTGGGTTTGAATTCTAGTTCTGCTATTGACCAGCTATTTGAACTCTGGAAGGTTACTGAGGCCGATTTTCTTTATCTGTTAAAAGCAAATGATAAAAGTACCTCTCAAAAATGGTTGTTCTAAGTCTTAAATGATGCTAATTCACATAAAGTGTTCAGTATAATGCTTGGCCATGGTAAGGATCTAATGTTAGTTATATTTTCACTTAAGGGAATCTCAGTTCTATTTTTTTTTTTAATTTCTGACAACTCCTAAGCTCCAAATTTTATGAAGAATTTCAAGTGTATGTACACTTTAGTTGACTAGATGCGTTTGTCTCTAAAACTGATTTTTGTGTATTTCATTCTATTTTCTTAACATTGTAGAGTCAGAAATGCTGTCTTTCGAGCCACTGTATCAACAATGATGAACAACAGATAGTTTCAATGTTAACCGATTATCAACAGCATGTAAAATGGTAGTTCATTGGAGACCCTCAGAACTTAGAGAAGTCTAAAAAGAATGACACTGAGACCCACCCCCCAACCCAACCCCTGTAGTCTGAAGAAAATGATAGTGAGAACATAACAAAGGTGTTTATTTTGGGTATAAACTGTTCTTTCATTGAGCAAGCACTGTGTTTATGAAGACAAAAAGAAGTGGACACACCCAGAGTGGTTTATAAGTTGAATAGCTCGTAACCCTAGTATGGAAAAGGCCATTACTTAAACTCACAGAACAATTTCTTTAAACTTTCATTCTTAAAGAGAATAAAAGCTTTTATGGATAAGAAAGTGGAGACCTTGGTGGTAACCATTGTTTCTGCAGGCTATTTTGTGGTTTGTGTGTCCAGTATTGTTTTTAAATACTTAATCATCTGTGTGTAGAATATCATTGAAATAAAGTGCATTAAGCAGAACTGAAGATACATACATTTACTATAAATATTTATCTTGCATATACTGTGCACATGTATAGCTTTCAAGAGCTTCAAATATGCTGGAAATTTCTGACTGGCCCCTTTTTTGAACACCAGACTATGGGCTGCACATATGGTAACATAATTCCAGACACTTGTCTTTCGTTCCAGCTCTGGCAGAGATCTTTTCACCATGGTTGACCACGTATGAGGGAGTCATGGCTACTACCTGTTCCCTTTGCCTTTCGGTGCTGCTGTAACATAGATTCCTGGAAAGTAAAGAAAGCCTAGTTTAAAGATCATTTCAATCAGACACTTAAGGAAATGATGAACTCATTTTCATCCTTGGTCAGTGTTGAGTGCCATCAGTATTTTCCATAGTTTTTGCTCTCTGGATACCTCGGGTATAGGAAACAACCACATTAGAACACTTTTGGAAGTCTGGACCACTTGAAATGTGTTAAAAAAAAATCTAAGCCTCTCATTCAGCATTTAGGGTTCTGATTTAAGTGTCCTCTGACCTTATCACTCATTTGCAAGGAACACACCAGGCTTTGATGATGATAATGATGATGATGATGATGATTTTGCCTATGACATTTTACTACTTGATACACCAGATTATCCAAATGAAAACATCAATTGAATATTTCCTCTCCTTTACCACCTACCGTGGTGGCAGATATAAAGAAAAAAGAAAAAAAAGGTGGTACAAGAATATTTAATGGCAAAGTCAGGTTCAACAGAAGCAGAGGTGGAAGAAAGAAACCTAATTGCTTCACTGTTAACACACATGTTTTCCATAGACAGCTGGTTTTCTTCAATTTTCATAATTACAATTTCAGGCAGCATCCCTCTACTCCAGGACGGTTATCCCATTTGTGGTTACCCATTTCCTGTGCTTTTCCTTCCTCCGGCCCACCTCTTGGCCACATTAACATTACTTCATGTCACAATCGATACCACAGGTGGCCACAGCAGGTTTTGAAAAGAAAATGAAATAAAAACCTGTCAAGGTTGCTTTGTGTTAAATTAAAATGTTTGGTGAGGAGAGGCCCAAGCTCTTGGCCAGAATGAGACTTGTGAAAAACGTAGGCATTTTGAAAATCTACACTATTTCTTGCATTATCATCTCCGTTAACCAAGCATTAGCTGGCCTGAGTATTGCTGAAGAAGTCAGAGCAGTAAGCATTGTGGAAATAAAGTTGAGGATATGCCTTCATTTCTGGCCAATATTTCTGAAATCCTAGGTTAGATTTAGTTTAATGCATGGTATCATAGGGGCTTATGATCAGGGGATAAAACTCACACCCAAGGTTCAACAGTCAACAGCCCAGCAGAATTCACTGAGTAGAGGTTGGATTATATAGGACAGAGTGAGTGTGTGTGTGTGTGTTTCTGAGTTCAGGGAAGGGGAAAAAGGATGAATAGGCTGAAAAAGACCATGTGGGAGAAGGTCCAGAGCTGCGCCCTGAAGACTGGCGGAAGGAGGGAGAGTGGATTTGGATCAGCAGAGAGTGTGTGCAGGGCCTCAAGTACCAGGAAGAAGTCAAGTCAGGAAGGTGGGAAAAAGATGGAAATGTTCATAAAAATGTATTCCCCTATTCTTTATGAAATTGACATTGTTTATTATGAAAACATGGGTTTACCCTTTCTTAGAATGAATCCTTGAAACTATTCAAATGTATTTATAACATTTAACAAAAGGCATCTCATTGGGGGCATAAAGTAGTTAAGAAATTCATATCAGGGGGCATCGGAGGTATCTGTTACTAGTTTGTATCTAATTTTGAGATATCAGGTTTGGAAAGAAAGGAGCTTCTGTTTAGGATGTACCTGGAATATCACCCGAGTTGTGGCCCACAAAGCCCTGAATGATCTGACCTTGTCTCCTCTTCTAATTTGATGCCTTTTGTGCCATTCTCTCCCTCGTTCACTAAAGCTTTAGCAATACCCATCTTCTCTCTCTTTCTCTGACGTGGTAAGCTCTTTTCCACCTCACAGTCTTTGCATTTGCTTTGTCACCTACCAGGACACTTGTTCCTAGGCTCGTGGGCAGACCAGCTCTTTCTCCTCAGTCATGTCTCAGCTCACATTTCACTTTTTCAGAGACCGGAGTCTTTCTTCTGACCAATCCACCTAAGCAGTGTACTCAGATCCCCCAGCATGCACCATAGCACTCTCTTTAACTTCTTTAAAACACAAGGAGCATTTTGATGGGTCTTATTTGTTTCTTTACTTTCTGTGTCTCCCCATTAAGAGAAGGACTTCATCTTCCTTGTTTACTGCCATACTTTAGCATGTAGTAGGCACTCACTAAAATGTGTGTTAAATGAATCAGTGGAGTGGGATCTCCTTTATGCTTAGAGCACATAAAGCTTGACATTCTCTTCTACTCCTGAAATGCTGAACTACATTACAAAGCAGGAAGAAAGTAGTGAATGGGGAAAGACCTGGGGTGGCTTGTGTTTCTGTGGTAGTATATAGCAGCATATCTCTTTTGCTTTGTTCCTCTGATGCTTCAGTCCCCAAACCCCAGGTGGTGGACCAGTACAAGTCAGTGGCCCAGTAGGAACTGGGCTGCACAGCAGGAGGTGAGCAGCGGGGTACAGGAAGCGAAGCTTCATCTATATTTACAACCACTCCCCATCACTGGCATCGCTGCATAAGCTCCGCCTCCTGTCAGATCAGCGGTGGCATTAGAACCTCATAGGAGCATGAACCCTACCATCAGCTGCACATGCCGGGGATCTAGGTTGCGCACTCCTTTTGAGAATCTAATGCCCGATGATCTGAGGTGAGACAGTCATGCTAGCGCTGGGAGCAGCTGCAAATGCAGATTATCATTGGCAGAGAGGTTAGAGAGGTTTGACTGCACAATAAATGTAATGCACTTGGATCATCCTGAAACTATCCCCCCGTACCCCTATCCATGGAAAACTTTCTTGCATGAAACCGGTCCCTGGTGCCAAAAAGGCTGGGGACCACTGCTCTAAGAAGTCTTAAGAACCTAGAAAACAGCATCACTCAGAGATATCTCAAAGAGATGGACTTTAAAGGAACACTTGTGTGGGTTGGACAAATGCTAGTAAATTATATCAGGAAAAGCTGCTGGCTTAATTCGTTTTTCAGTGTGTTTGTATGTTGTAGCCATTGCAGAATGAAATGACTACACATAATGAGTTAGAACTCCATGTTTTACAGCCGGCCCTGTGGAGCCCTCACACACATTTTCCTGTGTGGGGCACCTTTCTGGACTTTGCACTGTTATTCTTTCCCTTCTCAAAGTAGTGCAGAGTCTGTCTACTGCCTATAAGTTATGGTACGATAGCCATCGTTAATTTAGTGAAAGAGTTTGGAGAACCTGTTATTTTTTCTTGTTTGTGGTATACTTTATTTTATGCCTTTCTAAGGGATTTATATGTATCAGAACTGGTGGCAGAGATTTCTGTTCCACTTGTTTTTTTTACATCTTTCCTTCCTGTTATCATAGTGGAGATCGTGCTTCTACTTTACCAGGCAATCCACCAACTTGCTGTTGATTTAATGCATTATTTTAAGAAGTAGGTAATTCTCCCATCTCCTCACTATTTAGTAATCTTGCAACGTCCTCTTCCTCCTTCAGCACTGCAGTGATAATACGCATCCCTGCCAATCAGACATGAATATCGAAGGAGCCTGGAAGAGAGGCTACACGGGAAAGAACATTGTGGTCACCATCCTGGACGATGGCATTGAGAGAACCCATCCGGATCTGATGCAAAACTACGTGAGTGCTGTGATTGGAATGTCTTTCCTCCTGGGAAGCAGAGGAACTCATGTTAGGATTATCAATAAGTTGAATAGCTACTGGAAAAATGCAGCAACATACAATAGGCTCTGTGTTTTTCTCCTTTCTTATAAAAGATGAGCTCTTAGAATACAGGAAGCATGAGATAACACTTTCAACTTTTGAGTGCCTTTGATGTTCTGACCTACAAAAAGAAAACAGTAAGGTAGCAGAAACCCCACCACCGACACCATCTGCTACCAACAACATCTGCTTTTCTCAGCAATTCGTCCAACCAGCCAGGCAACACTCTTTATTTCTTTTATGGAGAGAAGCATACTTAGTACTTTTCTCAAGTTATTCTGCTCGTCTCTTTCTCTCTTGACCTCTCCTTTTTTTTTCAAAAGACAGTAATGATCAGTTTCACAGTCGTCTGTAGGTATCAGTCAATTTCCTTTCTTAAGAAGGAACCACAGATTTATTTCGTTTTTATGTGAGCGAAATAGTTGAGTGGCTGCGTCGAAGTGCACTCGGATAAACTTGTCTCTTCACAGCGTAGAGTTTTAAGACTAAAATGGAACTCTAGTTTAGTCTTCTTCTTTGGTAGGAGAAGAAACTGAAGCCTGAAGACTGAAGTGAGTTATCCAGGGTCAGATATAAAAAGAGAAACTGGCTGCTTATCCCCCAGCAGAGATGTCTTTCTTGTCACACGCAGAGAGTTTTTTTTAGTGTGTGCTACTGCTTGCCACTGCATACGAATGTATTTGATTAAATACGAATAGCTTTTGTGTAATTGTGATTGCAGTCTTTTCCTTTATCATTTTCTCCCCCTGGAAAAAAAATTCTGCAGAATTACCTGTGCAATTAGCAACACTGGTGCCCTCTCAGTACTCCTTATGTTGGAGCCAGTGGGGAGAAGAACAGGCTCATTGGGTGAGGTATTAGAAGACCTGGGTCCCAGTCTTGGTTTCTTTTGTGCCAAAGCAGGTTAGAAATTAACCTGTTTGGAGTCTCTGTTTCCTTATAAAGAAAATTAGCAAGTTGCATTGGATACTATCCGAAGCCTTCGTGCTCTCACGGCCACTAAGAAGGGCGGTTTGGTAAGCAGGAACTTCCCACTTTTATGTGTGATGTGTATTTTGCTCAATTCTTCCAAACATTTCAGGCTCTATGTACTAAAAAATATTTTCAGAAACAAGAGCCTTTGATAAAGATAGAAAACCAAGATAGTGTTTACTTTCACTGTCATTGAAATTAGGAATAACCATAAAGCCTAAGAAAATTCAAAGCACCCTAAATTAGGCTGCCTGCAATGATATAAATTTGAATGATGGCAATAACCCAGTACATTTTCTTTTTAGTAATTTAGAGATTTTTCACAATCATTTTAAAAAGCAAACAAACAAATCCAACTTTGGTTTGGGAGATAGTTTCCTCTTTTGAAACCTTAGCATAGGAAAACCTTGTTCATCATTTTGGCTGGTCCCAAAGGCATTGAGTATTAGTAAAACATCTCAATTCTAGACTCTTTCATAGTAGATAAAATATCTGAAACCAGGCAAATATTGTCTAATAAAGGTCCTGAGATGCCTCACAAAATAAATATCTAATATTGATTTTTAATTGTCTTGCCAGTGATCTAGGAATGATTTTTGTCTTCTAAAATATTTATATTATGATAAGGAAGTTGCAAATTCAAGGAATCATTTCATGGACTGGGTCATTCTAAGTATGAGCAGAAAAAGTGCTGCCAAGAATGGACCAGGCACTGCGTAAAGTACTTCTTCACCTTAAGGGGGAAAATACAGCACTAATTATTACCCAACAAGTGGTCCCTCCCTAAGGCATCCTGACACCACCGAACCATGAGCGTATTAGTTAACCTAATTACTTTCTTGCAGAAATGTGTTTAAAAATGCATGAGCCTGTGGGTCAATGGCTAATTAATGAATGCCCGTTTCCTTTCTCTTATTCTCTCCTCTGTGACCATAGGATGCTCTAGCGAGTTGCGACGTGAATGGGAATGACTTGGACCCAATGCCTCGTTATGATGCAAGCAACGAGAACAAGTAAGGCCCAAGTGAGGGGTGGCTGGCGTGTGGCTGGCAAGGAGCTTTGTTATCTGCTCATGCTGAGGGAAGTATTTTCTTCAAAATCCTTGGGAACAAATGATCCCTAATTTGCTCCAAGATAAACAAGTGTCTTTCTACTGAAGCTTCTGAGTAGGAAAAAGGGGTGGTCCACATAGTGAGAATAGTGGCAGGGAAAGCCTGGGGAAAGGCTTCACATTTTCAGGTCCTGAGGATGGAAGTGGAGGATACTGCCCTTCATGTGATAATTGGTCTGTGGCCCATTCATTTAGGGATAGGGGTGCTATAGGAGGAGGCAAAACAAAGCACCTCCTAAAAGAGTGATTTTATTCTGTGAAATTCAACAAATCTGATTGAATACTGCCAGGGGCTTTCTTATTTTACTTCTTCTTTGCTCTTCTCTACTCTGTAGTGATTTTATTTTCCACTAATGTACCTGAAATACCTAGAAAAATTACTGCAGTTGCAGAACACGTTACCTTTCTTATCCCCCCACCAGCTCCTCACCCCAAATCAGGAGGCACAGAAACCCATTTAACCACAATTACACTTTCCAGTTAGTATGGTACCGTAGTTTTAGTGAATACAAATGAAAACGCACATCCATTTGGTAACGTAGAATATTTTAACCTGTCTCAGCAAGTACGTGAGAATGGGGAAATGATTTTTCTTGTTTACAATGACCCAGATTCCTTAAAAGATTAGTAGATATTTCCAATCTCTGCATCACATTAGTTAACTTTGTTCCCTTGTACTGCGAAGCTCCCCGGGAGAATGCTGTGATTTAGTTATTTTCATTTGAAATTTTATTTACATGTTTTAGGTTGGGAATCACAGAAGTTGCAAAGAAGAACTGTTTAGCCCACTTATTATGTCCTATTTCCAGGCTGCTTTTCTCAGCTAGTATTATTTGATTAATGAAATTTGATTAATGAAAAATTTCTCAGCTAGTATTATTTGATTAATAATAAGTCAATAAGTTTAGATAAAACCATATGACTTAGAAAATTGTGATGGTACATGTGTGTTTTCTTTTTACCATCTACAAAGAAGGCTTAACAAAGTAGCTATAGAAATATGCTGTTTGTTAATATTAACAACCAAGTAAATTGATCAGATTCAGTGGTGAAAGCATTAATAAACAAATTGCCATAGATAGAATTTCCCACAACTTCCAAACAAAAAGAGAAAAAGACGTAAGTTAAACTGGATGGTTTTCTTTGAGACCTGGTTGTTGTTGTCTAGATTATAATGTCTATGTGGACAATTATTTGAATATTGCTTTGATGCTATTTATAGACTATCCTTTTAAAACTGAATTCTTTGTGAGGATTCCTTTTAAACTTGGCGGTTTCCCAAGACCTTTGTTTAAGAAGAATCACTGTGGTCATGCTCTCTCTGGGGTATTCTAGTGTGTCCTGTTTTGACCCATTCTAAGCACTGCCCATGGTTCATTGAGTGCAGTGGGGGGAGTTGATTGTTAGAGGACACAAACATTGTTCCTTTCCAGATGTGTGCTTAGGTTTGTAGTCTTGACAATGAACTATGGCATTTTCCTAGGTACAGCCCCAGCACTCCTACCTCTGTCTTGTGGAAGTCAGAAGTGCCCTGGATTACAGATGTACCTTTAGTGCCCCTCAATAGTTCTGCCTGATTTTTTTTATCTTGGCTGACCAAGAGCATGTATTCAAACATTTAGGATTAAAATATCCTCTGCTTATTAGACCATAGTGGTAGATAGGATGGCTGGATATGTCTTTAAACATGGATCCATAGACAGATAATTCTGTTTGGATACAGGGCACTTAGCATTAGAAAATGAATGGGTCTATAGTTTAGAAGAGTTGACTTTTAGCCCTGGCTGTTCTTGATTAGCTTTATAGTCTGAGCTTCAATACTTTTTTTTTTAATCTCTAAAATGGGCTTAATAATACTTACCTCTACCGGATTAGCAATAAAATGTGTAAAACATTAAGCTGACTACATAATAGGTGTTAGATAATTATAGCTGTCATTATTGTAATTATGTGTTCTATTCATATGTCTAATTCTTGATAAATAATCAGTTAAAAAATTAATTAATTCATATGCATAGTTCATATATGCATATGAACATTTCAAATCTAAATTAAAACTTGGAAGTCTGTTTCTTTCCAGGGTTAGGGGTTGAGATAGGCTTTTTGCTTCTTTGGGAGCTGAGAACTGTGACTCATTCAGTCCACAGTGAGTCTGCTTTTCTTGAATTTCATTTCCCCATCTCCCTCAGTGGAGCATGAGTCTTTGACTTCGATGTAAGATAGTGAAGGAGAACAATTTCTAATCGTTGTCAGAATAAGGAAATTGAGGCATATGTTATGCAAATGCCTCCTCATTGTGCCATCCAACCAGTAGGCTTCAGAGCATGTTTGGAATCATTTCATACCTGGCTGTGTTTGTTCATTCACTCAACAAAGTATCCACTGAGACTCTGCTTTGGGAACAGCTCTGTGCTAAATGCTTGCGGGATACAATGATGAAATAATACAGATTACTAGTGGGCTAAATTGGGAAATGACTTAGTAAGAAATTAATACTTGGAGGGTTTTTAGTACTCAGACGATGTACCCTCAAAACTTCATGCAAATCATCTGTCTTGGACTCACATGATTCCATTTCTAGTGCCAAAGCTCTGGAATGGAGGAAATCACCTCTGAAGTACAAAAGTTATAAAAATCCCTTTCTTGTCGCTTTTTCCAGTTCCCAAATGGTGGTATGTCAGACATAAATAACTGATGCTAAAGTAATAGCATTATTAGAGGAGACCATAAAAACCTGTCCTTCCATTCAGCTTTGCCTCCATTCATATTAGCTTGCCAAATGAAGCTCACTGCATTGTTCTAGGGTTGAAATAGAAAATGCCTCCCTACAAATGAAACAGTCTGCTGGCATTTAATATCACTACTCCTGTTTCTGATAAATCAATTATTGATGTCTGAGTTAGATCATCCCTTCCCCAGGTTATTTCCTGTTAAATGTTCTCTCTGCTGAGAAGTCATAGCAACAGTTAGTGGATGAGACCACGACATTATATTCTGAACGTGTGGTATATGGGCCTGAATCTGATTCCTTTCCAAAATAAACAAACCTCTGGATTAAAGACTCATTTTCTAAAAGGAATGGATTTTTTATTTTGTTTCTTATCTCTATTTCGAGGAAGATTTAACCAGAATGGATGGAAGCACATTTCTTCTGGTTCTTTAGTCTCTTTTCACACGTCATTTCTGGTTCGAAGAATGTTTCCATGTGGCAGAAACCAAAATGTGGGTGGCCTTCTCCTCCCCGTTCCTGTAGATGAGGACTGTTGTTATAAAATAGTGTTCCAAAGCAAAGCCAGTGAATATATTCAGTTTTTTTCTGATTATAAGGGAAATATATTAACTCAATACTAGAGAACAAACCACATTTTTTCTTCACATCAAGGATTTAGCCAAATATGTTAAGATAAAGTTATCCTATAGCTTAGTAGGTCAGACAAACCTACCAAAGAAAATTAGGGTTGTTATTAGAGGCTAATTTGTTTTTTTAAATATTTTTGAAATCTTTTCTCTAATACTTTTGCAAAATAACATCTACAATATACTACATAGTAGTTACTTGATCAATGATTAGCAAATGAATTTGTGCAATGTTGACTACAAATGTACATTACCAGAGGCTAAATGTATATACAAAAGAGGCGATTGGGAAAAATATCTGACATTTTTCATATACAGCTGTCTTAGTCAGTTCAGGCTACTATAACAAAATACCATAGACCGGGTAATTTATAAATAATAGAAATTTAATGCTCACAGTTCTGGAGGCTGGGAAGTCCAAGATCAATGCACCAGCAGATTTGTTGTCTGGCGAGGGCTCTTTCCTCATAGATGGCACCTTCTCGCTGTGTCCTCACGTGGTGCAAGGGGCACATTCGCTCCCCCAGGCCTCTTTTATAAAGGTGCTAATCCCAATCCTGAGGGCTCCACCTTCGTGACCTAGTCACCACCCAAAGCCCCACCTCTTAATACCAACATATTGGGAGTTAGATTTCAGCACATGAATTTTGGAGGGACACAAACATTCAGATCCCAGTGACAGCCACAGATTTTATGTTCATGAAAGAATCTGCAATAAATATTTTAGAAAATTCATTTCTATACAGGTGGGTTCATGAGCAATACACTGAAGTAAGTAACATTTTTGATCATTTCTAGGTTCTGGGAAGTGGCCTCACATGAAAAGTTGCAATATAATTAGAAGAGGCTTCTCTCACACTGGAAGCCAGCCATCCCCTCCCCTTTGCCTCAACACCAGTCATCAAGTCCTGACAGTTCTCGCCATTTAATTCCTCCTCGTTAATAGCTCTCGAAAGCCTTACACACAGACCCCCAGCCACCCACACTAGCCATTGTGTTAGTTTATTCGCCTTGTCTCACCTGCATCTTCTAAACGGTTTCCTTTTCTCTGGTCTCACCCACATCCTGCTGCCTGAGTATTATTTCTGAATCAAAATAATAACATTAAAGTCTTCTAATATCTTGACATGTGTTAGAAACACAAGATTCTCCATGATCCAACTCCTCTGTTCTGCTTTATGCGTCCACTCTTCCTCCTACCACTTCACTCATCAGCCCTCCAGGACTTGTGGAATTCTCTGAATGTGCCTCAGCTGTTCATCTTTCCACCATCTGCACTTGGAGAATCCCTCCTCTGGCTCCAGTGCATGTAACTTTCGGGCTGATGCCTTCTCTCACTCTCCCTGCTCTGAGTTGGATACCCCTCCCATCGGTTTTCACAGCACCTGTGAACTTAGCTTTTCTTTCATACAACTTTTCCTATTGTAGTTGGGGTCAAACTTACCAAGGTAGGAATAGAAAAGCAAGAATGGATACAGCAAAGCTGATTTTCGGCTTAGTGTTGGATGTAAAATATCCATTTGATCTTCCTTAGAATAATTACGAGAGTACTGACCTTGATTGGTTCAGATGAATGGGAAAAATGTGTCCCAATTGAAGTAGCTGACCTATTAAATAGTGTTCTATGTAGTGGGCCTTTGTGCTGGACTTTTTTTTTTTTTGACCTTCTGCCCTGCTCTATCCCCCAAAAAGTTGGCTTTTAGGGACTGCATTAATGGGCTCCCTAGCCCTCTGGCTTCTCATTGGGGTTGGCCGAGAAAGACTCAGGTAGGAGGTCAGCGGGATTCAGGAGAGTGATGGGGTATTTATTCTCCACTCCTTCCTCGCTTTGATCTTCAGAGGTTAGTTGCATCCCTGAAGATCATAACGCCTTTGGCCCTAAGGGTGATCTCCTAAGAGGTGCTCATTCTGGATACCAGTAACCACATCCTCCCCAAGTCTCCTTAGATGTAAGTTTGCCAGTATTTCTAGGCCAGAATACTATATTATTCCCTGTTGTTTCCCCCAAATGCTGCCTGCCTCTTTATATGAGTCCCTTGAATAAATTCTTCCCACATTCCCTGATATAAAAGAGTCCAGTGTTTCCTACTAGGCCCTTGGTTGACACAGGTATGTTTGTCCTTTAACCTGGTATCTTTGGTGGAGTAAAAGGGAAAACGTTCAGATACCTCTGAGAACAAAAATAACTAAATTCATGGGAGTTGTCTAAATGGCTGTTTATTCTTTTTTTTTTTTTTTGAGACAGAGTCTGGCTCTGTTGCCCTGGCTAGAATGCCGTGGCGTCATCCTAGCTCACAGCAACCTCAAACTCCTGGGCTCAAGCGATCCTCCTGCCTCAGCCTCCCGAGTAGCTGGGACTACAGGCATGTCACCATGCCCGGCTAATTTTTATATATATATTTTTAGTTGTCCAGATAATTTCTTTCTATTTTTAGTAGAGACGGGGTCTCACTCTTGCTCAGGCTGGTCTCGAACTCCTGACCTTGAGCGATCCACCCGCCTCGGCCTCCCAGAGTGATAGGATTACAGGCGTGAGTCACCGCGCCCGGCCAATGGCTGTTTATTCTTTAATGAAAGCTGAATAAATACAGAAAATGGTAAATATTCATCTTTATAAAGCAATGCACTCATTATTCCGGGGTTCATAATCATGATAATGCAACTTCAAAACTTTTTTGTTTTTCCCTTTGTCAATTTTAGTGTGTTCTTCTTCAGGATTTGGGGACTTTGTCTCTTGGCTTTCAGTAACAGTTTGGATAGAGGGTCTGATTGATGCTATAGGTTAAAATGAGATTTGGGTATAATTTATGCTAACCCAGTGTATTATTGACATGAATAATTGATAGTTTTTTGAATTTAAATTTCTTATTTAAAAAACAAACTCACAAATTCCTGGGGCCTCTAAAGCAGATGGAAATTGCAGTAAGGGAAAGAGATAAGTATCCTTTTTAAATAATGGATTAAGCATTTAAGCAGGTTTTCCAGACAGGTTTATTTGTTTATCTTTCTCTTTTAATCTTCTCCTCTAACCTCCTCTTGGATCTTTGTATTTTTTGTGTTGTTTCCTTCTACCTAGAAATATGTAAAATTTAGAGGCTGAATACTTTGAGAGGTCAGTGGTAGCAGTGTTATTTTTTGTGTTATTACTAGGCACTAGAGAAGGCATCCAAGAAGTTTCAAATCTGATCAGCCAGTGGATATTCATGTTAGATGCTGAACAAGGAGAAAAAGAGTACTTGTTTTATTTATTTCACTGGCTATACAGCTATCAAAGGAAGAACATGCTGAACAAATAATAAAACCTCAAGCTTACAGATATTATTTAGATATGGTTACCCTCCTGTTCATATCAAATGCCTTCTACGTTAGAATTTTGTTTTTATAAGCTAAAAGAGAGGTCATAATTTTTGTTTTAGTAACTCAGTTCATTGCAATAGAAGCTTCTTGTTCCAGTATACCTAGGATAAGCATTTGTGTGTGTGCGTGCATGTGTTTAATATCAGTGGTAGGTGTGCATTTTGATTACAATCCTTAATAAAAGGTGGATAACACTGGTCTGTAGGGTATTAACAAAAAGGTGCAAAGGTAGAAAATAGGTCCTTTCAATTAGGACATATTTGATTAGTTATCATAAAATAGGTCACCAAGAAGGTAAAATGATATGGTAAAAAATGTTCTGCTTTTAGAGGAAACTGGGATACCAGCCCCAGCCTTTTTGTTTAGTATGTCCGTGACCTCGGAGAACCATTCTTCTCAGAACCTTCCTTACCACATCAGTATGACCATGTTCTGTTTAAATTAAATAACCCCCCCAAAAAAAGAAAAAATCTGTAAATCCTATGGGGTTGCTGTTTGACTATATTTGAATACAGTATAAGCCACTGCTGATCAAATTAGCACATCTGCCTGTTGTCTTATTTACTGCCCACAAAAACCCACATTCAGAGAAAAAGTCTCCAGAGGTTAATAACGTGCTTGATGTCACTGAATTGCAGAGTTAGAATTGGAATTCCTTTGTTCCCAAATCGTTTAATTACCTGTATAGCTAAATTAATCTGCGGTCGAGCAGATGAGAAATTAATTCCCGTGTTGAGCACAGGCAAGTTTACTGTCATCAGAGAACTGTGATCACCAGAAGGCTACAGCGCTGTGTTCAGTAAACACCTAGTAGCCTGGTTCTGCCAAGTGCCGGCACTCAGGGCCCTGTTTCTCCAGAGAGAGGGGCTTGCTCTGCAAAGATTGTAACTTTGAACAAGTAACAAAGATTATTTATTATAGTAAATGATTCTATAAATCTGACTCCACAATGGTATCTGTTCTGTGGAAATAAATGAAAGCCACCCAAATGAGACCAGAAACTATTTATTCAGAGCTTGCCGTATATAGCAAGGAATCAGCTACCATCACTTGCAGAGATTCAAAGGCAGACATAGGACTGGGAAAGCTTTATGTATAGTGAAACAAACAAACAAAATATAGGAAAGGGAAGGCTTCAGGTTTGGGCCGATTGGAAATTGTCATGGGGAAGCTGGAGCTTAAATCTCTCTGTTTTCAAACAATTCTACCAGGGTTTTTTGGTTATTTTAAATTAAACATGAACAAGTACCAGCTAGTCATAATGTAACAAAGGGTTTTTGGAAACTAAAGTGCCACAGGTATGGATGTTATTAGTATTATTATTAAAGGCGATAATTATTAAGTAAAAGGTAAAATTTTAGTCTGATTCTCAGAGGGCAGGTGGTTAGTTTTCACATTTCTCTCTTCGGAGTTATGGGCTCTTTGAGGTTAGAATCACATAAAGTAAGAGACACTTTTCCAGTGTTTTTGCACTTAAGTGACAACCTTTGTGAGTGCTCCGGAATTGTGGGCTGTGAAAGAAAGATTCTTTGTAGGAGGGAAAGACTGAGCCCAGGAACAGCCTAGGGGAATCAAAAAACTCCTCTCACCCTAAGAAGGGGATAGGATCTTGAGGATGAGTCCTGCTTTCGGAAATCGTGGCTAATTCTCTTGCTTATAAAACGCCTAAAATGGCTCCAAGGAATTGAGAAGAGCAGTAGACTACTTGTGATTTTCCTGCAGATTCTCCTGAAGTCCCTCTTTCTCTGCTCTCATTGCAAGCTGCCATCTCATGAATTTTAGAAAAGAGTGACCTTTATTAGAAGAGTTTACCTCTTCTTTCTATTTTTAGATATCCACGCACCATCTGCATATAATTTACATATGCTAGTAAACGCATTTGAATTTGCATGAATTGCAGATACAATACCTTGTGGTAACATCCTGGGCTGAGATTAGCTGACTGCTAAAAATTTTGTATGACCTTTTTGCTCTTGGTTGGTATTCTTGCCTTATGAGTTTCATCCTCATAGGATCACGTCCCCTCCCCTGCCCGTCCCAATTACCAATTATAGACTCTTATTTTCTCTCTAACCCGCTAGCCCCCCATGTGTCAGGTTGTCCCATGTCCCTTTCCTTTTCCACCATCCTGATACCCTGATCTTCCCATAGGCTCCTGCATTATGTTGTCGTCCTGCAGAGAAGGAAGCACACATTTGTCTCTAGCAATTGCCTCCGTTTGGCACCAGTTCATTATAGTTTATACTAGACGATCTGATCTGAATTCACGTTGGTCAGCAGTTTTGTGACCTGTGTTGTTAATTTTATGGGATGTCAGACTCTTTCATAAAATTTATTTTATTATTTTTTTCTTTCTAAAGGACTGAAAAGTCCTTTTGATGCTTTGCAAAGGAGTGGGAAATATTTGATCCTATATTTGAAACAAAAACACCTTTTTACGGTTTTCTGTCTCTTACCCACCTGTCTCCTGCATCACATACGGAGTCATGGGGTTGACTGGGCAGTGGAGCATCTGAGGGGAACCGGAGTTTGAACTGAAGAGATCAAAGAATTAAGGGGCTTGACTTTGTTGCAATTTAATTCAAAAAGAGGCAAAAGGAGTCCTCAAAGTGAAGAACAAACTCAGATGCAGCTCCACTAACCACCATGCCTATGCCTTATCATCCACATGTTGAAGCGTATCATTGATGGCACAGTAGAGGGCCCTGTCATTGTGCCTGTAGTTTTTCCCGTTGCAGAGATGCCACAGCAACTGTGGCTTAATTCTTCCATAGGTTGATTTTTTTTTTTTAATTTTTTTTTATTTTGAGACAGGGTCTCTGTCACCTGGGCTGGAGTGCAGTGGCACGATCAGAGGTCACTGCAGCCTCAAACTCCTGGGCTCCAGTGATCCTCCCGCCTCAGCCTCCCAAGAACCTGGGACTACAGGCATGCACCACTGTGCCTGGCTGTTTTTTCTTCTTTTTTGTAAAGATGAAGCTCACTGTGTTTCCCAGGCTGGTTTTGAACTCTTGGCCTCAAGAGATCCTCCCGCCTTGGCCTCCCAAATTACTGGGATAACAGGCATGAGTGCCTGGCCCCATAGATTGATTTTATACTAAATTGCTCAGCCCTCGGCAGTTAGAAATACTAGTGGCGTTGTTATGGTGGAACCACATTCCACAGTGTGGACATGTAGGAACAATACCAATTTCACTGATGTGTTTGTAGGTGTGTTCATATTTGTTGAAATCTTTGTTGCCCAAATGTAAATATGAAGAAGGTATTCAGATAAGCCATTGCAAATTATATTTATGTTCTTTCATATTTTATATTCGTAGGTGCTGTTTTTACATCAGTTAATTCCATTTATTTTCATCCAGTTTTCTCATTGTGTTTAAGAGCTTCTGTTAGAATCCCCGCTGTAAAACTTATTTCAATTATAAGGGATTCTAACTCATGTTTAATTCATCCTGGTTGAAACAACATATCCATAACTTCCTCGTATCTGTTATGTCATGTTTTTTTCCTTATCTTTGGTTAGGGAGATGCTATGTTAAGAAAGTACTTTTTTAAGGATGGTACCCATATTTTAAATTCACATAATGTTTTTCTTAAAAGATTGATAAGTTTCTGAAGTCTATATGGATAGCGCACATTCACTGATTTCCAAGACATATATTTGGAGGGAAGCCGGAAAATGTGTATGGGGGAGGGAGGCCCAAGTAACTGTTAGATAAGTTGTTTAATAAAATTGAATAATTCTTGTATGGACTAGGGGAATGTGTTGAGCAATACACTGCAGAAGCATGCCTACGCTGATACGTGGGCAAACACTACGTGTTTGTACTTGAAAGATGTTATAATAATTTTTAAAAACTCAATATGCATGAGCTGCTTATTTGGTTTGCCTGTGAGCGGCTCTATAGCTTTGAGAAGCTTGGTATATGATGTGAGTGGGAGAGCAAAAAATAACTGTCCCCCAGAAGATGCCTTGGCTGTTTTTGCCTTGGGCTGTAAACTCAGCAAAGTCTAAATAGAGTTCAGCAGGGTCAGTTTGTGTTTTTCAAGAGAGAATGAGAAAAAAAGAGCAACTCTCAGGTTCCATTGAATGACATTAGTCCTTCCAAGCCGTCTGGGATCTCACCTTCCCAAACAAGGAGATGCCACCTGTTAAGAATAATAATTTATCTAGAACTTTACAGTTCACAAAGTAGTTTACATATATTCTCAAATAATTTGTAAAAATTCCTGTCAGATAAGTAGAACAGATTATTGCATTTGTTTCCTAGTATTTGAATTCATTTTTATGTATAAGGAATTTTCTGTCTCATGAGTCTCGGTGGAGAGCAAAGGCTGCTCTCCAGTGTGGTGGCTGAAAATGCCAGACACTGCTCACTTCATCAGCCTCCCTTGCTCTAGTCTAGGACACAGGCCATGTGATCTAGATTGTAAAAATCGGCAGCACCGGCCATTGTAGCACAGGAGGCCAGGCAAGCTCTCACTCACGCGAGTGTTCCCTCTGTCCCTCAAGAGATCTTTCCTTGTAGATCAGCCATGTGTTTTTCGTGATCCTTAGCCCCCACCTTGGTTAATCAGTGCTCCCAACAATTCTAAGCTACCCAATATTCTTTTAATAAAGCACTTTTCTGCTTAACTCATTCAGTTGTAGCAAAGAACCTGGAAATTAAATGTCATTGTCAGTGCCCTCTCTTTTCAGAGGAATAAAGTAAAATTGGAGGTAGGTTCACATAATTTATGAAAGTGCATCTGGCTTCCCAACTCATGATCCTGTATCACATAATACACTCTAATTTGGAGCAGGATACTAGCTGCTTTTTTCTGAATATACTGTTTGTAAGCAATAGACAATATTTAATTCACGGAAACAATTGTAGTTAATTTATGAGAATTTATTGCTTATTTTGTGGCATATTGTTTCATTCAGAAAAGATGTAGGAACATAGCACTGTGTTTGGGTTATGCTTTAAAAATCAACTAGTGATATATTTACATTATGTAGTAATTTTACTTTGATCTATCACTTAACTAATTCAGTGCAGTTAAAACAAACCATTAAGCAGGATGTGATTTGGAGACCACTGTTTTTTTTTTTTTTTTTTTTGAGGAGAAGGAAAGAGAATTTTTATTATTTTTCCAGCAAAGGAGGAGGATGGAGACTCCTGTCTGAAATGCCATCCTCCTAATAATAAGCAGAAATACAGAACTTTAAAAGGATGAGTTCTTAGCTTCAGGCAATTACTGTTCAACTACAGTTGATGACTCTGATCATCCTGTCTCTGATCATCCAATCTCATGACCTCTGCCCAGGACCTCCCTTGACCAGGTCTGGCTGGGCCTTCTCCTTTAGCACAAATAACAAAAGACTTATCCTGCCCCACCCAACCACTGGCCTAGGGTAGGGATGCAGGTTTTCGTTCTCAAAAAGGAGTGGAGGTTGTTTTAAAAAGACAGAAAATATTTTTGCCGTGTTTTTGTTTGTTTTGTTTTGTTTTTTCCAGACCATTCCCTCTGTTACATATTCCCCACTCTCAATATTTCCTTTCCATATCTATGGGAGGAGGGATGGCAGAGTCATGGAGCTACTTTCTACTGAAATGGGGGCGATGTTTTAGATGAAAGGTTTATATTTCTGTATGCCATTACAAAGCTTTGGCAGTGTATTTACAACAGCAGATTACCAGGCGGAAAAAAGTCATAAGCAGCAACTACAACAGTGAGGACTGACAAGGTGAAATGGACCGTCACCTTGTACACAATGTCTGATACAAGGCTAGGCTAGACAGAGACACGGAATCTCTTAAATGCAGAGTTATTAGTTGCACTCTGTAGGTGATCTGAGATACCAGCTTCTGTAAATTCAGAAATTATATGCAGCACCGAACAAGGTTTAAGATGACAAATACAAATACAGTTCAACAGAAGAGGCAATAGCCCGGGGAAATCCTCACTAAGTTATCTTTCTATCCTATAGACAGAACAGATAATCAAAGAAAGATTAGCAAAAAATATCAACATATTCATTTTTCCTTTCCTCAAGGAACGTTACTTTATATCACCTAAAGGCTAGTCCCTACACTGGGGGCTTGGTTCTCTTTTTCCATGGGACACCTCTTTACTCTGGTATGATGGACCCAAAGTCTTCATTTCTGACAATTTCCATGAGGCATGAGCTGTTAGAGGCACTTTATAGGGTCTCTTTCACTTGTTACCAACTGGGGCGAAGACCTGGAAGAGGCAAACTCATACATAGTGGTTGGTACCTGACCCACTCATCTGACATATTGCTTTCCTTGCTTTTTTCACTCATGCTTATGTTACCATACTTACCTCAGGGTGCTAAGAAGGGTCTCTTATAAACTATTTCTGAGGGGCTTAACTTAGGCCTGCTTCTGAAGAATATCCTTATTCAGAAGGGAACAAACAGCAGTACCCTATTCTACTTTTCTGCAGTGATTTTAGAATATATGTAATTTTTATTCTAGATGCAGGACTTTGCTTACTTGCTGGGTTATCTCTGATTCAAAAGTGTGTCCATTATCACTTTATATGGAGGGGGAGCCTATGAACGAACCTCTTGATGACCTGTGGGATAATTGAGTCCACTGTGTCCAGCTTCTTGGAGAAAAGTCTCACCAGGTTCCCACTGAGGCTCCACCTGAACTTCATGGGTGACCACAGGACATTTTGCAGTACATCCAGGTGCAGACGGCAGGAAGTAACACTGCCATGGAGTAGTCACCTTGTGAAATGCCCAGGGCTCTCTGGGCTCCTGGGTCCTGTCAACAATGGGGCTGTCTGAGCCTCATCTGCCTCCCTCAGTTTCCAGGTCCCTTCCTTCTCCTCCTCAGATTTCTGCAGCTCAGCCATGCTTCTGTGGAGTTATTGACATCCTTGCTGCAGGAGGAGGAGCTGTTGATCTGTCTCTGCAGCCGTCTGTCCATGCCTGTCTGTCACCAGCTTGCCATTTTCCACCTGCGTGGGCTCAGCCACGGCCTGTATCGAGGCCATTATTTCAGTGGCTTACTTAATATTCTTATCTCCTGCTGTCAGGAGACATCTTTCAAATGGCACTGTGAGCATGTACAAGCATAAAAGCATATTTAGATGTTTACCTTTTTCCTCGTGATAACAGCAACTCAGCTTCCTGGCTGAAGTCCCAGGTGGCAGTGCCACTGCTGTGATCATTGCATATCCAGTCCCTCGTCCATAAAGCTGGTCCACCAGTGAGAAAATCCCAGTCTTGATAAATATTACTAAAGACTGTGTCCATTCTCAATCCTGCCACCCTTTTGCCTTTATAACATGACTGTTTAGAGGTTCTGGAGACTATACTCTGGCAGGATGGCTCAGCTGATGCCAGAACAGGACTGGGCTCAGATACCTAGAATATGTGCTGGCCTTGCTTACAGGAGATAAATCAGTAGTATAAGCTTTAAAAAATGTTTTCCCTGAGTAATTTTAGCATGAAAAGGTGAAAATGAGCCAGCCATGCACATATAATTACTGATTAGTAAAACTTCTGAAATAATTCCTTGAGATATTTGAATTGTAGCCAAAATCTCTCTCTCTCTCTCTCTCTCTCTCTCTCTCTCTCTCTGTCTCTGTGTGTCTCATCAGGCACACACACACACACACACACACACACACACACACACACAAACACACACCCCTAACTAAATGTAATTGGGGACAGTTTTTTAAAAATCAAAGAGACTGCTTTGACTAATTCTTTTATCTTTATTAACTTTCTCATTATTCGTATTCTTATTTATTAACTATTAATGTTAATAAATATAAATGTTGATGTTAAAAATTAAAGTTAAGCCTCTTAAATAACAAAAATAGAAAAGAGGAAACAAATTAGATATCATTGGACCAATTTCAGGAACAACTTCAGATTTAGAACTTGGCTGTTACTCTAGCAACTTGAGATTTAAAAAATTAGAAATAAGATTCATAAATGAGTTGCACATACTCATAGTAGTATTTGAGGTCAGACATTTCCACATTGGTTTATCTTTCACTAATATGAGATGAGAATTAATGAGATGGGAAATAATAAGTGGTGATATTTTTGAATTGGGATTGGAAGGTAGAAACGGAAGTGTGTCTGAGTAGGACGACAGTGAAAGTCTGGTATAAGGAAAGAAGCTCAAAGGTTGTAGGAATAACTTTGGACATCTTGTTGCCACTGGAGACTTAATTATCTCCTGTACATAAAACAGTTAAAAAATAGCTGCTTGCAGTTTTCTGTGAGCCTTATAGATAATGCATGCTGAATGTTTGACTCTATATGATAACTCATGGTATTAGAGCTAATTTAAAGGCATTGTCATCAGGAAAGTCGAATAACAGAGCTCCAAGTTAAATGGATTATTGACAGTTTTCATCCTGTTACTTCTTTGGGGGAAATTATTTCTACCCAGTTTAGAATATTTGTATTTTAAATGCACAAACACTAGGAGTGATAACTGTTTTTGTTTGTTTGTTTTTAAGTGGGGGCAGAGGGGCATTCAGATTCTCTTAGGAAGGCTAAATGGATCTAAGAGCTTTGTCTCCGCTTTGTAATAATTGATCTCCAGATCTCATCCAAAAAACTGATCACAGTCTGCCCTTTCTCTGGAAATCACCATCTTTCTTTCCCATGCATTTGCTAAGAGGATGTAGACAACGAACATGATCATAAATTTTGAAAGGAGTTCTTGGGTTTGAAATATCCCCATTTTATCATAGAATTTATTTATTGGATTTATAGCAATTTATTCTTCAAAGAAGGTTCAAAAAAATTCAGGAGAATACAATAATTATTGTGATTCTGAAGAAGAGTTGCAACAAGAAGGCAGTGGTGTATTGTTTACCCAAACAGACATCTCTGTGTGTTCCTGAGATTAGGCTATGCTCTCCATCCTGATGCAAGAGAAAAGTTTTGAAACAGTGATGATTTCAACATTCTTATTCAAAAAATTTGATCTACCTTGTTTTTACCAGTTGGTGACTGGTTTCCATGGAAATGGAAATGGAATAAGCATTCCTCGTTTTAGATTCTCAGCTACCCCATGCCAACTGAGAGCTGTAAATGCCATTTGGTTAACAGCAAGGATCCAGAATTCTTCCATTTTAAAGTGGCAGAGAGGAAAAGAAAAGGTTTGCCAAGTCATTTCACTTTTCTCTCTTTGAAAAGGACACAGTTTTATGATTGCCTGAGCTATTGACAGATGATTATCGGACATACGCAAAGTCCAACAACGTCTCTCCTGACTAATCAATTTAAATCTCTTTTCCACCCTTCGCAAAGTTCCTTACCTCATTGCTATTAACTGGCCTGTGATGGTCTTACTGGTTCTCCACCTGCTGTCCCTTTGGTGGGCATTGAAGTGGTCTAGATGTTAAAAGGAGACTATTTGGTGGTCCCAATAATCTGTGATTTGAGGGAAAAATAAAATGTGTGTGTGTGTTTGTGTGGAGGAGTAGGGGGAATTGGAAAAATTCTCACTTCTGAGAGAATGTTAATTAATTTGCCATAAGGATTTTTCATTTCTGAGGTTGTTCATAACTACTACGTTTTCTGAAACTATTCCATAGGAAGGAGAATGAAGACTACTATAAATAAATGCCTTAACATAAAATGGTTAAGCATTAATACAGTTGTTTTCTTTTGTCTTGTTTTATGACTCTGGATAGTCGAATCAATATGAATGCTCAAATAAAACTTCAGTGACATTACGACAAAATGTTTTCTTCTATATCTTATGATGTTTAGATACTAGATTAAGAAGGAACTAGTTCTTAAGTATCACCCAGCACAGTTCCATGAACACATTTTTCCTCTTGGGGGATAAAAAGGAGTTTCTCCATGTCCCAATGTGTGACTTTAATGAAGAAAACCAGACATGATGGCCTCTAGCCACGGACTGCCCCTGTGTCTCTAAGTGTGATCTCACACCCAGCCAGAGCAAGTAGTGTGGCAACCAAGGAAATAAGATCTGTATTTCTAGATTTAGGAAACTGCATGAGTACTTCAAGGGCTCTTACTGATGCTGAGCATGCAGTTCAGGGCCTGACATTTTCTATGATCACATTGCATTCATGGGGGAATATCACTTTGATAACTGTTTTGGTGTAAACAGCTTGTGCCTTCCAGTGACTTGAGAAAGAGGCATTTAGGATATGGAAAGGGACTTGCTTAGAATATACACTTGAGGTCAAGGTAGCAAGTCAGTTCTGGACATGGCAGTGACTCAGCCTCTATCACCATGTCTGCCCTCTCACAAGAGGGAACCAAATTCCTTATTCTCTTACTTGGTCCACAGCCTGCCTGATTTGGAGAGGTAGTGCAGGAGGGATGTGTTAATGACATAAATGGGTGTTGGGGGGAGAAAACATTTGAAAGGAATCTATTTAAATTGAGGCTAGAATCTTATTGTAAATGTTGCAAATGATTTTTTATTTGGAACAATAAAACCAAAAGTATGAAAATACATGTAGTTTATTATCTAACAGAGCATGTAGCTATAGTCATTCCTACATCAAACAAAAATGAATCATGTTTAAAGTTGTAGTTTTTCTGTAATATTATGAAATTTGAATTTTAGTAGGGTCATAAACATACTCAGTTTATAAAAATCTCTATCGGTTTTTCCAAGGGCCATTTGGAATCATTTTGTTGACAAATCATTTTCATTTAAAGCCACTGTCATGCTGCCATCCTTGATTTTCTCTCTTCCATTTTTACTGATTGCACACTCCTGAATCCTCTTCCAACACGGCTTTTAGTGGGATTGAAGCTGTTTGCAAATATAATTTTCTTTCATTGTATGAAATCCTGTGTCTTTTGAAAGTTCATTAGGCAATTGATTTGCTTGATTTGCTTTGTATTGTTTGTTTGCATTTTATGTTTGCACAGAGATACAAAGTCCTGGTACTGAAAAGGAGGGGTGCTCAAGTCAGCACTAATTTTATTAGTGGTGACTTTCGTCTTGAATGGCTTTTTTTTTTTTAACTTTATCACTTAGGAAACCTAATAATCATGGCATCCTGTTAAAAACCACCTGTGGACAGTGATCCAACTAGCTTCAAAGGTGCAACTTACGAGTATTTGTCTCAGGAAAGGATCTCAAATCACTGCTACTTTGTTTTGGCACTGATCAGTGTGTGTGTGTGCCTAAGGATATATGCATGTTCCTTTTAAATGTATTGTGCGTTAACCGTTGTGGAAACTCAAGGACTTGGTGTTTGGAGATCTGGCTTTTAGGTTCTTTCAGAGTAAGATGGCAGTATTACCTTGGCAAAGTCACTTAACCCATAAGAATCTCGGTTTCCTTACCTGTAAAGCAGGAATAAAAGTACATGTAGTGCTAGATTATTAGAGAGAGCAAATAAAATTAAATATGAGAACCTAGGTAAAACTACTTGGCAAATAATATGTAAGTGATCCTTACTACCTTCATTGATTTGATGTCTAAATTGCAAATTGTGTTAAGTATTCTTTCAAATGGAAATTATCATTTCAGTGGATACGACACATTGTATTTATTGGGCTAATTAATTTATATAAAACAGCATTCACTATCAATATCAAATCATAGCAAGTAGAGGCAGAAAAGGTAGAAACACATGTTTTTTGGTTCCCCAGAAGATGTAAATGACTATGACCACGTTTACCCTTCATGCCTAGAAATCAGAGGCAGACAGACTACAGACTGTGGGTCAGGTCTGCCCAGTGACTCTCTAGCTGAGAATGGTTTTTATGTTTTCAGAGGGTTAAAAAAAAGGAAAAAAATATGTGTCAGAGACTGTATGTATTCCCGTAAAGTCTGAAATATTTACTACTTGGCCCATTACAGAAAACATTTGCCAATTCCTGTTCAAAAACTCACGCAAATACTATCATAATAAAAACTCATCCCATAAATTATTTCTAAATAAAATACGATATATCAATATATGCTAAAATGTTGAATTGACAATTAGAGATTATAATAAATCCCATGTTTTGAAAGGAAGCATTCCTTAATTGTTGTTTAGTACTCCCACAATGCAGATAACCTCCCAATGTGTGTAGAAATGGGTCTGATGAACTGTGTAAGGAGAACCAGAAATAGCTGTCCAGTAAACAGAAAGGCTGGCAGTTGCTTGGCGTAGCTAAGTTGAAATGGTGATGTGGTGGCTCAGAGAACATAAAATGGTTTTGGAGGACTTCTTGTCTGTACTTTAGGATCCCCTACTCAGGATGCAAAGCAACCCTGGGACCAAGCACCACCCAACTTCTTAAATCCTGAAACCCTGAAGCATATT
>NW_012149052.1:392144-429203 GCF_000956105.1 Propithecus coquereli
GATCCTCCAGATCCACATTTGTGAATTTTTAAGAGAAAGCACTTGACTCCCAACTCACTGAGAACAGGCCTAAGATGAATCAGCAAGAATAGCTAATTTCTGTCTATTCATAGTCAAGGGTTAGAGGAGACAATTTCTCTGTCCTTCATTCGTGGTGGAAAATGAGCTCAGGCTGTTCGCAAAGATCCGACTACATGGAGTAAAAAGTAGTGGATATAAATATCAGAGGATCAACAAAACCCTCCGAAAGAGGTTGGAGAGCTTGAGGAACAGGACGTTAGAGTCATAATAGACCTGGTGCAAAAGAAATAGCATCATGGAATCACCAAGGAAAACAAACAGGCCTGGGCAATCTTCTTTCATAGAAACAAGCTCCAGTACCCACTGAAAACTAATCATTTAAAGCAAAAGGAAAAGCCAAAAAGGATGGCAAGAGTAAATTTGGAGCATGAACCTGGGAGCCAAGAAAAGGGGTCCTGTTCCAACATCATGATTAGCATATTTCATCAACAGAGATCTCTCACCCTAAGATTCAGGTGGGAAAAAAGGTAGATGAATAAGGAGGTGGTTCCTGTCTTGATGAGGATATAGGCATGTGTACGTACATACCTGCCTGTCTTGGGTTTTTCCTGTTCTTCCTCGTTCCTTACAACATTATATTTGAGAGAGCAACTGAAGCGAGGGGAAGAAATGGGTTTTCTGAAAAACCAAGCTACTTATTCACTCATTTAGACATGTGCTAGCATAGTTTGTTATGTTCTTTCAGTTAGCAATGAATAATAAGCTATTCTTTTAGGCTGGGGCAGGTAGAAGGAGAAAAAGAGATGTCAGAGGTCTAAACTGGGGAGGACAAGAAAGAGGCCAAATGGCAGAGGTGAGAAAACACATTTAATCACTTCATTGACCACCTGAGTTTTATTTATTTTGGCGTTATTTTATTGCCAACACTATTTGTGTTCTGACTGAAATATTCTTTGTGAATCACAACTGATTATAAATAACTAGCAATTCTTCGGACCTACAATGATTTTTTAAATACATTTTTGGGGAAAATCATTATAAACTCACTGGAAGTTGCAAAAATAGTGCAGAGGTCCCCTGTACCCTCTACCTACTTTCCCCCAATGGTAACAATGTAGGTAATTACAGTACAGTATCAAAACCAAGACATTCGAATTAATACAATCTTCATATTTTATTCAGATTTCACTAGTTTTTGCCTGCACTCGTGTGTATGTCAGACTGCCAATACTTTTAACCTACCAAAAGAAATATTCTTCTTCTATTTTTAAACTTGCTGGTCATTTACATTTGACATATCTGATACTGATTAACAGTAGTGACCAATTATTACTTAATACTGTAAAATATACTTTTCATTTTCTTTCTTTGCCTACAACATGGTATCTGTCAGATGGTGGAGCAGTTTATGAATGTTAACTTTTATTAATTTCTTAAAATCATGAATATCTATTCCTAAATACCAAAAGTATTCTATTGCTAAGTATAAAAAATGTCATAATTTGAGAGTTTATGCTTAAGATGCTTTCAGTGTTAGGCTATCAAAGGGTCTCTGAATCTAATCTTGTATTATATTATATATCTATTTATTTTTATTTTGAACAAGTTTTCCTGACTCTCTTCCCACTATAATAAAAATATTTAACATTTTTGAGACCTCATGGACTTTGTGTAATTGCAGTTACTTCAGAAGCTAGTTCTATAATTGAGTCACAAAAACTAATCACCACAAAATAAACTATGTGATTTCTTTTTTTTGCTTCTTAAAAATTTTAATTTAATTTTTTTTTTCCTGAATATGTTTCTTGAGCTTTGGTAAGCTTTTCGCTGAAGACAGAGTGGTAATCCATTTTCAGCTATTTTCCATTCTTACTAATCTTTCATTTTTAAGAAGATTCTTGGTATTTCTTTCTTTTAACTCAGTTGAATAATATATCATGGAGGTTCTATAAAATACACTATCAAATATCCTGTCATCAATACTAACAGAGGAATAAAGTCACTTCTACCTCACACAGCATCAGTAGGAGGCAAAAAGTAGTGTATCAGCAAAGAAGTCATGCGATCTTGGCAATCATTCAAAGCGTTAGGAACATGGACCCCTGTGAGTCTTGCTGGAACAGTGAAAAGTCATTATACAAGGACCCAGGAGACCCTGGCCTAGACCTTGCCTTGCTACATTTTGTACCTTCCAATTACCATCTGACCACATTTTCTCATTTGTAAAATAAGAAATAATAATCTGTTTTGCCTGCTTCACAGGGTTGATGTGAGAATCAAATGAGGTTAAAATACTATGAGAATTGGAGAGTGTAATATAAACACAAGGTGGTAACGTTATCATGCACGACATGAGCAGTCAGGAACTTCAATTTTGAATGATGTGTTGCAGAGCATTTCCCTATCTCTGGCTCTCCACTACACTTCTAAGAGGGCTTTTAAAATAAACTGTTAAATGGTTTTCACTCAGATTCATACAAATGAAAAATCTGCAAGAAAGAACAGGCACACCAGATGTCAGAAGGGAATAGCAATGGTGAGAGTAGACGGAAGCCATGAACACCTGAAGATGTTTGTTCCAAGAAAGGAATGAAAGAGAAAGTCATCTTTTTTCCACTTGCCAATGCTTGATTCCCTACAGGTGCAATTTTGACATTCAAGCAAAGCACTGACAAGTGTGAAAGGAGACCTCCTGTGTGTGTCCTCAAGTCTCCAATCCGTTGCTGAGCTGACTCACATCTTGTCTTCAGATTTGTAGTGAAAGCTCAAATAAGTTAGTATTTCCACCCCCACTAACTCATATGGAAGAAAAAAGTTTACAGAGCGGTGGGATGAGAGGAAAAAGCAAAACAAGGAGTGAAGGCAGTGTCTTACCACTCAGCAAGGTACAGTACACCCATGAATTAATGTTCCACACTCACTTCACCTAACGTGTGTGTTCACAATATGTAGGAATTAATTTACAGGCACTCCCTTGTCGGATCTTACATCTCTTCAATAAGATAATCCGGCTAAAACTTCGGTAGATCTTTAATCACAGTGGTTTATTGTTAGGAACAGGTAATGGAGTAGATGATAAAACTTGGTAAGAAAAAGCAATAGAACAAAGACTGGCATGATTTTAAGTCAGAATGCTCTTCAAGAGCTAAAATGATTTATTGAGGTAAAAATTGTGCAATAAAATGTTTCACATTTACTAGGGATTTGACAGCAATGACAGCATCCTTAAGAGAATCAGAAAAGTGATGCAATACGAAACATTTTTTAATTCTTAGCTTGTCTAGGTTCATTTTGTTTGAGATCATGTCCCATTTCTTTTAAGTCGTTGGTCTAGAAATCCATTATAATTTACATAATTGAGTTATCTTTTGGAAATCTCAGAAATTATGTGTCTTTGTAATATTGTGAGCATATGCAAGAAAGCTTAACAGATGACTAATTTTCCAACGAGTATTTATTACATGAGAATTAGCTAGTAAAGTTTATACTTAGGTGCATGTGGGTCAGAGTGCAATATAATGAATATATCGCTTTCTGGACTAAAATCTACTAAACTTTTCTCCCTATGCTGAAAATACTCCAAATGCTCGTACTCTGGCCTTCGAAAAAAATACATCGAAAATGCAGGCTTTTGTTTTTGTGACGTTTATATTTAACTGATATCATGAACATACTTCTTGCTGACCACCCTTGTTCTTCGGGACTAGGAAAAAATGGAATCTTGTTCATACACTTGAACTTCAAAGAGGTCATGATAACACCTATTGTTCTACGATCTGTTTTATATCCATGTAAAAACACTGATTCCAACCAAGATATGAAAATAAAAAAGATGACGGGTACTTTTCTGGGGTAATGATTATTGTCATCTGAAGTGAGTGGGCTCCTTAAATGTAGTTGAGCTAGCCAGTTGGACCCTCAATTACGGGAAGCTGCAATGTGTTATTTAACTGATACATAATGCATATGCATCAGCAGTAGAGTGAGGGTTCAGCTCAGGTAATTTCACTGTCTCCCAAAAGTGGTTCATATATTATGATGTAGAGTAATGTACAGAAATCTTTACAAGAGACCTTTTTATGAGGAGATAGTCTCTCTGTTATTCACTCAGGAGCATTCACTATGTATTAATGATGCATGTAATCTGTACAGGGCTTTGTACATTTTAGGAATACAGAACCAAGTTAGTTCTTCCATCTTTTAAATAATATGGTAGAATAAATATTCAATTACATCTCTCCTAGTATAGTCCATCTAAAACTCCAGAGAAAGTATTAAGGAACTTTTTAATGCATGGTTTAGCTGGTGGGACACGATTCCTTTGAGAAAGCTCAAATATGTAAGACTAGGTGGGCACAGGCGTGTTTGGAATGACCGACCAATCCCAGGCAGCCTGGATCTGTATTTTAACAAGCCAGGGATGGCAGGACACAAGGCCATGGTCCAGTGGGTGAGAGAGGATTCTGCATAAAACAAAACCCCTGAGACACCTCTTCAGTACTTTCACTACATGAAGAAAAAAAAAACAAAAACAAAACAAGAAACCTACACACAGGGAGACAAAGGACAAATTTGACTTTCTTAGCTTGGGTAATAGGTGGGACAAGAGGATAAATAAATAACTACCCTTTAAGAATTACTAACCGGGTCAGGCACAGTGGCTCATGCCTATAATCCTAGCACACTGGGAAGGATTGCTTGAGGTCAGGAGTTCGAGACCAGCTTGAGCAAGAGTGAGACCCCGTCTCTAAAAAAAAACAATTACTAACAGCAGTCATAGGATTTACAACTATAAGTCATCTTACTTACACAGCCAAAATTTTAAATTTTGTTGAACAGTTCCTCCAAATGTGTTGACTTATCTCCAAATATGTGGCAGAAGCAAACTTAAATCTTTTGGGAACAATGAGCTTCCTACCCCACTCTCAAAGAATTCACAAAGATAAAAGCCTAAGCAACATGGCGAGACGCTCCTAAACAGAAAATTCATCAACTAACTACAAGGGGGAAAACATTAACATAGAAACAAGAGAATAGCAAACAGAATAATGGAATTAGATTGACATAGTTTAGAACTATTATGTACAGTATAATTTATAGGTATAAAGAAATGAATATTGAAAAAGTATCTTGAGAAAAAAAAGACTATCAAAATTAAGCAGGCAGATTTGAAAAAGAACTTCAGAAAATGAAACATATAAGCTAGGTGTGGTGATGTGCAGCTATAGTCTCAGCTACTCTGGAGGCTGAGGTAGGAGGATTGCTTGAACTGAGGAGTTCAAGGCCAGCCTGGGCTATGTAGCAAGACTCCATATCTTAAATGAAAGAAGGGAAGAAGGGAGGAAAGAAGGAACGAAGGAGAGAAAGAGAAATAAGAAAGAAAGAAAGAAAGAAAGAAGAGAGAGAGAGAAAGGAAGAAAGAGAAAGAAGGAAAGAAAGAGATAGATGTGAATGTTGGAGGGAATGGATTAAATAGCAGATTAGTCATGGCTGACGTTAGAGGGTAAGTGAAATGTAGAACTGAACAAGTTACAGAGAATGTAGCCTAGAGGGGAGGTTCTAGGAAGTCCAAAGGAGAGATTAAACTGAAGGCTGTGTGAAAAGATCTGATACATGCTTCATTGTGAATCTGAATAGAGGGACTCCAGAATGATGAATAGGCAGTTTTCAGAGATAACAGATAAGAATTCTGAGGAATTAGACTTAAACTACAGGTTTAAGAATTAAGTCAAAGAGAAGATATGAAAAGGATCCAGAGAAAAATAGATTGCCCAGATGGCTGATTTCTTATCAGAAACAGTGGAAGCTGGAAGTCAGTGGAATGACATGTTTGAAGTAGTGTTAGTCTAGAATTCTATACCCAGTGAAATGATTTTTCAGTAACAGTAAAATAAAGTCATTTTCTGAACCTTCCAAAAAACTTTTGACCACCAAAAGACTCTGAAGAGTACATTTTATAGAATGTTCTTTAGAAATAAATCAATGACCCCAGAGGAAAGTCTGAGTTACAAAAAGAAGTAAAGCAAAAAATGTGCAGTTAGTTGACCCTTGAACAACTCAGGAGTTCGGCGCACTGACCCCTCTTGCAGTTAAAACCTCATGTATAACTTTTGACTTCCTCAAAAGTTAACTACTCATAGCCTACTATTGACTGAAAGGCTTACCAATAACTTAAACAGTTGACTAATGCATATTTTGTATGTTATATGTATTATATACTGTATTCTTGTAATACAGTAAACTATAGAAAGAAAGCATTATTAAGAAAATCATAAGGAAGAGAATATTATTTTACTGTTCATTACGTGGAAGTGGATCATCATAAATGTCTTCATTGTCATCTTCTTCACATTGACTAGGCTGAGAAAGAGGAGGAGGAAGAAAAGAGGTTGGTCTTACCGTCTCAGGGGTAGCAGAGGCAGAAGAAGATCTACATATAAGTAGACCCAACCGGTTCAAACCCTTGTTTAAGGGTCAACTTTATTTGTAAATCTATATAAACATCGATTATTTAAATTAGTAACAGTAATGAGTAATTTCTAGGCTTAAAAAATCCAAGATATCATTTTAATCATGGGAAGCTCATACATGGGCATGAGAGATATATGGGCAATCAGAGTTAAAACATTCTAAATTTTGTATTGTTTAGAAAAAGAGGGTGACTTTAGACTTTGTGTTTTTAGGTATCTGTGATCAAATACCTAGGATTATCACTAAATAATAGAATTATAATAACCAAACTATTATAGGGAAATAATTATAGAAACAAACATAAATGTATCAATAAACACAGCTACAATAAATGGACTTAGTCTCTAGTTAGAGACAGATAGTCTAGCTTCAAAAAAATTATATTCTATTGATAAGAGACATAACTAATACGAACATAGAATGTTTGAAAGTAAAAAGAATAAAATAATATATAAATTAAATAGTAACTAGATATATTTATTTCTTTTTACTGAAGAGCTGTAGTGTTACTACACATTCACAAATGATTTGTTTCACTAGGAAGATTAATGATTCCATTCTAAATAAAACAAAATTGATAGAACTGCAAAGCACATTAACAAATCCACGCTGTAATAAATGAGCTTGATATAATGGATGTATAAAGAATAATTGGAGGATATATATCATTTTTAAGCACATGGAATATTTATTAACATTGATCATGAACTTGGTCATTAAGTCTCACAAAATTCAAAGGATTGATTCATAGAAATTATATTCTTTTATCATAAGGTAATCAAGTTAATTGTTATCAAAAGATAATTAATTACCTACATACATTTGAAAATATCAAAACATACTTATAAGTGACCTATAAGCCAAAGAATAAACCAGAGCTCAATTTAAAAATAGAGGCCCTTATACTCCAGTAGCACCTGGCATTAATTAATAATAGATACAATGAAGTATAAGAACAGTATTCTAATTAAGAGAATTAGAGATTTGAATAAAAATAACTTACGCCATGAAGTAATATGCAATAAGAGCTTAATGAAGAATGATAATTATTAATTACTAGGTTCAGGGGAAAATTGATAGCTGAGCTTGAAGCTTCCAAAGAAATAGTTTTTCTTTTAAAAATTGAACATTTTGGCCAGGTGTGGTGACTTGGCAGGAGGATTGTTTGAGGCCAGGAGTTTGGAACCAGCCTGAGCAATATAGCAAGACCCTGTCTCTACAAAAAATAAAATAAAAAAATTAGCCAGGCATGCTATAGGCATGGACCAGCACATCTGGCTAATTTTTCCATTTTTTGTAGAGATGGGGTCTCTCTATTGCCCAGGCTGGTCTCAAACTCCTGGCCTCAAGTGATCTTCCTGACTCGGCCTATCAAAGTGCTGGGATTACAGGCATGAGCCACCACGCCCAGCTCTACACCACATTTTCTTTATCCATTCATCTGGTGATGGACGCTTCGGGTTGCATGTATATCTTAGCTGTTGTGGATAGTGCAGATATCTCTTTGATGTACTGATTTTCTTTATTTTGGATGTACACTCAGCAGTGGGATTGCTGGGTCATATGGCAGATCTATTTGTAGTTTTTTGAGGAAACTCCATACTGTTTTCCATAGTGGCTGTACTATCACATCCCCACCAAGAGTGTGCTAGCATTCCCCTTTCTCCACATCCTCGCCAACATTTATTATTTGTTGTCTTTTTGATAATAGCCATTTTAAGTGGGGTGAGATAATATCTCATTGTGGTTTTGATTTGCATTTCCCCAATGATTAGCAGTTTTTCATATACTTTTTTGACCATTTGTGTGTCTTCTTTTGAGAAATGTCTATTCAGATCATTTGCCCATTTTTAAATTGAATTATGTTTTTATTAATGCGTTTAGTTCCTTATACATTCTTGTTATTAATCTGTCAGATGGATAGATTGTAAATATTTTCTTCCATTCTGTAAGTTGTCTTTTCATTCTGTTGATCGGGTTTTTTTTTTTTTTATTTGCTGTGCAGAAGCTTTGTAGCTTGTTGTAATCCTATTTGTCTATTTTTGTTTTTGTTGCCAGTACTTTTGATGTCTTACCCAAAAAATCTTTGCCCAGGCCAATGTCCTGAAACATTTCTCCAATGTTTTCTTCTAGTAGTTTCACAGTGTCAGGTCTTACATTATTTAAATCTTTAGTCCATTTTGATTTAATTTTTGTATATGGTGAGAGATAGGAATCTAGTTTCATTTTTCTATATATGGATATCTAATTTTCCCAGCACCATTTATTGAAAAGACTGCCCTTTCCCCAGTCACCCTTGTCAAAAATGAATTGGCTATATATGCATGAATTTATTTCTGTGTTCTCTATTCTGTTCCATTGGTCTTTGTTTTTATGCCAGTACAATGCTCTTTTGGTTACTATAGCTTTGTGATATATTTTAAAGTCTGATAGTGTGATGCCTCCATCTTTGTTCTTTTTGCTTAGGATTGCTTTGGCTATTTGGGGTCTTTCGTGGTTCCATACAAATTTTAACAATTTTTTTTTTCTATTTCTGTGAAGAATGTCATTGGTGTTTCCATAGGGATTGCACTAAATCTGTGGGTCGCTTTTTTTTTTTTTTGAGAGAGTCTCTTTTGCCCGGGCTGGAGTGAGTGCCGTGGCGTTAGCTTAGCTCACAGCAACCTCAAACTCCTGGGCTCAAGCGATCCTTCTGCCTCAGCCTCCCGAGTAGCTGGGACTACAGGCATGCGCCACCACACCCGGCTAATTTTTTTCTATATATTTTTAGTTGTCTGATTAATTTCTTTCTATTTTTAGTAGAGACGGGGTCTCGGTCTTGCTCAGGCTGGTTTCGAACTCCTGAGCTCAAACAATCCGCCCGCCTTGGCCTCCCAGAGTGCTAGGATTACAGGCGTGAGCCACCGCGCCTGGCCTGTGGGTCGCTTTGAGTAATATGAAAATTATTATTACTTCTTCCAATCCATGAACATGGAATGTCTTTCCATTTGTTTGTGTCCTCTTCAATTTCTTTCATTGGTATTTTGAAACTTTTATTGTATTGTAATATTTTCAGTCTTGCAGTTTTTATGTGGTTTGGTTATATTATTTTCATGTGTTGTTAACAGTTTGACAAAGTATTCTGTACTCTTTGATCCAGTAATTCTACTTCTAGGAGTTTGTCCCAAGGTATAAAATGATATACATACTCAAGGTTGTTCTTAATATCTTTGTTAACATTAGTGAACAACTGGGTAAAGTTCCAGAAATAAAAGACTTATTAAAGAGCTTATAGTGTGTGTATATACATACAGAAAGATATACACACACACACACACACACACACACACCTCACACATATTTGTATATATACCATTTAAAGAATTACACAATAGATTAGTAACCCTTAAAATAACATATAGGTTAATATTTATATAGAAATATAAGCATGACATTACTAAGTAACAGAAAGCAGTATGTAATATCTCTTTGATGTAAACTTGCATGTGTGCCTATCAGTTGTAAGCAGTAACTTGTTTATAGTTGCACAGACGGCAGAAATATACCCCATGACGAGTGTAGTCTGAGCCAGTTTTGCTGTAAAATACACTGAAATAACTGTCACATGCCTCCTCTGCAGCCATGGCACACATTAGTCGTCAGTCCTAGTGTTCTTTCTCTGGGCTCCAATATGCCTTAGAATTCTTCTCAACATACAGTTTTAGGCCACCATTTCCAAGCAAATATTCTTCTCATACTGTTTTAAGCCACCATTTGTAAGCAAATTGTACTTTATACTTGGAAGTTCTTTGCCATCCTTATAACAAGATGATCTTAGAAATCCTTTCAGCTAAAAGACTTTTTTGATCAAGGAACAAAATTATTGTGGCAAGAAATAACAGGGAATCCCTTTCGGAAAATAATTTTTAATTTAGTAGTATCCACGTTTTAAAAAAAACAGTAAAAAGGTGAAAACGAACTGGTGATATAGATGTTGATAATATATTTTATTAGATAAAATATTTCAGCATGTAATGATATAAAACAATTATTGATATATTTTACCCTTTCATTTTTTCATATGTAATTTTTGGAACCCAGTGTGTGTTTACAGTGCATCTTGTTTTAGATAATGAATTTTCTTTGGAAATACTTGATCTGTATTTAAATTTTCAATTTACAAAGCAGATTCTCATACCCATCTCAAATTTTCTACTAATGGAATTGTGTATTAGTTTTTGAAATTTAATTAAAATTAAATAAAATTAAAAATTGAGATGGGGTTGCACCAGCCACATTTCAAGTGCCTGATAGCCACATGTGGCTGGTGGCCCCCAGATGGGTCAGTAGAAGTTTGGAGTATACAAAACACACCAATTGGTTTTAGCCTTCAAGGAGATTTTCTGATTGGAAAAGCAAGATGGCAAGAATAAACATATTCAGAACATAATCCAAAACAATACAATTAAGTGCTAAAAGTTTGCCATGGACCAAGTGCTACTTGGGAAGGAAGTTCCAGAAAGGCCACAGCTGGGTACCTTCTTCACCACTTTGAAGTCTGAGTGGTGGCAATGACCTGGAGAGTTTGTGAGAATGGAGCGTCTTGCTTTAGAAGGTGTGTGTGTTCTGCCTGCAGGCATGGGACCCGCTGTGCTGGAGAAGTGGCAGCCGCTGCAAACAACTCCCACTGTACGGTCGGCATTGCTTTCAACGCCAAGATCGGAGGTATGGGAAACAAACTTACGTGGGTATAGAAACGAGCCAGTTAGCTCTTTCGCTAACTGGCTTTCAGAACCCTTTTTAAATGAAAGATGAACTACTAGGCATATCTTTCTATAATAGTGTTCAACTATTGGTGACAGCAAAATGACCATATTAACATATGAGTTAAATATAGTTCAAGACTTCAGATAAAAACAGTTAAAGACTTCCAAAGCAGTACCCCTAACGTGTTGCAAACACTTCTTATTAAACAGGCTCGAAAAAAGGTTATCCAGTAGTGAAGATGGGCATTGACATTTGTACCAAAACTGTATAATTGGTGCCAGGGTCAGAAAGAACTAATAATATAAACATCAGGCCGTATCTCTGTGGAAAGAAGAATTTTGAAATTTTCTCAAAGCAGAAGTTCCTTTCATTTCTTTTGCTTAGGCTTGACAAAAAGTTCCTTTTAATTGTAATTAAAATGGTAAATGGTAAAATCTTCTTTTGTAGTCCCGTAATGTAGTGATACAGTTTTCATGAATGATTCAGATATCTGTACATATACACACCTATGTACAAACTCAACTATGCATATGTTTACTGTAAGCACCCAGCCAAAGCAGTATAAAGCCAAGCGTTTATAAAAGCAAACTCCAAGTTTCCCATTTGTAATCATCTTTGTAAGCAACAGCCACACACAATGAGAAGAAAACATTATAGTAGATTTTATAGAGCCTGGTGACTTTATTATGCCTGGCCTCAAGGTGTTCCCTAGGGGTCTCCTAAAAGGTGTCCTGAGATGAATGAAGCTTCTGGAACCAGGCTGACCTCCTTGTTTCCAATGCACTATTTGTTTCCAAGTGGTAAGCAGAGTTGGAACCAAAAAATAAAAATGACAGTTCTTTCTAGGATAAGAATATAAATATAGAGGTCCTATACCATGAAATATTTAGAGTATATAACAGAGCTTAGAAAAGGTTTTCTGAAACTACTTTGAGTGTCAGTCGACAGCACATTTGACCTCTTCGTTTCCTTTATTTCACCCTGAATTCTTAGGGTGAATGACCAGTAATTAGCTATACTCAGGGAGCATCTGCTATGTGTCAAAGGGAATGCAGGTGGAGAAGCTGAGGAAAGGAGATGAAGATGACATTCCTTGAAGAATGATGAGTGTTCTGGAGGCCCCCGCTCTTCTCAGGAGAATCCGATCAGTGGCTGCCCAGTCGACCCTTCTGCTGGTCCGGGACACAGTCTCTCACATCCACAGACACACAGCCCAGATCCTCAGCATCCCTCTGAACACAAACCCAGCATTCTTACTGACCTTGGAGGAATGAGGGGATGAACTTGTGAACTCACAGACAAACTCCAGACCAAGCTTACCAGTACCTTAGCAAAAAAAAAAAAAAAAAAAAAGAAAAGCCAAAAAATTGAATGTATAGCAATAACTTAAAAATGGTCTAAAACAGGAACACTCTGAATTATAAATTTAAGCCCCAGACCCAAGGCATGAAGGCTTGGAGTTAAATGAGAAAAAAGAAGCAGACTTTTATCTTTAAACATGACTAAATGAAATTCTTTTCTGTGAATTTTTGAACAGAAAATTAATAGTACCCTCTAGGTATGATTTAGCAAGCATTTTTTTCATGGACTTCATATAAATTGCACGACACAGAAACTAAATTCAGGTGTTGTGTCTTAGTCTCATGCTGGCATTTAGACACACCGGTGAGATTATTTTGGGCAATTAAAGTGTTTATTTCAGACCTCATTGTACTAATGAAGTAGTTTCATGTTATGCTTTTAAACAGAAAATAAGAAGATGTGGTAGTTCATCTTTCTTTGCTAAAAAACATGTGGATGAAATTTGAATATTCATATTAAATTATAATAAACCAGTGGCTACTCAGGACCTAGTACATGCAGAACATTATTCTGGGTTTTCTACTCCCATAAAACAAACCACTGGCGCACTTTGTAAGTACAATTTCCATTCCACAATTTTTAATGGGACTTGTTCACAGCCTTCATTCTTCACATCACCTTTTAAAATGCATCTCCTTTAAATATCCAAAAGTCTAGAAGAAAAGCCAATCAAGAAGCATAACAACCAAATGCAATGTCTTTAGAGATACTTGGAAGAAATGTAATGTTGACTGGGTGCTAGGTGACCGTAGGGACTTATTTTCATATTTTTTGTAGAAATAAAATTAAAGGATGAAGGATCATATCTGTCATGGAATTTAAAGCAGTTCAACCTAATATTTATATTTTTAGATTAAGAAAATGTGGCAAAATGTCAACGGTTGTTGAGTACTGGCTATGTAGGTTTTTTGTTCATGATTTCTATTTTTCTTTGAAGTTTTGTAGTTAAAGGTTAAACATTTTTTTACAGCACAAAGAAGGCACAGTTTCTTTAAGAATATATTGGTTTTCTACCAGTATTCCCACCTCAATCCAAATAGTATCGAAAGCTGCCTGATTTGTGGTTTTATTATTTAATCTCCATTTATTGATAACCGATAAAATCTTGAAATCTTACTGGATAACAAGGTTTTCCTAAGGACTGTATTTGACCTGTAAAGATATAATTTTAAAATAATACAGTGTCTCACAGATGGTATTTGGTTAAGCTGAAGGAGAGATATGTTTACTTAACAATTAGATGTTTTGGTGTTGTTTTTTCTAGTCTCCAAAATAAAAGTAAAAAAAAGAAAGCCTGGCATTTGGCATATAACTGATTTCTGAATATCTTAGTGTCTAATTTTGTAAAATGAGGTTAATAATAAATTCCTATCTTTCTGATGGGAATATACTTAAGTGAAGATTAATGACTAAACATTGCTGAAACCGTTTCAGAACTATTTGAAGTGTTACATGCACAGAGAGCATGCTCATTTATAATTCGACTTATTAATAACTTAGCAAAAAAGAAATATATTAAGTTCACATCAGTCTTACAGATTAGTGGATAATATTAAATATGGAAGAAATGAGACCAACCTAACTTGGCAGCTTTCCAAATTTTGTACGATGTTAGAATGTTTTATACCACTTATGAACACAAGTTATTCAATGAAGAGAAATTTAAGAAAGACGGATTGCTTGAGGGTGTCTCTGTCAAGTACTCACACGGAGAGAGTTGAGGAGAAGAGAGTTTGTGCAGGCTATTGTAGGGACTGGGAACTTGGAAAAAGAAAATAATAGATAAAAAAGATTTTTAAGGAAGTTTTGCTTTTGCTTTTTTACATGCAATGTAATTTCCTTTCTCCCCAAGACAGTGTCCACAAAGTGTGCATTAACCTTTTACTGGGGAAAATATGCTCACTGAAGTGTTGATTAATAATTTATTCTTTCCCCCAAAATCCTACAACTGGGTTTTTTGGGTGTCACATAGTGAAGCCTTTGTAATGAGCTAGTTCTCCTTTCTGCTTTGAAGGAGTGCGAATGCTGGACGGAGATGTCACAGACATGGTGGAAGCGAAGTCGGTCAGCTTCAATCCCCAGCACGTGCACATATACAGCGCCAGCTGGGGCCCAGACGACGATGGCAAAACTGTGGACGGACCAGCCCCCCTCACCCGGCAAGCCTTTGAAAACGGTGTTAGAATGGTAGGTTTTAATAGCACTTAGGCTCATACTGTGTTGACGGGTGGCCATTCTTGTATGTAAGAATCTGTGGGTTTCCTTTTCTTGTCCTTCAGTCTAGAGAGGTAGATGGAGCTCTTAGGCTGAGCGAGCAGAAAGGCTCGTGGGAAGAGGTGTTGACATTTGGGATCGTGAGTTATTTGTCTTCTGTGTGAACTAAGAGCTAGAGAGTTTCCTCTGAAGAGAACAGAGGTACATTTAGATGATTAGATTAGTTCAAAGAAAATATGTGAATTAGTATGTTAATCTTGCATTCAGAGTAGTCAATTCTTGAGACTTGGAGATTGGAGATATCGACACTCTACAGGTGGTGTTGAGAGATCATCCAGTCGTACTCTTCTGGGCCTCTCCCTTTTATACCCTCCCTAGTCTCACCTGTGTCCCAGGACAATGTTTTTATACTGGCTCCCAATCTCTCTAACCCGATAGCTTAACCCATCAGTATTTTCCTTGATTTCACTAAAAACATCATTGACCACTCTCCCCCCAAAACTGACCACATAACCTAATATAATAAAATGTCTGTTTCGAGTTACAGATCTTAAGAAATCCTGTCTTATTTAAGTTAAATAAAAAACAAGGGTGGTAATTTTTATAGTCACAAAAGGGGGAGACCTCCACCACAAGCAATATCTTTCTCTTCCTTACTTGTGAATGGACTTTGGGGTGATTTAAAGCATACATTTAATCATGTTCATTTAAGGCCATCATTGATCTGGCCCCAACTTCACTTTCCTTCCTCATCTCGTTTTACTCCTTGTAATGTAAGTGTGCTCCACTCTTACTGTCCATCGGCACATACTGCTTTCCTTCCTACATGGCACTATGCCCCAACCCCAAGTCCTCCCATTATTGGCCAAATCCTATTTGACCTTTAAACCTCAGCTAAAAGTTTACTTCTTCCCAGAAGTTTCTCCCTGCCCAAACTAGAATTAAGTGTAAGCAGTCCCTACCTACCTTACATTCTTACTGGTATTAGATAGAGTCTTTATCATATTGTGCTTTATATCAGAGTTAGTTCTGGGTGTATCTTTCTCATTAAATTGTAAATTTCTAGAGAGCTGAAATTATGCTCTACACATCTTTATGGGGTTTGCAAAACCTAGACAGTGCATTGAGTTTAGTAAGTACTCAGTAAAACTTTGTTGAATCAAATTTAAGTTACTACAAATGATGCTAACCACAGGATTGTTATATATTCAGCCCAAATTTGAAACAGTAAAATGCATGCAGTTGATTAATGTAACATTATAGCAGGAGTAAAAATAATAATGATTCTCCCATAGCTTTGTGGGATTGATATTAGGATTTTTTGTTTTTTTGTTTTTTTTTTTGAGACAGAGTCTCACTCTGTTGCCCGGGCTAGAGTGCCGTGGCGTCAGCCTAGCTCACAGCAACTTCAAACTCCTGGGCTCAAGCGATCCTTCTGCCTCAGCCTCCCGAGTAGCTGGGACTACAGGCACACACCACCATGCCTGGCTAATTTTTGCTATCTATATATATTTTTAGTTGTCCAGATAATTTCTTTCTATTTTTAGTAGAGACGGGGTCTCGTTCTTGCTCAGGCTGGTCTCAAACTCCTGACCTTGAGCGATCCACCCGCCTCAGCCTCCCAGAGTGCTAGGATTACAGGCGTGAGCCCCCGCACCCGGCCGGTGTTAGGGTTTTAATGGAAGAATAATCTAAGCCATCTCCTGGTTATTCTGAAGTAGACTGGAGGGAAAATTATATACCTGTTCTGTAGCCCTTCCTAACTAAATGATAGTTCAGGTTTGATTAAGACATTCACTTTTCTAACTCTGTCCAATTTTCAGCTACATTACAGCCCATTTAAACCGTAGGATAATGTTTTAACTCATTGCCTAGAAGTTTCCTTTCAAGGTGCCTTAACACCAAATGAATGTACTCTGTGTAATCTGGTGATTTCATTACCAAAACCATGGACTACAAATTACTATTCTCTCTCTCTATGCCATCAATAGAACAATCATTCAAATTAAGCAAGCCAAGCTTAGTTCATATTTAATCTCAAATTGTATATGTGTGACTATTACAATAAAAAGCAATGTGAAACTTCTCATTAATATGAAAATCCTTAGATTAGTAATGCACATAGCATCATGAATGTGCATGTACATGTACAGAAAACCTAATAGCCAATAGCTGGTTTTACCAACAGACTAACAGGCATGTCACTGAATCAGATGACATGAACCAATGATTTTCAAATTTATTTTTGTTGGAGAATCTTTTGCTCAGTGGAAATCTTAACTGGAAGCTGAGTGTGTAAAACAAATAAAAAATGTGCTTTGGTTGAAAGAAGAGTAAAAAAGGGTCAAGATTAGAAAAAATCATCTGAGAAAGCTACTCAAACGCATAGGAAGATTGTAGTTAGAAATAAGTAATTTGGAAAAATTTACTCTGTGATCATTATTAACTACAAAAGTAACCTATGCTTATTGTAACAGATCATACACACAAATGTATAAAAATGAAATTAACAGTAGATTTCTCCACCCAACTAGGTAATCATTTATAAGAATATAGACCACATCTTTCCGTACTCTTGTGCAAATTAACATGCCAAACGGGGTCATATACCCCTGCACATTGCTGCATTCACCAAACAGTCTACCATGGAGGTCCTTCTAGGACAACCCATAAAACAGAACTCATTTGTGTTATTTTTTTCAAAATGTTTGAAGTATAGAGATATCATAATTTTTTCAACATTCTGTTAAAGATCTTCCAAGGTTTTAACCTGTAAAAGAAGGAGCTCAGTTTTAAAACAAACCATTTGGAGTCGAGGTAGTAACAAAAGAAATGACTTCTAAAAAGGACGAATTATTTTCTGGCTCCTAACATTGTACATCTAAATATGGAAAAACAGTGGTGACCCATTTAAATGTGATAAGGTCAACAGGATGGCATTTTCACATGTTTAATAGGCTTTCAGGTTGCGGTAGGGTCGAGTCCAGTATCCGTCATTTACTGCTCTCTGACCATATATAGATAAAGGTACCACTCTACTTCTATTTTCTCATCTAAGGTAGGTGAAAAGAGTACTCACAGAGATGTTATAAGTGTTAAATGAGATGATAATGCATATAAAGTAATTACCACAATGCCTAAATTATAATAAATGCACTTAATTTTTTTTTTGAGAGAAAAGATTGTGTCCTTCCAAAAAACTGATTGTATTTGTCTTTAGTACCTCATCTGTCTCTCCTATACCATTTCCATACTGCAGAATTCTAGCTGATTGCATTGAGTTACCTGTTGGGGTAGATTAAAAATAGAACAGTTCAAGTGAACATAGACTTTCTGAGCTCTGTAGAGTCATTTATTTTGTTCTTCCTGTGTCTGCACATGCCTTCAATTTCATTTGCCTCTAAAAGCACATCTTTAATTTCAGTGAGATAACCTCTGGATATATAAATTCATTCCAGTTATCCATGTTTGCAGTCCTGAATTTAGTTTAGCTTATATTTTCCCAAAGGATATTTCTCTAAATATCTATGAATATATAACTTAATATTTTTAAGCAGTATATTAGATAGTCTTTTCTGGGAAAAAGAAACCTTTTACTGCTTTCTGTGTTCTCAGGATCCAATGAGACAGTAAGTGTGATAATCTTTGAGATTATTCTAATTTATGTTTTTATATAATACATACTGTCATATATATATAAAATAATTGGATAAAAACTTTATGCAAATTTAGATTATAGAGTACAATAAAGAAATAAGTGATTTATTAGCTGAGTGATTTAAGGAATGAAAAAATAAACAACTGATAAAATAATTCCTTTAGTTAGCTAACTGAAAACCTATGCACCAGCCTAATGTCACTCTGACCTTTTGGGGTTTTAACTAGATCATCTACAAAAATGCAAGGATTTGAATTTATTCATTCATCCTATTAAATTTAGTGAGCTCCCACTTTCTACACACTGTAGATAAAGAGGTGAAAAAGACATCTAAGTTTTTTATGTAATACATAGAAGTCCCTACATTCTGGCAACAAGATGGAAGACAAACAAGCAAAGAAATATTCAAGACTGTTTGGAGAGGATTAAAGGAATGAATCAAATTAAACTGATGGCTGAGGGAAGGCAGAACTGCTTTAGTCAGGGAAGGCAGGGCATCCTCTTTGAGGAGGTGATATTTGAACAGAGACATAAATAATAATAAGCCAGGTATGTGAAGAACATGGGGGAGGGTGAATGTTCTATGCAGAGGAAACCCCAGTAGGGCAAACTTTTGGTGTATTCCCAGAACAGAGTGCTAATTTGGGCTTTAGAAGCAATGGGAACAGAAAGAGGGTAGAGGGATATGGTTTGGAAAGGTAGACAGGGGCCAACTCAGCAAGGCTTTCTAAGCCATGGAGGGTGTTTGCATTTTATTCTGTTATAGGAAGCCATTGGAGATTTTAAACATGATACACAATTTTAAAAGATCATTGCTATGTAAACAGTGGGCTGTATGTGGGGTGAGGGATGGGCAGGCGAGGGTGGAAAATTGAAGTGGTCCAGGGGTGTATTGGACCAGGGTGGCAGCAGCTTCAAAACCACCAAAGAGATCAGACAGCAACAGAGACAAGCCTAAGTATCAAGCAAGATTTTCACAGAGGAATTAAATAAATTTTGCTCAGGGAGTCCAAGTATTGATTGCATCCATTCCTTCTGCTTGCTAATCAAAAAATGTAGCAAATATTGGATTTCAAAATGCTCCCTATTTGTTTACTATAAGATAAGCATCTGGCTCAATAGAATGTAACACTGTTTTCAAAGACTTTAACAAAATCAGAATTGATTCAATTTATAGCCCGTTAGAATTAATGTGCCAAAATTGCATTAAAGAAACTATGTTAAACAAACCATGTCACAGTTGACAACTTGCTCTTTCTCCTAAGGAATGCATTTTATTTTATTTTAAGGAGCTATAAAATTAAGTGCAAGAATTAGAATTATAAAATGTGGGCTGCCTACAATTAGTAATAATAATAATAATAGCAGCATGAACAACATTTAAGATTTTGGCCAGTCTATTATACTATAATCACTCTTCTAAGCCCTAAAATAGATGATAACTTTTAATCTTCATAATAATGTCATAAGATAGGTAGTGATTACAGAGAGGAAAAACAGAAAGTCAGCACAGCTAAAGAAGTCAGAACGTGGGCCTCAACGAAATCTAGTAATCTCTGTTACTTGTTGACATTTCTATTTTACTCGGCACATCCAACCTTCTACCTTTATCTGTGACCACATACTCTCACTTTTCTCCTGTTACTATTGTAATTAATTTTTCATCTCCTACCTCCTCCATTTGTTCACTGGACCCCATCCCTTCTTACCCCATTGAAGACCTGTCTCAAGCCATTCTTTCTTCTTTAATTATCAAAATTTTTCTCTCAACTCTATTATTTCCATCAGTATATATTCATGCTGTTGATCCTCCTATCTTAAGAGAATGAGAGGAAACGCCCTCTCTTGTCTTATCTCCTTCCTAATACTGCCTCATTTTTCTTTTTCCCTTTAGAATGAAATTCCTTGAAACCATTGTTCATCCTCGCCCTCTACCAACTCTTTATTTTCCGTTACCTCTTGAAGCCACTGCTTCAGGACTCCACCTCAGCAATCCGCTGAAGCTACTCAGATCAAGGTCACAGAGACTTCCCTGTGCAAAACCCAGGGCTTCTCTCTGAGCTCTCATCTAACTTGTCCCAACAAGGAGCCCTGCCTTGTTCTTCCTGTGCTCAGTGTAACACATGCACACTCCAACCCTTCAGAACCCCTTCTTTGCAATTATTGTCCCTCCTTCTATTTATTTTATCCACTTATCTTATTGGTTATCTCCTCCATAAAGGCCCAGAGTTTAACTGCTGCTAGTTCTACTGTATCCCAAGTACCCAAAACAGTATCTGGTACTTAGCAAATGTTTAGTGAAGAAAGAATGACTGAATGTATGAATGACTTCCATGCCAGCTTGCTGCATACTTGCATTGTTTTGCTTAATATTCTAGAAATAAGTCATAGACATACAGTTTATAGTATGGTGGTTAAAATGCTCAGACTCTGAATTCAGGCTCTCTGGTTGAAAACGTGGGTTCTAGTACTTTTTTTTTTAACCTTGTTCAAGTTAATTAGCCTCTCTGAGGATTAGTTTGTTTCTCTATAAAATGGAGCTAAATGCTAGTAATTACTTTATAGGAGTGTTGTGAGGATTATATGATTAATGCCTGTAAAATATTCAGTAAAGTTCCTAAAACAATGTAAAGTCTCTAATTATGTTATGAATCTTAATCATTATCACCACTGAAAACGGGCAAAGGTAATAAAAACAAAATTCTGATTAATCATGTAAAATATATAAAAGTCTTGATTGTTCTAAATCTCTCTGGGTTTAATCAATTTAATATTGCTGAATGATTTTATGGAAAGTAATTATATAATCTTGAGATTATATAATTGCTTTTATAAGTGGGAGAAAATATCCATGAGAATATTTTCTAAAGCATATTCCATAAATCACAAACCTAATGAAATACTAAACAAAAGGGGTTGGAGATAGAAGGAGTTTGGTGTCAAGGACACTTGAGAAACACCACTTACATGCTTTCTCTGAAGTTTTTAAAGCACATTAAAGGCTCTGAGAAGTCCTGTTGCAAAGAGATGCATTTAACTTATCAAGGTTCTCAACTTTAGTCACGTAGAAGCTTTTCTTTTTATGAATTTTTGAATTGCTTTTAAATGTAATTTCATTTTAAAATCTGGAAGTATTTTATGAAAATTCAGTTAAACTCATTAGACCTTTGGAGTCAGGATATTCGAATGTTAGTGGTTAAGTCAATTTTTACCACCGTTCATGCATGTCTTTTCTTGTCGACAGCACTACCATTCACCCAGCCTCCCTTTCTAAAACCTGTGATTTCTTTCTTTCCTCATCCCAGTCATCTAATAGTCTTGCCTGTACTATTTCCTAGAAGTTTATGGAATCCGCCCTCTCGTCCTCACAATTAGAACCGACATCTCTCATACAGACTTCTGCTATTAGAGCATACTTCCAAAACTTCCCAGCTTAAGCTTCAACTTTCAATTCTGCATGAACCCTGCAGTCAAAGAAGTATTTTTATGTGCAAATCTTGCCATTTTTTTTTCTCTTTAAAACTCACGACTGCTGCCCCCAACTGACAAAAAAAAAAATTCTAGGCTTCTTAGCAGAGCATACAATTTTGTCGGGGGTCTCAGAATTGAAATTTTACATTTCATCTTAGAAAAGGACAGTTTAAAAGTTTCTCTCATTCACACTGACATGGTTCCATTTACCAGGGTGAGCCTTTGCTCTGGCTTCCTGGTGTGACCATCAAAGAGTTCCCTCCTGGGACAGTCTTGGCTTACCTTCACAGTCTGTCCTAAATAGAAAAACGATTTGATAAAACAGGGGAGTCAGTTGACAATATTTCCGATATAGGTGTCCCCAGGTTTGTTGTCAAAATAAGAAGCTAAGAGCCTGAAGTTTTCTTTGACAGATTCTTTATTCCATTGTTTATTCCTGATTACATTCAGAGGACATTCACCAGGTGGTTATAATATTCCAGGCACTTTGCTAAGTGGGAGGGAAACGTGAATAACACCCGGCCCTTGTCTTTGGGGAACTCAATGTATAATGATGAATAAATGTTCTAAGTAAAGTGCAAGCAAACTCCCAAAGTCCCTTCGGTTTACAGACTCGGGTAAACTAGGGCAGAAAAAGCAGCACATAATAACAAAACTTTAGTGCAGTCTAGTTGCCTTGGAATCATCTTCTTTGCCCCATTTGGATTATTAAACTTTAATAAGACCTGATGCAATTGATATTCATCAGCAGGTGTCTAACGCATTGGCAGCATTTCACGATTTCCTGACAAGTGTGTTTAATAACATTCTTTAGAAAGAAAGCAAAAAACTTGAAATTGAATCTTTTCCATAAACAGAAAGGCCTATATTAAGGTTACCAGTACTTCCCTTATTATTTTAGTCAAAAATATTTCTTAAGTACCCACTATATGCCAAGCACTGGTTTGGCATTGACCTCAGTCTTACCTTAGTCTGGAGAAATCATGCAGTTCATTGTAGAAATGTTAGGGGCACAGCTCATGAAGTTTGCTTTGTCATTTTATCTACAAGTATACTTTCAAGTCCAGGTTTTTGTTTTTGTTTTTTTCCTTTGGACCTTTTTTGGCTTTTGAAATACCAATGAAAGCATGAATTTACAATGGAACAGAGCCACTATCAAGGATGGGCAAGAAAAGTCAATGAAATCAGAATTATTGGTCCTTAATCTCACTGTTGGAACAGTGGCCCTTATCCCACTCCCATTCTATTGTATTCAGGAGTCCACATAGAAACCAAGACATTTGTTGAACATTTATTGGCATATGTCTGACTGTTCAGTCTCTTATGAGGACCATGATTATTATTTTGTCTTCCCATCATCAACTGCCTTTTCAATTCACCAGATTTTGAAACTGGATACTTGAAGTATTTACTGAAAGCACGAGGTTGCTGTACAGTCATACATAGCTCTTACATGCACACATGTGCACACACACATATTCTCCACCCTTAAATTAAAGGCATATGTTCACCAGGAAGGGAGAGAAGAGGTATAATGAGCTTATGTAATAAAAGCAGTAATAATAATCATAATAAAATTAACTGATTCCACCCAGGAGGGATATGTTTTTATCTGATATGCATCCAGCTGTAACAGGATTGGTACCAGTTTGCATTTTAATAAATGACAGATTGCTGTTAAATTAGTTGGCAAATGTTGTAAAACTTTGGAATGGTATATGGTTAGGCAAAGATAGAGAAGGGAGCTTATTTAAAAATCGGTTCCACTTAATGAAAATTGACTTTAACTGGGATTTACTTTAAAAATTCTCCCTCAGGATTTAACTATATCCTGGTGAAACTCTGTGTATTTAGAACAGTAACAAAGCTAAGAAGTGGCTTGCCAAGTGTACCCAACATAATATGATCTATTTTGGAAACAAAGAAATGTGTATCGTTCATAAACACGTATGTGGTTTTACATTATATAATTGTCACAAAGTTATCTGACACCCAAGTATCAAATTTAGATGACTCTATTAATGTGAATTGTGGTACATTTTGTGGGGAGGAGCACAAATCTATTCTAGCCTTGTGTAGGTGCAAATTTCAAAGATTTATTGTCACCTTGTTTTCAGTTTTAGTTTACAGATTCCTTAGTAACTCTGTGAATAATTTAAATTAGCTTTTGCGGATCCCATTCTAAATCCTTCTGTTAGACTCTTCTATTAATACCCCTGGATTAACCAGATATCAGTAACAGTCTTTTTTTTCTTTGGGTTTGTTTTGTTGTCTTTATAGTGACTACTGGGCTACGTGGGGGTAAGTGAATTCCTTCTCACAGGAGTGTTCTAGTATAGGATGAGTGGTTCCTGTTAAGGGAAGATTCAAAATCATACAGGGATTGAATTGGGTCAAGTAAAGGTCCATTCCAGTCCTGAGTTGCTGTGATTCGACGGGAGAACAGGCAGATCAATTTCCTTCAACATAACATGGCAGTAATTGGAAAAAAAAATGGCCACTATGTAATCAACCAGGATCAGTTGAGCTGGGTTGATAATATCGAATGATTTGAAAGTACATATGGCTTCTACAGCAGATTTTTTTTCTCTCTTTACCTGAGCCTACATTCCTCACTGGCTAACTCTGATAGCCAATTGAATTAAGCATTGGGATGTTCCTCACAGGTTTACCCACTTTATTGATTTGTAAACTAAGTCTTGGCAAAGTTAGGTGACATGGCCAGTGAGAAGCATGACCGTGGTGCTCTCCACCACCATGCTGTGTGCCATATCTGCTCTCGTCCAGTGAGTCGTGTGCCTGTCTGTGCACACTCAGCTCTCAGTCAGCAGGAGCTGAGCTGTGGTCACAAAAGCGTACACTACAGCAAAGATCTCTCTCTTCTCTGAATTCCCGGAGAACTTCTTATCCAGGCAACTGATTTGGCACATCCTGAACTTCACTATATGGTCTGCTCTCTTTCTCTTCATCCTTGGATGAGCCCCAGGATGGTGCAGAAAGTGCCGGCCTTGCTCAGTTTGGTTACTTTCTAGCTATTTGACCTGAGACAAGTTATCAGAGCTTCGGCCGGGCGTGGTGGCTCACGCTCACGCCTGGAATCCTAGCTCTCTGGGAGGCCGAGGCGGGCGGATTGTTTGAGCTCAGGAGTTCGAAACCAACCTGAGCAAGAGCGAGACCCCGTCTCTACTAAAAATAGAAAGAAATTAATTGGACAACTAAAAATATATAGAAAAAACTAGCTGGGCATGGTGGCGCATGCCTGTAGTCCCAGCTACTTGGGAGACTGAGGCAGGAGGATCGCTTGAGCCCAGGAGTTTGAGGTTGCCGTGAGCTAAGATGACGCCACGGCACTCTAGCCCGGACAACACAGTGAGACTCTGTCTCAAAAAAAAAAAGAAGTTATCAGAGCTTCCATTTCCCTGAGAAAAGGCTATGATAAAATTTGCTTTATGTTGCCATTATGAAGGCTGAATGAGATCGCCCACATGCAGTGCGCAGCCCAGGGGCTAGGCTCCTCCTCAGAGGAAGGGCCACATTGGGTGCATCTGTAAGGACCCTGGAATAGTCACCACAGAGTCGTGTATATATTATGAAGCTAATTGTAATTTTTTTCTAAAGTAGAATTTTTTTTAAGACAAGATTGTGTTTATGGCTAGAAAATGTAGAGGGCTGATTTTCTCTGTTTCAGAAATGTTAGGAGCTCCTCCATATAAGGTCAAGGTTACTGCTTCATGGAGTAGACGCCTGATACCCTTCAAGCCCCATGCTGGGCTTTAGAGAGGGGCAGCTTGCTTACCCCTTCAGAGTTGAGCTGGCAGTTGGAACCAGTTCACAGTGAGGAATTTTGTATTCTAGAGCTAACTTAGAGAAGAGTGTGAACTTTTCATTATTGCAGGAATATCCCTCCATCCTGCTTTCCAAGTGCCTTTCCAAACATTTACAGTAAATTCCTTTCATGCCCCTGTTGATAATAAATGTTTTTACTCTCTGTGAAAAGAATTTTTCAAATGTTACCCCTTCGATACATATATCAAGGTGATGGTATATTTCTGAGCACTTTCAACAGCGGTAATTAATGTGAATACTGGAGATGTCTGTCTCAGTTTCCTAAATCTGGCTCTCCTGAAAGTCTGAGCATAGTTTTGCCTTTGCTCTGTGATGACCCAAGATGTAGGAACTTTTGGCAGGTGTGAGAATGACTTTTCTTCTCCAAAGTATGAGTATGCTGGGATGGTGGGTGCACCCAGAACAGCTGTGTTGGTGCTATTCACTACTGATTGTGATTATTTCAGAGTGCATATGAGATGCACATTTACTTCTTCAGCTGCTTGGAATGAGGAATTGAGAAACCTAGTCTGCACGCTCCTCCTCCCTTCCAGCCAGCGTTAGCTGTTCCCATGCCCAGGAAAAACAGCCTGTGTAGGGCTCAAAGCTTAGAGGACTGTGGGAGTGACATAAGTAACTATTAACCTGAGTCTTGCTGAGGCTTCTGTGAGTCAGATGAAGAAAATGAGGTCTGAAAAAAAAACAGGGGACTGACAGATATGACTCGACCCTAGGTAGAATGTTAAAAGCAGACAATTATTTGGGAACTGTTGATTTAGCAAATGAGATGAGGCAGAGGGGGAAGTTGTTTTTATTTAAATTTTTCTCTAATCCACTATTGTTAAGTATATTTTCCTAAACCATGTTGTTCAGTATTTTTAGGAACACCCAGTGTCACTACTAGTCAACAGAAATGCGCATTGCACAAGGCAAGACCAGGCGCGTTTCAGTCCCAGCCCTGCCTCTGATTGGCTCAGCTAACTTAATTTCCTTAGTTTCCTTATGTAGAAATTTAGCATTTCACTGAATGAACCTCTGATGTGTCCATAACATAACATCCATAGTACATTATTCAGCTCCAAATTTTTAGTATTTGAATTTCCTGAATACACAGAATAGCTAAAGGTTAATCAAAATGAAATTCTTTGCTTGAAAGCATATTTATTTCCATTAGTAGACACACCCAGTTTTTATTTCTTCGTAGGTATTCTACTACCCTTTCTCCATGAAAGACTAATTTTCTTCTGGTTATGCTATAAAGATAAACAAAGTCAAAAGAAAACTCTACGGTGTTGTGATAGCTGCTGTCAGGAGCCAAGGGTCACACTTGTGCACTTTTGTGATAAGTTAAGAAGCTTTGTTAAATGGGTGAGCCCTCAGTGTCAACCCTTCGGAAGAAAGGGCATCTCTGATAATGAGATTGGTTCTATTAAGCCTTTAGTGAGTTGATGCTCTACTGAATTTATATTCCAGCAGATATGATGGATAAGCAGCTCAATTTTTTCCTTTCTATTCACACAATAAATATAAAATTTGCTGATTATCAGGAACCTAAGTGTAGGGGAGTTCTGTATTTGTAGCACTGATTAATTATTCTTTACACTAGTCTTTGACTACTTTACTCATCATCTCCAAGTGTTTAGAAAACTGATCTAAAGACACCTCTATGTTCCCTGAATTCAGTGCAACATGCTGTCCATTCATGGACTAGAACATGAACAATATTGCAAAAAGACCCTACTGTAGGTTATAAATGGCATTCATTTCAAATTTTGTCATTTTACCAAAATGCTCGCAACAGCTGTCACCAGCAGCTATTCCTATAATCTTTATTGGGCTCCCTATTCTTTTAAAAGTGAATTCAACTGCATTTAGTGTGCTCAGGAAGCATATAAAATGGATTTTCATTTGTGAATGGTAAAATTAATATGGTTGCTAATAACTATCTAATATTTTTGGTGTGGTATTAAAAAGTCAAAGGAACATAAAAAAATTACTTCATGTACTTGGCCTAGTGGCCTATTGTGTACATAGGAAATTAGAATACAGAGTAACTGGTGTGGAGCTGAGAAGATGGATGAGATAGAGATGGGGAGGATGAGGAGGGAATGAAGTCATGTCACATGAGAAATGGCAGGAAGACAGAAATGAGGAGAAATAGGTTACTATCATAAAAAAACTTTTTTGCTCCATTTTTCCCCCTACAGAAGTAGACAATAACTGCATTTGTATTTTCCATCTTTCTCATCAGCCATCTTTTAGCAGGCTAAGTAGCATAGATTGAGAGTGGTGAAGACACTCCCGTAGAGTGGTTTTTGGAAGTCAGTCTGTGGATGTTTAGACAGTCCTTCCTCCCGGTCTAACTTAGGGCAGCATGGGCAGCTCTGGCAGCTGACACTCTAAAACAAATGAGTAAAGATTGAGACCACTAGTAGGGGCAGGAACGGGGCTGAGGGAGGCCCTGGCCAGCAGGTGTTGGTGGAGGACACTCGCTGGGTTGTTGGCTAGCTGTTGAAATCATCTTTGGGGAGCTGTTGGTTTCCACTGGTAAGCATTTTCAATTCAGTAATTTTTGTTTGAAAACAAATGGAATTACTGAACTGTTTGCTACGCTCGAGTCACCAAGTAAATAAACCATAATGAATGGCAGGTTGATTTCAAAATATAGAAAGTAGTTCCTCCATTTATCTTAGTTATTCTGAGAGCACAACAGTGAAATATTCTGAAAGTAGAAGCAGAATCAGGTGAAACCTGTATACTCTTTACGTTGGACAAAACATCTCGTATCTCTCTCATTTGAGTCCTTTGGGCTTTTGTGGGGGTTGTGGCACACTTTATTCCCTGGGTCTGCTTCAGTTTTGTATAATTAATTTCCCTACCCTCAGCCCCCGTCTTATTCAAATGAACTAATTAAAGAAACAAGTCTCAGGCGTTAGTAAGCTCATCCCAAAGATGTCTTATTGCGTGTGTACCATGGCTACGTTCTCCGTGTGCATCCCAAAGAAAGCTTTCTCCCACCAGACTATACCAGTTTAGTCTCCAAGGCCCTGGGACTGGAGTGCCCATCTGCTCCTGATTTGTTTTCAATTAGCAACTATATTTCTTTTCTGGCTGCTTTTCAGGTCACCTTTATGGTTCATGTGAATCATTTATCCTGTTGATGATAATGATTCAAAAAGTTATTAAAATTGCTTCAAGAAGCAATACATTTTAGCATTCTGAAACAAATGGCTTGTGTGAGTGCTACAAAAAAAACAATAATTTAAAAATAATGGTTTTTTAAAGGGCTTTGTTGTGTTTTTGGTTTTGAGGTGTTGTTCTTTCTTTTTTCTTTTTGCCTTTACATTATGTTTCTATACGAGATCTGTTTCTTTCAATGAACCCCGCTCTGTGAAGGAACAAGATTCATTTTGGAGACACTAGTCAGAATGTCCTTGAGCTTTAAAAAGATGAACATGGCCGGGCGTGGTGGCTCATTCCTGTAATCCTAGCTCTCTGGGAGGCCGAGGCGGGAGGATTGCTTGAGCTCAGGAGTTTGAGACCAGCCTGAGCAAGAGCGAGAACCCATCTGTACTATAAATAGCAAGAAATAAGCCAAACAACTAAAAATAGAAAAAATTAGCCGGGCATGGTGGTGGTTGCCTGTAGTCCCAGCTACCCGGGAGGCTGAGGCAGGAGGATTGCTTGAGCCCAGGAGTTTGAGGTTGCTGTGAGCTAGACTGACGCCGCGGCACTCTAGCCAGGGCAACAGAGCCAGACTCTGTTTCAAAAAAAAGAACGAAAAAAAAAAAAAGATGAACAGTTCTGTCTTCATATCTCAGCTACTCAGTCATTAGGGGTAGGATTCCCGTCTCTCTCCACCATTCTCCCTTGTCTCTGGAAGCCCCTTGTCCACGGAATATGGAGTATGGATTGACCATGGTATATGGAAGAGCTTATGGAGAGGACTGTGCTCTCTTCTCACTGAGAGGAGGAATGTCAAAAAAGGTTGGGAGAGGAATGGCAGGGGGCTTTGGTGAGTTGAGTATTGAGACTGTGCTTGGAAGACGTGAGAGATAAATGAAAGTTCCTCATTCTAAAGTAGTTTTCTTGTGCCTCTGCATGTCGACATATAGAGATATGGTCTGGTCAGATCTGAGGTCTCTACCACTTGTCTCTACCACATTCTGTTTATATGATACTGGGCATATTAATGTTTCTCAGTTTTCTAATCTGTACAAATCCATATAATATGATGATGTTGCTCTAAATTGACTAATAATATATGAAAGTGTCCAGCACGGTATCTAGCCACATATTAATATATGTTATTATCTTTCTTCCTCCTTTTTATATCACAAGAAACCTCCCATTTATTCATGGCCCTTTAAGAATATTTTCTAAGCAACACAGGAGAATGAAGTAATATTAAAATACCAAGTAAAACCTAACTGCACTGGCTAAAAAATAAACACACCGTTTTAAAGAAAGAAATTTAGTTTCATCATACTCCACAGCTCTCAAAAGCTAGCTCGGGGTGTGTGATTTAATTGGTAATCCAGCATAAAGTGGCCTTTTCTGACCTCCTCAGCCACAAGAAAGTCTGCTCCCTTTCTATCCTTTAATAATAATGCTTACGGGGTAATATAAATTGATTTTTGTAGGACATATGTGAGAAAAGACACACGCACATTTAATGCACGAAAGGAGTATTTACAGTTTGGTCAAATGGATCCTGCATGGATTTCACAATATATTTTACCTTAAGTTTACTAACTTTTAACTTAGCACTCAATTAAGCTAAAGGGCTTTTTCTTTTTTTGCCATACAGAGCCGTATTTAAATAACCAATTGTAGTCACAATATTCACCAAGCTAAAAAATGTCATTATTTCCTACACTTCAGGAAAATATTTGCCTCAAGATCCTTTTCTCTTTATAGTACTCTGCCCACCCTCCCTGCTCCCTCTGCCCCACACTAACGTTTAATTCTTAAATTACTCTGTATGTTGGAGAAATGTCCAGATTTTTTTTTCCACATATGTTTTGGTTTCTGGATGTTTCACACTAATGAAAACCCCCTATGCATCTGTAGTAAATAAATCTTTGAATTGTTAATTGTTTCACATTAACCCCATAGATCTTTAGCAGCTGTCTGTGTGGCATTTTCAGCCCAGAAATTCAGTCTGTTTATTCCTGGAACCTTAATGATAAAGCACGAACATAAAGGCCGGATTGCCTCATGGATAGAATGGCGGCAGCCTCTGTGTATCCCGTGTCAGAACACACGGAATCCAACAGGGGCAGGCCATGCTTATCTCCTCCTCTCTCCTTATGTTAGTTAGCTCCGGCTGCCGTAACAAAACACCACAGACTGGGCAGCTTAAACAACAGAATTTATTTTCTTGACGTTCTAGAGGTTGGGAGGCTGGAAGTTTAAGATCAAGATGCCAGCTGAGCTGGAGCCTGGTGAAGCCTCTCTCCACAGCTTGCAGACAGCAACCTTCTCGCTACACCCTGGTGTGGACTTTTCTCTGTGCCCACACTGCAAGAAAGAGAAAACTCCTCTCTTCCTCTTTTCATATGGACACCAGTCCTATCGAATTAGAGCCCTACATTTCTGACCTCATTTAACCTTAATTGTCTCATTAAAAACCCTGTCTCCAAATATAGTCACATTGGGTTTTAAGGCTTCAACATATGAATTGGGGGGAACACAGCTCAGTCCTTAGCACACTTTAGGGACTATTCTGAATGTCTCCTCTTTAACCCTTAAGATCTCTCTCCATGAGCTCCGTGCATAGCGACACTGCTCTCTATGGCCTCTGCCTGTGGACTGCCAGGTTCATGGGCTTCTGGTGGGGTTTGACCAGTGGAGTCTACTGGCAAGAAACAGGATTGTCGCAGGAGGAGATTGAGGGCTCGGCATGTGTTCACCTGTCACCCTCCCTGCATGGCCAATGTGAGTTAGTGTGTCCCCTGACCAACTCCTGTTAGCCTGTCTCAGCTCCAGTGACTCCCATCTCCCTGTGCAGCTCAGGCCTGGGAGTGTTGTTGACCCTGCACTCTCTTTTGGGATTTCCCTTCACCATGCTCAGTTGTAAAAGAATTCCCTCAAACTGTGTGTTTAATACAAGGACATTGTTTCTGTCTTGAAGGGACATTTTTAGGGCAGTAGCAAGACCCGCTATCCTCTTAACCCAAGACTCTCTCAACCCAGTGGAGCCCCAGAGGACCCCTAGGCAATGCCATTGTCCTTCTTAATGGGATCAGCTGTGGATGCTGCCAGAAAAGAATGACTTGTGTTCATACTTCTGAGGGGGAGCCCCTCCCTGGTTCTGATTCAGTATCAGCTCTAATTCTCCTACCAACTCTAGAAAGAACTTGGCCTGCTCTTAGATCCTAATACCAAGTTTCAACGAAAACACGGGAGATTTAGCTGAAAACAATACAATAACCGCTAGCCCTCTTTTTGCCCAAAAGAAGCTGTTGTTATAAGGGCTAATAGCTCAGGCTTTGCCACTTAGAGACTCAGTCTGGCTCTGGCATTAGCGAGCATTTCTAAGACCCAGTTTGCTCATCTGTGAAAGGATGAGGATATGGGCTTGGATTGTGCAGAATAATGTTTGCATAGTGCTTGGAGTGTAGCAAGTTTCTAGAAATGTTAGGCTGTGTTGTTTTTAGAACACAGTGGACCTTCTATGGGTAAAAATCTCTTTCGATCATAACATAACAAGTTATCTCTTCAGAATTGACCTTGTATTTTCCCTCTTAATAGAGGAATTCATGTGTTTGTTTCTACTTTTATAAGTAGCACATGGTCAGATTAGGTCGATATAAAAAAGAAAATAAAAATCTTTCCTAAACTTAACCAAACAGGATGTCTATTATGTTGTCACTTTATGGTGGCTTTACATGTCTAACTTTATACACATAGACTTCTTTGCATACACACACACACATACACACACACTTTTTTCCTAAACTGAGATCAGACTTTATCATTTCACATCCAACATTTGTAACTACATCATGAACACAAAAGAACTTCCTGAATATTTTATTAAATATTCTCTAAAATCAAATTACTTTTTAAAGATCTTTTAATTGAATTTCATACATAGGCACACAGTCATAATTTTACAGAGATATACACATGTGATTGTACCATTCGTGCTTTTTCATTGCTTTGCGGTTCTTTATCATCTGTTATGGTGCTGTTTAAACCAGGTGGGTGTGCCATCTCACGAGTTCTGTTCACCTGTCAGGTAAGGCCCAATGTGGCGTGCTTTTTGCCCAAAACGTAGCCTCTCAATGTCCAATTAGGGGATGTATGGAAGGATGTATTGATGAGAGATTAAAAGACTCTTCCTTCTCTGGCTATGTTGTTCTGTCTCTGGGGCCTAGATATGAGTCAGTCACCAGGGTTTCTCAGTCTGACCACCCACACCCTAGTGAGGTGTAATTCCTCCTAGAGACTGACAAAGAATTAAACAAGATTCTTAGTTTATGATAGCTTGGTAATTTTTGTGTCCTTTGTGTTTCATGAATATTCTAATGGGAAGGGATGGGGGCGGATGGTAAACCAGGCCCAGCTATTTATAGCCACAGCAACCAGAAGGTCATACTCGTCTCTCTCCATGAATTTTTCCTGTTCCTATGTAATCATATTGCATTTTTCCAAGTTGAAGGACAGAAAGAAATCTATGTTCAGGTCCATCAAATCATGTCATAAATACTCATTCTGTTTCTTCAAGATTCAAGGTCAAGGAGAGTTTATCATGGATACCCTAGATTCTTTGTTGTCTCTTTTTCTTTGTCTCTTTTTCCAGAAATTCTAAGACAATGTCCTAAACACTTTTCCTTCCACTTATGACCAGAAAGTTAGGGCCTGGAGGGAAGAAAGAGGCTCAGCAATCACCAACTATGTGGCTTTGGTTTTTACTTCCTAATTACAAAATAATGGATTTGGCCTAGATATCCTCCAACGTGCCTTCTAGCTTTAAAATGGTAAAATTTCTTAGGAATTCATCCATAACTATTCCCAGAAATACTCTTCACTTTGGCTTATTTCTCTGCTTTCTCCTGAAGACCTCCTCTGAGAGAACTAGTCATTATACTTCATAAGTCTGTGTTCTACTTTGCTTGTATCCCTTGATTATTTAGGACCACAGGAAAGTCTTTTAATTGTTTCATTTTGGCATAAAGAATGTGACTCCATCTCCTAGCATTGTAAAAAAAAAAAAAAAGTTAATGGAGTTGGTTGAAGAAGGTATCTATGATCAAATATGTTTGGAAATTACATTAGACTCTATCCTGCTCTTAGAATTTTGCAGTGATCGCTCACTTCCTAAAGGCTCCTAGAGGTTTTACAATAAAGAAGCTTATTTAATTTAGTATAACTAAGGGGTTCCCAAAAGTATGGGTCTTGAAATCCTTTATTTATGGTGGCATCCATTAACATCCCTTCGTAATGAGTGTCCACACCATGCATAGGGGAGGTAGGTTCCAGAAGTAAGTACCTGGTCAGTACCTGCGTCTGCTGCCCGCTGACGATGTGATGCAGCACAGATGCATAACCTCCTACACTTAAGTACCTCAAGTTCTCATCTGCATCATAGGGACAAAAATGGTACCAGTCTCACAAAGTTGTTGAAAGATTCAATCCATTTCATGCAAAGCATTTAGAATTGTGCTCAGTCCATAGACGTTAGCCATTATTATTGTCATTATTGGTGTGCTTGTTACTTGTGTGACTGTTTTAATTTATAGAAATAACTCCTCTTACCTCCACTCAAAAGCAGCTTAAGCCCAGCTTATTAAAATAACATCACATGCCTTCTGCAGATATTCAGTTTTGCCCTGTTATTCTGATCTCCTCTTCATTTAGTACCTGTGATCCTCATCTTTTCAGACCGTCATTTTCAGACCGTTTCTCTGTTTGTGAACAGGGGCGGAGAGGCCTCGGCTCTGTGTTTGTCTGGGCATCCGGAAATGGTGGAAGGAGCAAAGACCACTGCTCCTGCGATGGCTACACCAACAGCATCTACACCATCTCCATCAGCAGCACAGCGGAAAGCGGAAAGAAGCCCTGGTACCTGGAAGAGTGTTCATCCACGCTGGCCACCACCTACAGCAGTGGAGAGTCTTACGATAAGAAAATCGTACGTGGCGTTTGCATGCCTGTCATGATCTGTTTTTTTAATGTTCACGTTGAAATCCAAAGGGAGAACCATAAATATATATGCACAGGTCATACGCAAAAATAGAAAGTCAGATTAGCGATGATGCAAGTAATTGTAAATGTTACTAATTCATTGAAAATACTTGTCCAGGTCATCACATTGCAGCATTTAATATGGCCTCAGACGTGATTAAGCTCCAGTTTTACTGAGGACAAATGATTTAGCCCACATTCACATGGTGAGTTAGTGGCAGAAAAGAGACTGTAATCTAAGCCTGACTCTCTCAGCCCAGTGCCCTATCGTTGTATCTCCACACTGACTTTTAACCTTAGCTTCGTGCTTTGGTTTCTAAGTACAGCCAGTTCAGTGTGAAAAACAAAAGTGTGCAAGGAAACTAAGAATTCCATTGAGACTACACTTAGTAACATGGACTAAACCTGTATAAAAAATTCTTTTCTGCTATTCAGCACAAAGTTTGCCAGATGGAGAAGCACACAGGTCATACGGGATCACCTCTTCACCAACATGTCCTGCTCTCTAGGCTTAGAGCCAGCTGGTTAAGAGTTCAGGTTGCAGGCCCAGCCTGCACGAGTTTCTTTCCCTCTTGAGCTGTTTATTAGCTGGGTGACTGTGGAGAAATTACTTAATCTGTCTCAATGTCCTTATTTATGAAAAGGGAACATTTAATAGTATGTAGTACATGGAGTTGTTACAAAGACAGTGAGGAAAGCAATAAAAAGTGCTTATTAGCAGAGTGCCTGACCCATTGAGGCTTAAAAAAAAGCTCTGACTTTTGGGGTGTCCAACATCTACCACTGATTATAAACTTCAAACACCTTTACACTTGGCTCTTTTCCTGACCGTGGTTTTGTAAACTGTCCCAGAATTTGTCTTTCTAAAGTGGAGCTAAGCCGCTGTACCTGACACTTTTTAGAATTTAGCCAAGACCCTGCTTTCAGATCTTACAGATCCGTGCTGGTTTGGGTCACTGTACTGGTGCTACATCTGCCTTTTTCACAGTGGTGAAAGTATAGGGGAAGTACACTACCTTCTTCAGGAATTCTTGATCCACATCCATTCAATTCTGCTTGATTCCTGGCTATTTTGTGATTTTTATGTTTGATTTCTCAGCTACTTTTTACTACTTTTTTTTTGTTACATTTTGCAGATTGTTTTAAGTAAAAATTGCCTACTGGTACACATGCACCCATCTTTTGCTAATTTTTTCACAATGACTAGGTGTATATATGTGTGTGTGTGTATATATATGCACATGTGTATATATATATATATGAGTCCACCTATCAGTATCTCCCATCATTCATCAATAAGCATAACTGGGAAACACAAAGTAAAATATAAAAGGAGAAAATGCGGGGATGATCAAGTTTTAAAGTTTCTGGCTTTCCTAATTGGAAAGTGATGCCCCCGTGAAATTTTGCCTTCATTGTAAAAATGTTAGAATCTATAAAAATATCCCTTTGCTTCCAAGTAGGAAGACCCTATGTCTTCTACCTTACGGTCAGTGTCCACTAGTACTGAATGACATTCATCAGTTCTGCACCATGAAATTCCTGATGAAAACTCTCTGGAGTAAGAGTTCTCTTCTTTTACCTCCAGAGTCTGAAGTCATCTTAAGTCAGACTCACCAATGCTTCAAAGTAATTATGCTCATCTAGTCAGTCCTGTTATTCCCCGTGGGGCGATTGCTGTTGGGATAGTATTAAGTTTTGTAAACGCCTTCTCTAAAAGAAGCGTATAGTCTAATGGGCAGAACATCAAAGAAGGAAGGGTTGCCTGGGTCCCCGATGGGCGAACACAGTATGGAGAGGGGGGCGTTGAAGTCACTACTGCAAGATTTACCCGCTAGACTTAACATTCATGTGCCCTTCGTCACTGTGTGCCGTGATTGCTTGGTAGGTGTGTGACTCCCATGCCGGGTGGGCGGTGGAGGGTCATTTAAGATTCTCCCACAGATAGACAGTTCCTATCCTAGCTTGCAAGGGAAAATGGACACCATAACTAAAATGTTAATATCCTCTCATGGGGTCATATACTTTACTTTTTCCTAGTTGCTGTTTCTTATATCAAAACCTTCACTAACCCACTTTACATATTTAACTTTTAC
>NW_012149052.1:429253-442246 GCF_000956105.1 Propithecus coquereli
AAATATCCCTTTGCTTCCAAGTAGGAAGACCCTATGTCTTCTACCTTACGGTCAGTGTCCACTAGTACTGAATGACATTCATCAGTTCTGCACCATGAAATTCCTGATGAAAACTCTCTGGAGTAAGAGTTCTCTTCTTTTACCTCCAGAGTCTGAAGTCATCTTAAGTCAGACTCACCAATGCTTCAAAGTAATTATGCTCATCTAGTCAGTCCTGTTATTCCCCGTGGGGCAATTGCTGTTGGGATAGTATTAAGTTTTGTAAACGCCTTCTCTAAAAGAAGCGTATAGTCTAATGGGCAAAACATCAAAGAAGGAAGGGTTGCCTGGATCCCCGATGGGCGAACACAGTATGGAGAGGGGAGCGTTGAAGTCACTACTGCAAGATTTACCCGCTAGACTTAACATTCATGTGCCCTTCGTCACTGTGTGCCGCGATTGCTTGGTAGGTGTGTGACTCCCATGCCGGGTGGGCGGTGGAGGGTCATTTAAGATTCTCCCACAGATAGACAGTTCCTATCCTAGCTTGCATGGGAAAATGGACACCATAACTAAAATGTTAATATCCTCTCATGGGATCATATACTTTACTTTTTCCTAGTTGCTGTTTCTTATATCAAAACCTTCACTAACCCACTTTACATATTTAACTTTTACTTGTTTCTACCTTTTATTTAATCTCTTTCACCTATTTTCATATCAGCAACTTACTAGGGATTTTTCTCTATCTAGTTCTTAGATTTGCTCATCTTCCCTAAATCCACAGATTACCCCCGATTAGACTGGAAAGTTGGAAGCTATTTGAGATTACAGTCTCTAGCTTTAGACAGGCTGCTCAGTGGCTAAACGACCCTCATAGTCTTGATTACCTCATCTGTGAAATGGAGATGATGCCAGCATTGACCTCAGGGTTTCCATAAAGATGATAACGTACTGAGTGTAACGTACCCACGTGGTGCCTGGCACACATGAGCAGCTCGGTCTCTGTTACCTAAGCCTGTGTAGCTTTCTTCATCCTGGGAGGTTAGGTTTGTCATTTTTCCACCTGTTGTTAACAGAGGTGCTTCTTGCACCTCCATTTTTCCCACCTATAAAATACGACAATGTGTTCCACCCACCCCATAAAGAAAGACCACTGTGATCGTGAACATGTTAACGGTTTGAACATGAGTGGAGCTGGCAACAACATCAGCCTTTTACGGTCTGGCTGACCCCTTTTCCTTCTAGATGTCAGAATGACGAATAATCCTGTGTTGCGCCTGGGACCTTTCCTTCACCAGGCTTTGAACCCAGACGCCTGGGGTCCCTCGGTGATGCCGCATCCTGCTAGCGGCATCTGTGATTGAGTGTTACAGGAATGGCAGTGTCTCCCTTTGTACTGAGCTTCCCTCCCTGAGCCATTCATTTCCTTTCGTCATTTGCAGCCTCTACGGAAGAGCACAGTTGCAATTCTTCATTCATAGAGCACCTTTGTGGTTTGAGCCGAGGCAATTGCTGAGGATCTGAGGAGAGAGGAAAGAACTCCTCTCTGCTTCTGGGAAAGCACATTTGTTAAATAAATTTTACTTTTCCTGGACAAAATGCCTTTTCATGGATCACAAGCAGGAATATCTTGCCGTGGGTTTCAAAACATAGGGAAGTCTCTGTCCCTTGGTTTCCTGCCATTACTACTGGCACAGTTGTGGACCTTGGTATTGCATTCATGCTTTACTAGATTTGGATCAGTGATAGCCTTATATCTTACTACAGCAAACACAGCATTCAAAGTATTGAGATTACAATGATAAGAAGCTCTTTTATAAGCTAAATAGAAGTAATTTGAAATGACTAGTTATTTTAAAGCCATGTTATGAAATAAGGCTTTCATTAGCCTAATTGTTTATATCTTATTACATGTCTGCCATATAATACATTTATAGTTATGTTAACATATTGTAAATGTCATAATTTGGCCCTTCACATATGTGCCTCGCATTGCACTATGCACATCAAATGCGTCATCTCATTGTATTCTTAAAACCCCATGCGGGAGAATCAGTGTGCCCCCTCTACTGACGAGGAAAATAAAGCTTGAAAGGTTAGAAAAAATACAGCTAGTAATTAGAGGCCAGGAAGGAGAGGAGGAGACAGAGGATGAGGGGGAGAAAGAATCCACATGTACTTATTGCCACTGAACTGTACATTACAATGATAAAGACAGTAAATCACATATGTATATTGCACCTCAACAAAAAATAAATGAAAATGGAAAATGGAGAAAAAGAAAAAAAAGCAGCTAGTGAGTGGTAGAACCTGGGTTCCAATCAAATTACAATGAGTGTCCAAACCTGTCTTGTAACAAGTGTGCTGTCATGCCCAATACTTTCCGTGGACCTCAGTACGGGGGACTGTATGAAAAAAATGGCACTTCTCTGTTTTGTGTTCTTTTCTTGGTGATTAAAAAGCATTTCGAATGTACAGATTTCTATTGTTTTTCACTGCTTAGTCTGCTTATTTTGAATTTCCTACTTTTCTGTCTTTTCATACCCCCTCAGACAGTTGGACTCCTTGAAAAAACTAAAGCTGAGATGCTAGTTCCTGTGGCAGCAGAGTTAGCCCTGAGCTCCCAAAGTCAGGCGTTTTATATGATGTTTAAAACCAGGGCACTCTTCCACCAGATACCACTTCATTTGTGTCTATTCTCAAACTTCACCTGAGAGAGGATTTCCTTCACACCTTCCTTAAAATAGGGACACTCTCCTCCACCACTCTCTACTCCTTTACCTGTTCATTTTTTTTTCTAGTGCACTTAGAGCTACTTACCATGATAGTGTGCATTTTCTTATTTATTAGCTGTTTTTCAGGCTACAATGAAATGTACTTGAGGATGAAGTCTTTGTTTTGTTCCTTTCCAGAGCCTGAGCTCAATAAATATTTGTGCATAAATGACTATCAAACATTTAGAGGATTGGAGGCTTCACACCTCATGTATATAGCCACAGGAAGACAGGGAGGTGCTCTATTTCTGCCAGAGAAACTCCTTGTATTGGCAGGTTGGTGAAAGTCAAACAGTATTTGACAGGATATTTAGCATAGAAAATTGCCAGCAGGAATCCTGCCACATGATAAAGCTGTACCTATAACCTTTCTTAGTGTTAAAGAGCCTAAAAGATCCCATCTTTAACCCCTCCCTACCTCCCAAAACTTCTCCCAAGTTCTGTTTTATAGATAAAGCTCCCCTCTCATCCCAATCACCCCCATCATTAAATTATCTCTTTCTTTTGGGACTTGTTCAGCCTTTGACTTTTTCCCCCCTAGTAGTTTGTCTTGGTGATTAGGATACAGAGACCATCGTATTCCTCCTGGGAGGGGTTCTGTAAGCCAAAATTTGGAGAGTATCAGCTCTGCTTAGCCCTCTCCAGATTTCATTTTATTTATTTGCGTTCAAAACAAACTTGCTGCCTGGGGTATCTCGGGGTTGGCCTGAACAACCAATTCCATGTGGAGGAATTATCTTATTGCTTCTAATGCTTTTGAGCAGGTCCACATTCGCTTTTGCAGAAACATGCTGCTCCCTACCCTCTCCCCACCCCCGCTGCCCAAGTCATGTTTCAAATGCAGTCACCGTTTGCACTGCATTACTCTCTAGCATGTCTCCTTTTGATTTAGAAAATGGCATTATTTTTCATGAGTGAAAGACTCACGAATCCAGATGTGTTTAGTTTATTTGGAAGTTTGGTTCATATTATCTGGAGAAGGTTAAAAAGTAGAGAAGAAATTTTGTTCCTGAAAAGTTTTGATTTTAACTGTGGCCTGAAGGAGAATCGCCATACCCACTTGCTGACTTAGGCTGGACCTCAAGGCCAGTTCTCCGCCACTGTTGGCGGTGGTCTGGCGCTGTTGCCTTTGCTGTCGCGGATGACTGCACTCTGTAACTCTGCTTTTTCTTCTGCTGCTATTTCAGGATTTGATATCTTCACCGCTTAGCAGCCGGTTAGTAGTTGCGTGTCCTTCGGCAAGTTACTTAGCCCCTTTGAGTCTCCATTTCCTTAGCTAATAAATAATATAATATCATCCTTTCAGGGTTCCTGTGGGTTTATATTTCATTTTATACAAACACACGCGCACACACACCCCCTTGTGCACATTGCCTCACTGCAAGTTGCTCATGGTGGTAGTTTTAGGAGAAGCTGTGAAACTGATAGTGGGTGGTAATAGGTTGAGCATTCCTAATTCGAAAATCCAACATACTCCAGTAAGCATTTCCTTTTAGTGTCATTTTGATGCCCAAAATGTTTCAGATTTTGGATTTTTGGATTACAGACGTCGAACCAGTGTAATGCAAATATTTCGAAATTGGAAAAAATCTGAAATCTGAAAAATTCTGAATCCCAAGCCTTTCAGATAAGGGATATTCAACGTGGAGTATTTGTGAGAGTAATAGCTGTACTTTGTTTTAATCCCTGAATTGTATATATACACATACACACATAAGACTGATTATAAATTTCTGTGAGTTTTGTTTGGGTAGTCGAAAAAGAAGTGACCTTGAGGTGTTTTCTAATGAGCGGGAGAGTTTAACGTATAGAATAAAATAAGTATAAAGGAGCTTGATTTTAGCAACTCAGCTTAGCAAATAAATATTGTGCCCCTGTTGGTACGTGGAACTGAGCTGAACATTATGGAGATAAAAAAATGATACAAGATGGGCTCCTTGTTTAGTGATAGCAACCTCACATTTGTAAGCAAAATATTGCATTTGCACTTCACATTTACAGATTGTTTTAGCAACATAGGAGTGGGATTTTGTACGGACTTGTCATGATTGAATTTTACACCAATGTTTGTGACTTCTGTAGACACAAAAAGCATTCATTGGTTCTCAGTTCCTTTTTTTATTTTACTGTGCTTGATAAATCAGCTTCTTCTATTTTATTCATTGACACATTTAACATTTGGTTTCTGCCCTTATCCCCCATAGCTGTGTCTGAAACAGCTTTCTTGGCACATTTCTAATCCAAATCAAAATCAACACCAGAAACAGACAGTAGAATCATTTCATGTTTTAAAAATATCTGTTCAGTTGCTCTTTTAACAAACATGAGACAATATGGTACCTTCAAAATAAAACAGATCGTAAGGTATCTGGGAGAGTGAAGCTCCTAACTGTGGGATTGCTATAAAGGCTTGTCAGTTAAGGCCAAAGTCATTCTGCATCAAGATTCCCTGGAGAATTACATCGACAGGCTAAAATCAAAGGTCCAATCAGCTCAAATAATGAAATGTGAAATATTAGGAAATAAGAACTTAGGATGAGTAAAAGTGATAGCTCTTCTCAGAGGAGCCTGACGAGACCCGAACAATACCTGCCATTTCTCACCGAAAAAAGATGACATCCCTGACTTTGTGGAGTCCAAAAAACCATCTGCTACTGATCCGGCAAAGGCTGAAAATCTAATTTGCTGATCAGGACAGCTTTGATCTGGCTCAGGGCCTGGTGTCCTTTCCAGTTTCATCACTCTGATGGGCACAAATGATATTTTCTTGAGCAATCTGAGAAGTTCTTTGGAGAAAAATTCTGTTTCTGATTTGGGTAGTGAATTGTGGGAATTTGGAGCATGCAAGATGTACCACCAGCATTGAGACCAAATTCTGAGACTTTTTTTTTAAAAATGGAATCAAAGTTAAAATGCTTTATTTTTCCAGCTTCGCATATAGAATCTCTATACTCTCTGCCCCATGTTATGGACCGACCGTTGAATGCAACTTTCCTTTGAATTATACTGTCAGATCTTGTATGCATGCATTGTGATTAATGGGGTTACCTCATGTGGTTCCAGTTTTCCAAACATCATTTTTCTTCAAGATTGCATGCTCCTTGGTGGTCTTTGCCTTTTCTCTCTAAAGATAGACATAAAAACTCTCTGGTACTGTGGCTACTGTTAATGATGAAAACCGTGCCTTAGATGTTTCTAGTAATTTACACCTAAATATCACCACCACTGACAGTAACTTCCTCTTGAAATGACCCAGGTGGAATTTCCACTTAAAGCAGGAAAAGAAAGGAGTGAGGATGTTTTTGTTTCTTTTCTCTCCCTTCCTTTTAAAAGGTTAAAACCATCACCTTCCTCCTCCACCCCCTGTCCACCCCTACTCACTACTCTCAAATTTCATTTAGTTAAAGTGGTTGAAAAAGATTGTAGCACAATGATGATTTGGAATTCCACAAGCTTGCCTATATTAATGGCATTTAACACTTCATTGGGGTTTATGTATAAAGGTACTAAGTAGCTTTTTATTTAAGCATATAGTCTATGTATATATGCCTGGTGATTGTATATGGACAGAACATATTTCTATTGCAAACCCTACATCATAAAATTTTGATTGTTCACATTTGAGGTTGGCTGGAGGTGGTTATTTATTACACTTAGCAATGCTGCACACACTTGGAGTGTTTATCCTGGATTTGTTTCTGTGCATCGAATGTGTCTGGTGCAGCTGAAGAATAAGCAAGGAGAGCCAAGTGGGAAAACATCATGAAAAATCTTGAATCCAGGCACAAGTCATTGAAAAAAATAAAACTCGGACAAAGGAATGTGACCATGGGGTGAGGTAAAATGGGAAGAATGCAGGCACAGCCATCTCTCAACAACAAGCAGATCTGGAGACTTGGGAACAAGCTGCTTGTGGTGTGCTCCTGCATTGACTTAGGGACAAGGGCTTTGGAAACTAAGGCTGCAGATTCGCCCACAGTTTCAAATGAGGCAAAACTACCATTTTAATGATCCAGTAATCCCATTCTGGCTATAGATTTGAAAGAATTAAAAACAGGATCTCAAAGAGATTTTTGCACACCCGTGCACATTTGCAGTTTTATTCACAACAGCCAAGATGTGGAAGCAACTCACGCATCCATTGACAGACAAATGGATAAAGAAAATGTTACATAATGGAATATTATTGAGCCTTTAAGAGGAAGGGAATTCTGTCATATGCTACAATATGGATAAATCATGAGGACATTATACTAAGTGAAATGATCCAATTACAAAAAGACAAATACTGTATGATTCCACTTATATAAGATACCTAGAGTAATCATACACATAGAAACAGAAAGTAGAATGGTGGTTGCCAGGAGATGAGGGAAGGGATAATGAGCAATTATTATTCAGTGGGTACAGAGTTTCAGTCCTGCAAGATGAAAAAATGCTAGCAATATTGTACAGCAATGTTCATATAACAATATATATGTAATATATATATATATAAACTATATTGTACACATAAAAATTATTTGAGGGTAAATTTATGTTATATGTTTTTTAAAACAATAAAAAAAATACCTTTTAAAAGTCAACAATTGGAAGTCCAGAAAGTTTCTCAATGTAGAAGTGAGTAAGACTCTATTCACCCAAACATCCTGCAAGCATCCAATGTGGCAAAGTCTATTTATTAACCAGGAAACAATTTCCCATGCTTGTCAAACACGCTCACTCTGTCAGAGTTCTTTGCACACTAATCAGTTAGTCAGGAAAACAGCGCAAGGATCTACCCCTTCCCACAGCACCATATCTCTGTGGTTCTATATACTTTTGTTCATTCTCCTACCTCTTTTGTATCAGTATGCATACCTACCTGGCACAGATGACAATCTGGAATCATTAGAGGTGTCAAAAGAAACAAAGAAAAGAAAATAACTGATGGTGTCCTGTGAAACTAAATCGGCCAGGATGTCAGTCTAGACCTGTAAGAGGTAATAAAAGAGTCCACTCAAACATCCTCATTGGATATCGAAGAAACTTCTAAGTGAGGGTCCCTTTCTAAGTAGTTATGGAGCACTTTCTTCCTGTGAAAACCAAATTTATCTTCAAACCAAATTCAACCAATGTTCACACTCTTCTTGAAGGAAGCCCCTGGAAGGACAGGGCTTTGTTTTCCACAGCCGGGATCTCTCTTCACCTTTCTGCTGACCATTCACATCAGTTTTCTTATCTGTAACATGTGGTAATATCCTTGCCATGATGCCGAAGAAAGGTTTTCTGATGTCTTCCAGCAACGACAATGACACCACTAACTCATCTCAGAGCCTTGTGCATTCTCAGTGGAGGATATATTAGCCCCAAGGGGACAAAAATGGATCATAGTCAGGGAGGGAGGATTTTTAAAATCTTAGAGGTATTACAGTGGTTTCCAGAATCTTATTCCATAGTATTTAATTTCTCTTGTTAAGGAGAATTTGAATTTAGTGTTTTTTTCTTAATGAAACATAGTAATGAAACAAAAGTTGAGAAACATCACCCCTCATAGATAGTAATGTTATTCAGCCACAGCTAAAGTGAACTGGATTTAAGCCAAGAGGATAATAATGATCTCACATTTTGATTAAAAAATAAAAATGGAGACATAGCTAATCTTCTATAATATACAAGTGTACACTTACTGCTATTATTGCATATTAAGCACAGTGGGTTCAGCCTTATTTTTAGTATCCATGTTTAATCTTTGAGGAAGTCTTGGTTCATCCATGCAACATTTCTATGAGTTCTAGAAAGAGGTCCACAGCCAAAGTTCCTCCCACAGCAGAGCATACTTTTGGCTTGAAATCTGTGGCTCTCTCAAGGTAACAGTTCTGGGAGGGCAGGGATTGGGGACTTTTATTCCTTATGCTACCAATGCCTGGCTCAGGGTCTGGATGTTGATTCGACATGTTCGATTATTTAAAAATGTTGTGCCAATGAAAGAACTTTAGTTTTAACCAGGACTGGCTCTCGGGTGAGGCAAGTAGGGTGCCTACAGTGCAAAATTTAAGGAGATATTTGCACGCCCTTTATGTTTCAAGCCATGGGCTGAACTTGGTCCTGACTCTGGTTTTAACAGAAATGAAGTTCAATTTCCAAACCCTTCCCTTTTGTAGTTGATATACACAGGCAATTCTCTGGAAGTGATATGGTTATAGGAGTGTAGGAACAAGGAATTTAAAACAAATATTTCAACTCCCTCCATTCCACTTTTATGAGCAAATTTCTTTCTCATGTGACTCACACTGACCCCAGAGATCTAAATTTTTCACTTCTGTCTTCTATCTAGATCACTACAGATCTGAGGCAGCGTTGCACGGACAACCACACTGGGACATCGGCCTCAGCCCCCATGGCTGCGGGCATCATTGCACTGGCCCTGGAAGCCAAGTAAGCCTTGATCTCTATATGTCTTCACTGGTGACAACCCTTGATCTCAGGGAAAGTTTACTTTTTCCCTTGTAAATAGTCCCTAGCATGACGACATAGAATATAGTCTTCCCAATCCCACCTTTAAAACTTCAAAGATTTGGGCTTTAAAAAAAAATTCCCCAATATTAAGAAGAAGATATGTTTTTTGGTTTTATGTGCTTAAAAGAAAATCAAACTGTGTGATTACTTTATTATAGAGTCATAGAATAAGCATGCCAGTTGGCTCCAACACTTTTGCCTTGTTGAGGTTTTTATTCTAGTCTGGGAATGTTCCTGAGAGTCCCAGAGAAGTTAGGTCTGCCCACTTCTGGTCCCTTTCTCTGCAGCTCAGCAAGGCAGCTCAGATTCCAGGACAATAGCACAGTCACAGACTGGCTCTGGAAGACAGAATATGTCAAGGTCATGTGACAGGAGCCAGGGACAAGAACAACTCATTTATCTCAAATCCTGTGCAGTTATAGCCAAACTTTTTGTCTAAATGATCACTTTGAAAAGCCCCCTTGGGCTATTTGTAATACATCCCCTTCTCTTCTTTCTCTAACAACAAATAGATTAATTTGTCTTAACTTGTTGAGAACCTAATACAGATCTAAAATCTCTTGTCCTCAGTTTCAAAATCCAAAATGCCTGGAAAACTGACCATTCTTTTGCAAATTTTACACTCAAATTCATGTGATGGCAAAGTTTTCCCTGAACTCATTTGAGGCTATTTACAATCTTTATTTATTCTATTTATTGTGAAAATTTATAACATTTCACTGCAGAAATATTTATGTATCTGATTATGAGGTGCTGACTCAAACTCCACTGGAAGTTTTGTGTAATATATGTTATGAACACCATCTCTGAAAAAATGTTGAATTCCAAACACATCTGGTCCATGGATTTTAGAAAAGGGACTGAGGGCCTGTTCTGTGAGGCTCTCCCTGAAGGAAGATCACAAGAAAAAGGAACTGAAATAATGACCTAAGCGTTTTTCCAAAAATAGCCTTGCACCCTTGCCCTAGGGAGGAAGAGAAGGACTCCTTCATCTAGTTGCACCCTGAAGTAGAGCCATAGCAGCAGGTGTCAAGGAAGGAATACAAGGACAACAGAGAGGCTCAGTGCCAGTGAGAATGGTGCCAATTCATTCTCAGGACACAGGTGGCTTCCCGACATTGACAGCTGTCCCTCTGCAGGGCAGAGAGCCTATGTTAGGGCAGTTAGGCCTTGATATAATGTGGCTACAGTAAGTTGCTAAGTCATGTAAAGCCTTAGACTGAAACAGTGAGAAGAATGCAGGCTCTGGACATGGTGCCGTATCTTTGGGTGGCCTCCTGCCTAAGCCTTGACACTGAGAGATGTCCAAGCCCCCAGGAACGTTTGGATTTCTTTCTTTTTGACAAGGTTAAATATGAAGTCATTTCAACATATTGTATCTTTTAAGGTGTGAAAATTTGGGGTTTAGCAAGGAACTGGCACTTGTTCTATTAACTTCTCACTTAACAACTTTTCACTGGGAGTGTTTCGGCAAAATCTCAATTAAGTGTGTTTTTAATTTGGTGAACTCTAAGTAGGATTTTTGAAAAATATATTCTTTTTATTCTGAAATTCTAGGTTGTTTCTCTGGAATATTTTCCTGTCCACAAAATATTGAAGGAAAAAAATCAGAAATTCCTTCACTGCCCCACCCCCCCACATAAAGACTGTGACCTCAAACTCAAACTTGGCAACCTGACATTGTGACTGTCGCTAAACAGACTTTGGTGATAATCAGTTCTTTTATTATTGTAACACTATTATTTTCAACCACAATCCTTTTAATCACTATTTAAGCTGAAATGCAAAATCCTTACTTTATGCCTCAAAGAGCTCCCTCTGTAGATAAAGTCACTTGGGTCCTGGGGAACAAACACATTGAAAGATTGCAACTGTTTGTTTTCTTTTGCATTTTGAGCATTTTTTAAGATTTATTTTTGTCAAAACGGTGATGAGTGGAGGGAAGTTCTCAAAATACAGGCTACCTGGAAAATCCACTGTATTTTAAGATTTTAGCAGCTCAGTTCAATCATGGGGCAAAATAGATGGTAAACTATCTGATTAAATGAGGAACAGTAAACCTTTCCTTGTTACTCCATTGGTTTGTTCTACAGGCCAATCTTTGTCTGTAAGTGAAGCTGAAAACTATGGGAAAGAAGTCCAAGTTCTAAGAGAGTAGGTCAAGCATCACTGTTAAACTAGCATCAGCAAGCAGTGGGCCTCCAGCGTGGGCAAAGTGTCTCTAAAACAGTTGTAGAGAGGAGCAAAATAGTGACCAAGGCTGCAGTTGCTCTGAAGCTAAGCCTAACTCTTGCAAACGTGCCTCACCCATTACTCAGCCCCACCCCTTGCCATCTCCTCTTACGCTATTATTTCTCAACAGCATTTAAACCTTGGTATTTTGAGATTTAGCCTTTATTATCATGATTTGAAAAGCTAGATCAAGAAGATACTCCCTCCTAAGGAGAGAGGAGAGAAAGCCACAGGTAGGCAGAATTATGACTCAGGACACTACCCTGCTTTCCAGATATGCGCAGCCGCCCCCTCCAGGGTTCTTTGAGTAACTGGATGGGCTGAGCCTTCAGGTGAAAAGTCACAAGCAGAGTCTTCCAGTCCCTATCTAACTGCATGTCCCAGCTATCCCTGCAGTATAAGGAGAAATGTATTGTTTCTCTGACTATTACTACATTACAGTATTTACTCAGTTATAGGAGCGTCGGAGAAAACTCCCACATCCTAAGCTTCCCAGCCTGCTTCCCTTATGTCCTCCGCACTTGCCAGCATCGGTAGCACAATGGCTCCTACTATGGAAGCTACTTCCACCACTGGCCTCTCTGCCATTTGAAAACCTTCTCAGGAAACAAAGGGCAAAGAAAGCAAGTACAAAGCACAGAAACATATAAGCTTGAAGTATCCAGATCTCTTATCCAAACTTTATCCAAAAGTTTGATCGTGGAAGAACTTTGCTGTGACAGCTAACAGGACTCCCAGGCCATGCTTTTCCTACAGGATGTATAAGAACACGTGTTGCAATAAACCCCACTCTGATATGCCCCCAGATACCTCAATAAAAGTATTGTCCACCCGAAACCGGACACATTCTCAGTTCCTCTGAAAATCTGCCTCCTTTACCTTTCTTTCCTGGGTTTGAACCCCTTTGAATTGGGTTGTGTTAAGCTCTGCAGCTGCCTCGGACAGTCGCATCGTGATTCTTGCCTTTCTGTTAAATTAGGTAATTTCCTCCCTGTTCTCAAAGATGAGTCTAAAAATCATGAACAGTTTTGGAATAAGAGAAAATAATGTTATCTTAAAGGAGAGGGAGGAAAAACTCTTTTATTGTGGGGTATCCTCAGCACATATTTATTTGTTCAGAGGTTTTTAATATTTTGGATTTTGTGGATTTGGGAGGTAACTTTCTGATTTTTCAGCTGAGTGAATAGGGAACATGTAATCAGTGATTATAAGGGAATTAGTTACCATTTGGACCATTGCTGCTTAAAATGATGTCTTTTTATATAGCATAACTCCGAAAGTTCAAATAAAGTGAGTGTGCTAAGAAGCAAGTTTCTTTTTTTTTTTTTGAGACAGAGTCTCACTGTGTTGCACAGGCTAGAGTGCCGTGGCGTCAGCCTAGCTCACAGCAACCTCAAACTCCTGGGCTCAAGCAATCCTCTGCCTCAGCCTCCCGAGTAGCTGGGACTACAGGCATGCGCCATCATGCCTGGCTAATTTTTTCTATATGTTTTTAGTTGTCCTATTA
>NW_012149052.1:452871-453847 GCF_000956105.1 Propithecus coquereli
TTGAGTCGTGCTTGTTGCCATAATTTCTTTATTTTGAAACAGACATTTTTTGATATCTCTGAACCTGTAACACATCTTACAAGTCATAGTTACAAATATTTAGCTAGTTCAGTATGTGCCTGGCACTGTGCTAGAACCAGAACACATCTGCTGTGAGCAGAACATGCGTGGCCCTTGCCAGAGCTGCCAGGAGTGGTGAGTAGGTTGAACACAAATACATGTGAGGCCTTGAACTTGGTTCTAGTGGAGCCCACATTCCAGTTAAGTGAGGCACAGATTAAAGACCATCATGCCTGATGTGAAGGAAACAATAAAACAAAGCACTGTACTGAGATCGAGGGTGCTGGTGGGGTAAGCATAGGAAAGGATAAATAATGGCAAATAAGGAAAGGTTAAGGCAAGGCCACCAATGAGACAATAGCATTTCTGCTACCACTGGCGCCATAAAAGGAATCCAAATTACACTTAGTTTTGTTTTTACTGAGTCATTGCTTTCTGGCAGCATTAACCACATTTCACCTTTTCCATCCAATAGCGCTCGCCATCATGACCAAGCCTTAGAATAGAAGGCCAAATGATAAGGAGGAAAGCCTGAATGATCCATATTTTTTTTTTTTTTTTTGAGACAGAGTCTTGCTCTGTTGCCTGGGCTAGAATGCAGTGGCATCGTCATAGCTCACTGCAACCTCAAACTCCTAAGTTTAAGTAATCCTGCTTCATCCTTCCAAGTAGCTGGGACTACAGGTATGCGTCCCCATGCCTGGTTAATTTTTCTATTTTTTGTAGAGACAAGGTCTCATGCTTGTTCAGGCTGATCTCAAATTCCTGACCTCAAGCAATCCTCCCAGCTCAGCCTCCCAAAGTGCTAGGATTACAGATGTGAGCCACCACACCCAGCCCATAATTTTTTTTTTTTTAGTATTTCTACAATGAATTTGGAAACATGCCTATTTATGATTGAAAACAGGTTGAAAAC
>NW_012149052.1:453897-458157 GCF_000956105.1 Propithecus coquereli
TATGTTGAACACTACAAAAAAATTAAAGCATCATGCTAGGCGCTAAGTTAGAAAGGACATAATTCAAATATTTATGAACTATATCACTTGCCTTCAGGGGGTTTTATAATCTCATGAGGGAAGCAAATGTTCACTGACAGATATACACAAATTATTTAAGAAAGCCAATGGAATAGTATCAGGGGACAGGTTGTGGAGGGTGCAGGATTTGGCCAAAAATAGAAATGGTCAGCTTTGGTGATTCAAATTGGAATGTTGGTTCCACAGAAGTTTTGTATCCCCTATGACACCTAAGTATAATGTATTCAGCAAGGTCAATTTTTAACAAATATTAAATTACTCCATCTAATTCAACCTTCTTTCGTGTGCAATGGTACTGAGTCCTAAGGAAGTTAACAGAATTGTTCAATTTTATACATTAATTATTTTTACCTTGCAGGTCTTTTAGTTGATATTCATTAGTGTCTTCTACTCCCCATGTGCCTCAACCCACCTCTCACCCAATCGCCTTACTCTCTAGACTTGGACTTCACCTGGCTAAGATACAGACATGATGTTATTCCCGCTCTTGGCTTTCAAGGGAAGTCCCTCTCCCTTTTATCTTTGGTGGAAGGGATCCTGTGAGACATGGAAAGGTCAAAATGTGAAAAGTTAAAGAAGAATGGAGCCAAGAAATGATCCACACACCATATGCTGTTGATTTCACAAAACCATCCTGAAAATTCATTTCTCAGGAAATTAAACTGACCATCTGCATTTCTTTTAAACCTAAAAATCCATCTATATAAATTGTATGCAGTTCTGGTTAATCAGCCACTCTTAAGCCTTTGCTTCACCTTTCATTGTAATCTGTCTCACCTGTGTATATGCAGGAACAATATAGGGAAATGAGCAAAATATTTGATACACAGTTGTTGTGAGATGTGAATGTGTGGAACAGTTGAGCAGTCTGGAGTCTTGGACAAGCTGAGTTAAAGGAACTCATTGGGGGCTTCAGATTTCTAGAATGGAGCATCATTAAGAGAGGCCACATAAGAAAGATTTTTTTAGACATAAACATTTCTAAATATTGGGGTTAGCATCTTAGTACTGATTTCCGGTAAACTAGTCTTATCATCTTCGTTTTTTGTTTTTAATTAAAAGCGCATTTCAGTTTTAAATGTTCCGTTAAAAATATTCCCGAGGGCCACATTCATCTCTATGAGATGTTGCAGTGGGTGGGGAACACAAATGTATTTGGCTACTGAGGTAAAACTGTAGAATACATACCAACCCTTTCCTTTGAGGAGAGTTTTATTTATTTCAATTACAACTTAGCACATGCACGAACAGTGGGAAATAACAGGCAAAAGTGCCCAGACTGCATACAGTTACCAGCGTAATGAAGTAGGTATCACACACACCCCTCCTTTCCCATACTATTGGAGTTTCTTGTGTATTGTAATGTTGTAGTTTGGTCTTAGAATTTTGCTAAGATTTTTGGCATGAATGGTCGGGGTGTACTGCGTGAGGAGGGTGAGGAGAATTTAAAGGATCAGGACGGAGGGCAGAAAAGGTTTGTGAGGTAAAAACAGCATGCATTCAGACTTGAGGCTGAGCGGACAGAGAAGGGATGTACTGTCCTGAATTATTCCCTATAGTGAAATAATTGTAACCAGACCCACAGAGCAGTTACCACAGGCCTTCTGCCAGGACTGTGCATGAAAATAGCTTTGTTATGTCTACGTACACACAGACAATACACTCTGTCCTCTAGCACTTCTCAAGTTCAAATTAAATAGAAGCCAATTTTTCCTGGACTCAAGTTTGTACCTTAACTCATAGTTTCAAACAGTACAGCTTCCAAAGGTAGCCATTAGAACTGGAAAAGCCCTGGTCAACAGGCTGATTCACCTTGTATTATCTTGAGATGTAGCTGGTGTGTTCCATCTTCTTCCCTAGACAAGAAAACTAAGAAACATGTTGGATAGCTGAGCTGCTCAGAGACTGAACTGAGGACTGAAAAGTTTTTGGGGGATTGTTACCTACCTCTTTTTGCTTAGCTGTATTTTTTTAAAATGTGTTATTCATTGAAAGCATTTTATTCTTACTACTGTAATAATAAAGGTTGTTTTTTAAGAAGAATAGTCGTCAATGCTGTTGGAATCACCAGACTTTTTCCTCGTGTGGCTGGTCAAATATCATTTTCAAGTGTCAAATATTAAAGGTGTCTCACATTATAAATATCCAGTTTGTGTGGGAGCAAGGCAGGTAAACCACTTGGGAAGCTAGTGTAGTAGTACAGGAGAGATTAGGGTAGCCTGGGCAAGGTGATGGTACTGGGGATAGAGAGATATGGGTAGATTGGATGTATATTTTGCAGGTACAGCCAACAGGCAATGAATTAGATATGTGCCTTGGGGAAAAGGAAAAAATTCAAGGCTGAGATCTAGTTTCTTTGCTAAACTTGGGTGGATTATAGTACCATCTATAGAAATAGATAACCTTTATTCTTCTCTTGGGATTTTGGGATTTAGAAGGAGCATAAAAACCTGGCAGGAAAAGATTGCTGGGCCTACAGGTCTTGCAACAAGACCTATAGCAAATTTCTACTGCATTTATGGACTGCGCTTTGGTACACCAGCCTTCCCATCATTTAATTAATCAGTCCTTGGAAAATGCCTGTGACTGAGATCATGATTGCTATAAATGACTGAGACAGTTTACATTTTAAAAAAGTAAAAGAAAATAAAGAATATGGAGGTATTTGCATTGTAAATTACTCATCTGCTTCTGTGTCCTTTAATTTAAATAGGGTGTTAACAGCAAATTAACCTTTGTGTGATTACCCGACATGATTGCTTTAGAAAATCTACTAATGTATTAGTGAGTTTACAAGAAATATGTGAAATTTGGTATTTAAATTTAGTCTCTTGAGGGTTTGTTTGTGGATTTTACTCATTGCCAGGAAATTTTTGTTCTTGATAGTGTCTATGGTAACACCCAAAATACTATCAAATACAATTTTTCTTGCTAAGAAAACAAGAAGTTGACTTTTTTTCCAGGGTCCATTAATTTCACATCATAGCCTGCTACTTAATCACTTTAGTCAAAGCATATTAAAAGACTCATTGCATAATGACTCATTGGATGGCTTCATCAAATATTGCTGTCTTCATACGTGAAGATTCTCAGATTATATTCCTAAACTCTATATTGAAACTCAGTTAAAACTCGTCTGTTGATATGCAAGTGTTCTTGGTCTGAGTTTTTAATCGATCTGGCCTATGGCTACATTGTCTTGATTTATGATTTTTTACTTCCAGGACATTTTTGTCGTATAAAAGTTAGAATTTTTTGTGTCATTTGCTCAGAAGAGCATAATTGTTCCTAGTGACATAAGAATCTAGTTTTCGTCTTTAGCTGATTCCAGCATTCTTTCTTTTTATCTTGTTAAAAAATTTTAATCATAATCCACTTTGCCATCAGTATGAGAGAAAAGTAAATAAGGGAAATACAAATGACAGATTTACAGATAAACAAATACGATTTATTTATGCTGACATCAAATCAATTGTGGCATTTGATGTGTTGAAAGCTCCAAACAACACATTCATAGTGAAATAAGCTGTGATACCTGGAATAGAACATGCAACACAAAAAGAAAGACATTGTGTGTTTATAAGATTGCATTATTTCTTACCATTTTGGATTAAATTTTCATTTCTCAATTCATGATGATTCTGAATCTTATTGAGTAACCAACCACCATATGTGTGACTAAGATGAAGTAAAGTTTGAGTTCTTTGCATATCCTAGAAAAACAGTCTGTGAAGCCTGGTAGCATCATCCCCAACCAATGAAGGTCAGAGTACATCAGACTGTGACATCCTGTATATGAAACAAAAGATTCTTCTTGCCATTGGTGTGGCAAGAAGTTGAGTGTGGAGATGTTGCGTAGTGCAGAAAGATAAAATTAAAAGGGAAAATCATGGGGAAAAAATAGCAGCTTGCCTTCTTTGAATGCTTGCTTCATGCCAGATCCCAAACTGAGTGCTTACATCCGTAATCCCATTTAATCCTCAAAGAAGCGCTCTCAGGTAGGCATCATCGCCATATTTCAGATGCGGAAAATGAGGCTTAGAAATTCACGCAGGCAGTAAGTGTTAGGTCTGGAAGTTGACACCAGAACCCACCATCTCACCACGTCACTTTTCTATTTTAAGAGCTGTAAAAAAACATGGTTAATTACAAATGGGTGCTATGAACTATAAAGGCCAC
>NW_012149052.1:459659-523247 GCF_000956105.1 Propithecus coquereli
AAAGAACATAGTAAAAAAAAACCCAAAACCTTATTTTTCTCTCTTCAGTGGGCACTCTGGTTTATCTGATAAATTTGGTACACAACCAGGGAATGTTGGGACAAAGGAAGAGAATTTGAATGAAGTGTAAGATTGGGAGATGTATTCCCTTAATGGCTCTCAGAGGAGTCTGCTTGTTATTTTGCTATTGGAAACCTTCACAAACAACTTGAAAGAATGTTGTAGGGAGCTTCCTGGAGAGAGTATGATACAGGAGTGATCTTGTTAGTCATGCTGAATTCTTATTCTCTGCTCTGAATTTAGCTACCATTGGAGTTGACATCTAATAGCCTCACTTTTCATAGCAGATATATTCAATAGTATAATTTTCATTGTGCTAAAATTCTCAATTACGTGGGATCCCGTACCTGGAATATAAAATAATTGTTGTCAGTTTGTCTGCAGAATCATAACATTGGAAGGTTGCCCAGAGACCATCTGGTCTGTAGAAATGCTATTCAGTGACAGTGCTCAAGGATCACCAGGCAAAGGAGAATAACAATAGTCATGTAACGTAGATTATGTTTTAAATAAAAGTGTATTTTTTAGTTTTTCTAAAGTCACTTATTTTGAAATTACAGACTTTTGATGTAAACTTTTTTTTTACTTGTGTAAAATGATGCTGTCCTTATTTAGCAAAATTAAAAGTGTCCAATCTCACATTGATTCCCAAAATGAAAAACAATGTGCCAGTCTTTGAAATCCAAATCATTGAGAGCGTTTTTCATCATAGTGGTGCTTGCAAACATTCCACTGATTTTATTTGGTACTAACATCTTAGAAGCAAATAAATTTATTTAATTCTGACAGATCCCAGGAACAGTGACTGTGGCCACCAATATTATTAGTAAGAGAATCATTTTTAAAATTATATTATCATCAAAATAATATAAACTTTTTGTAAATATGTATATAAATCATGCAGATATATATAAATCAAAAGTCTGCCTACACGGTCAACTTTAAGCAGCTGTTTTAGGCTTGAAAAGTGTAATAACTCTTAATACTGTGATGCTAGTTTTGAATGTTAATAATGTGATATATTTATTGTAAAAATACTGTATGCTTTGTCATTAATCTACATGTTGCTTTCCCTTCAGATCCCATTGTTCATTTTGTTTTCCCTCTCATTAGTTTCTTTTATCAACCTTTTTAACCAAATAATGTTTTATCTAACCTGCAGTCAAGCAAGATTAGATGAAAGATTTCAGTTTTTTGTAGATGCTTTCTCCATTCAGTTGTTGGAAATTGAGTGTTGAGGAATTTCTGAATTGTAAGAACTAATATTCAAATTGAATTTCAAAAGTGTATTTCAAAGTCAAAAAGGTAATAAAGTTTTGAATCCTCTACAAATTACCTAATACTCTTTCATGTTGCTAATTATTTTTCTTACCTGTGTGTACTCAATATATTACCCTTGGCCATAGTCATAGCAAATATTTTATCAATTTTACATTTACCTTCAAGTTTTCTTCATATTGTTTTGAAATAGAGAAGTTTTTTCTTTAGTTTTAAATTATTAGTCAAATATATGTGTCTTTTGTGAATTCTTCAGTTAAATAGTCGTACCTGATCTTTTGGTACCTCCTGGAGAATCTTATGTGTGCTGATTTGATGAAAGCTATGTATGTTTTACCCTAAAATAAGCCAGATTTACATGTAGCAGTTAATTTGTTATACTTTGGGGTAATCCATGGACCCCTGATTAAGATCTCTCAGGTTAGAAAGTCCTGTCCCATCTCAAAATCTATTAATTAACAACTTACATTTTCATCTTGAGTTTTCTTGTTTTATTTTTCATTGTCAATGTTTAACCAACTAGAATTTATTTTGTTGTCCAAAATAACAAGGGTATTATTGAATTTTTATAGGGATCCCATTTGCCCAATGTCTTCTGTTGAGTAATCCATCTCCTCCAAAAACAATTTGTTTTGCATTCTTTAAGTTATTGCATTTATGAAGATCTCTTTAGTGTTTTTTTGTTCTGTTATTCTGTCAAGTCTTTAGACATTACAGAATCACTTCTCATTTTAAACAGTTCCATAAACATTCTTTTTACCTGTTCATTTTTCCAGATAAAATTTAGAACCAGTCTTGTATGTTCCAAAAACAATCCCAGTGACAATTTATAACAATTGTATAAATCTTGGCTTCCTTATAACAGTTGGTTTTCTCATTCAGGAAAATCTGCCTCTAAATTATTCAGCTCTTCTTTTTATTGGCATAATAAAGTTTTGGGCTTGTCTTTAGTTTCATACTTTTTGGATTAGACTTATTTTTTGAACAGCAAATATTTGTTTTTTTTCCTATTACCATCATCATGTCTTTAACTGGATATTGCTTCTCTATAACAGAGCTATTGTTTTTGTATGTTTTTCTTATCTCTAGACTCTTTAATTCACATTATGTTATAACTGATTATCTTGTTTGGTTTTTGCCAGAATGTATGCAAGACATCTAATGATAGAACTTGTGTCTGTTCATTTGTGTTGAGAATTTTTCATATTTGTCCTTATTGGAAAGTGGTACAAATTAGTCATTATAAGTTCAGGTTTTGGAGTGAAGCTGAGTTGGTTCCAATCTTGCCTCTACCATCACTACCTGAGCAAATGAAAATTATATTTCTTAATCTTGTTGAGTTTCAGTTTCTTCATCTGAAATTTGGGTGAATAACTCAGAATCACAGGACTGTTGCTAGGATTAAATGAACTTAGATATGTGGAAAGTACTAAAAATATGGAAGCTGATATAATCATAGTATTATTTCTGTTACATTGGCTAACCATTCAAACAATGTTAAATATCAAAAATAATAGTAAGCTTTCATGTCTAGGTACTAATTTTCTTTTTTTTTTTCAGTTTTGCTTTCTGTTGATGTTTATTTTTTCTGTTAGATGTTCTTCATCATGCCTATGCAACATTTTTAGTTTTATAAAGATTTCACTAGGAATAGGATTTGGGTGTTTTCTCAGTATCTGTTGAGATTAATATATAATTTCTCATACTAGATTTGTTGATATGATTTATTAAAATAAGAGATTTTTAAATTTTATTCTGTTTAAATTTGTGAATTAAGTTTAGTTATTTAATATGCTATTGGTTTAGCATATGTTATTTATGTCTTTGCATTTATTTTGCTGAGAGAGATTAATTTTCTTTGACCAAGCAATATGTGTATATGTGTGTGTTCTGTCTTACTAAAGCAGCTAGCTTACATTAATTGTGTACTTACAGCAGATAAATGGCATCTTTCAAAGTATGCTTTATGATTTATTTCATTTATTACTCATATATAAGGTAGCACAGGTAGTAAACGGAGAGTTGGGCTTTTAACCCAGGTTGGTTTGACCTTGGAACTGGCCTGTGTCTCTGAAAGTTTCAGGTGGCAAGTGATGCTAAATTCACAAAATAAATTGTGGGATTTTGCATCTTGTCTTTTTTCTGGAGACCCTTGGGATCGATGTTCTTTTAAGTTTGAAGGAAACCATCTAGCCCCAAAGCCTTTCTTAGAGGTAATTCTTTGATAAATTATTTGAATTTTAGTTTTTTTCACTTATGTTTTCCAAAACCATGTCCACTTCATAAGATTTTCAGAGTTAATAGCCAATCATTATATATAGTATTTTCTAATACTACAAATATCTTTTATATTAGTTTTTATGACTGTCTTAATATTTAGAATTTATTTCATTAGTGGTTTTTTTTTTATTTTCTTGATTAGTTTTTTTTCATTAATGTTTTCCAAAGAGCCAGTTCTTGGATTTCTTGATCAGTAATTTTTTTTTCCATTGTCCTTTTTTTATTCTATTAATTTCTTTCCTGTTTTCTTTAGGATTACTCTTTGTGCTTTTATGATTCTTATTGGTTGATCATAGTTCATTTATCTTTCCTTTTACAAAAAATTAATAAAACTTTTTAAAAATGTGAGATTACTTCTGAACACACTTTTGGTTGAATGTTATTATTTTCTAATAATGTTTTGGCTTCCTCTTTAATATTAATAGAATGACAATTTTAAGAAGAGTATTTTTTTCCTTTTAATTATTTAAAAAAACAAAATTCTAGATCCTGAGAGAAAAGTACATTTAAGTGTTTAATACTTTGTCACTACTGAGGTTTATTATTGACCTTCCTCCCCACCCCTACACTGTGGTCAGATAATAATGTTAGATAATCAGCAACACTGGAGGTTTGTGAGGGATTGTTTTTCCTTAGGGCAATTGTTGAGATTTCCTTTTGGCCTAATGTATCTTCAACTTTTCTTTAAAAAGATGACTCTTTGTAGGATATATTTCAATATTATTAAATTATCTCTATCATTTAACAAATCCTCTGTATTCTTTCTCCTAAAATAAATGAGTTAAATTATCTGAACACTACTGTGCCTCCAGTGACTTCTTTTTTCTTAAAGTCTTTGATTCACCATTTCAGTGCACACATGTCACGCCATTGGATATTTATTTTAGATAGCACCTTGTCTTTTAAGTAAATTTAACTTCTTTGTCCTTTTAAGTGTTTTTTGTCTAAAATGTTATATTTTTTGCAACTAATTTTGCCATCCATATATTTTTGTATGTGTTCTGTGGAAAAAATCTATTCATATTCTTTAATTTTTAGTTTTCCTGTATTTTATTATAGATAGTTGTAAAGAAAGCTGATATTTTAAAATAAATATATCTTTGAACAGAGGAGATATCTCCTTTGACTCCTTGCTATATAAACTTGGCTCACATTTACCATGTTGCCCTCACCTACTTATTTCCCCATCTTAAATACCATAATCTGGATTTATGCAACACAGTATTTTAGTTAATTTATTTCTTACCATTATTTTTCTTTTATTCTCAGAAGAATTCTTTTTTAAAAAAATTATTAAATCTTAACTCTCTGTTAAATTTATTTCACAGTCATCATTAGGTCTTTTCTAATAATAACTACACATTCGTGGGTTTTTAATTTTGGCTTTTTTATTCATAAGCTAAAAGAAATCTTTAAATTATGTACTTATTTTATTTTGGTTTCCAGAATATCTGTTTATAGACAGGCAGGTTAGTATATTTTCTCCCTCCTGCAAACACATGTCTTCTGCATTCTGTCGTGAAGTACAACAAGCTTAGTATAAAATTCTTGGGCTCATTTCCTCTCGATAGCTTTAACTGTTCTTTTATTGTCTCCTAAAATTAGCTTTGAAGTGTCTTAAGCCAGAAATCGTGTTTTGTTTAGTTTTTTAAAAAAATCCCCGAATAGAAGTTCTGGTGTTATTTTTTCATTTGTATTTGTAACTAGTCTAGGGGATGCAACTCTTTTTATTAATATTTTCTGGAACATATTGAGTCTTTTTAACGTACCTTGAACATTTTTAGTCTACTGTGACTTTGATTACTGGCTACGTTTACCACGAAGCTTCAGGAGCGTGGGCTGTGGGATATGAGAGGCCTGGCTCCAAATTCCTGTTCTGGTTCTTGCTAGTTACGTGGCCTTGGGAAAGATATTTAACCTTTCTAAGCCTTAGTCTCAACATCTGTAAAAGGGGAATGATAATGCCGTCCGTCTCACTGGGTTGTTTGTGTGCACTAAGTGAAGGAATGTACATAAAGCACCCGGTAGAGCGTCTGATGAATAATGACTCAGTAATTGTTAGTCTTTGGAGGAAGACAAAGCTAATACTCTGAAACTGGATTTCTGTTTCCTATCTTCCAAATTCATCATCTTGTCTTTCCTTTTCATCTCTTTCCTTAAAAGTAAGCAAGAAATTCTCACATTTGAACACCACGTCATTAACTCAATTTTCCACAATATCAATTCCACCATATCCATATCCATACGAATTTACTCCTTCCAGTGCAAACTTTGCTTTTGCTAATGCCACTTTATACTACTTGCGTTCTTCTCACTGTCAGCTTGCTTTGTTGCTCAATGATTCCTTTTCTGCAGTTTTCCATGAACTCCATATCAATGTTTTCTTCCCTACACTCTTCTTTCTCTTTCTTGCCACTTCTTTTTCCTGTCCCTTGTACTCTCCTTTTATGTTTCTTTTCCCTTTTCTTTTTCCTTCCTTTTTTTGTTTTTTAAAGTATTCTTTCTCCATAAAAAGTGTGATGCTGTCCTTGCTGTGCTTAGTGTCCAAGTACAGGCTTACTCAAATCTGCCATTGAAGGGTGGGATGAGGGGCAAAACTCCTGGTCTAATTCTGAGATTTTGTCAGAGATCCATGTGAAATGAATATGCTGGATGAGGAGAGGATCATTCCCTACCCCTTCTGTCAAATGTAGAAGCTTAACGGCCAGTCCCTGCGAGCGTTGCTAACGGGACTCTGCATCATGGGCCACCCTCCAGTACAAGAAAATGGAAATGGAGTGGGTCAGACTCAGCTCTGACCCACTCCAGGTGAGACTCTGGCATTGGACTGCCTGGGCCAATGTCAGCTGTTGTTATTCTTGGTCTTTTCTGAATGGTTGTTGCAGCTCCAGCCATCACATCCATATTCCAGGTAAAAGGAGGAAGAGCGATGCAAGATTGGCAATGTCTATAGCAAAAAAACAAACACTTTCTCAGAAATGCACAGTAGACTTATGCTTTATTAGTCAGAACTAGGTCTTATGTTCACTCCTCACTGTCAGGGAGTCTGGAAAGACAGTGTGGGCATCCCAACATAGAGAAAGGCAATGAACAAGAAAGTTAAAAATTATTTTCCTCATTCCAGTCATATCAGCCATAGGGTTCTCTGAAATACCTCCAAAATTTTTGTAATCAATTTCTGTTAGTCTTCATTGATCCTTTCCTTTATGTATGTGTGTGGGGAGGGGGAGGGATGTAGTTTTTAAAATAATTTTTGTAACTATTGGTGTCTAATAATTAGAAAGCCTACTAGGCATTGATATAATAAATTATGAATTTCTAAAATAGTCATAACATTTCCTTTAAATTTTAGAATCCAAAACACTTAGTGACCTTTGTCAACGTCTAAAATTAAAGCTGAACATTGAAAAACTTTGTTTAAAAATGCACTTCTTCAATTAGTATCTAGAAAAGCATCATTTTAATTCTTTATATTTAACAGAAAAAGTAATGGGAGAAAAAGGCTGTAAAGTAATTTGGAATAATAGTAATAGCAGAGATGCAACAGATTTTTCTTGCCTATCCAACAGTTTAACTGCTGGCTTTTGAGGTGAGAAGCCTGCAGTCTGCCAATTTGGTTAAGTAAATAAATGTGCTTGCAGTCCTCATTCTAACATTTGATATTGTAAGGCACTCTGACATCAAACCAAAGAACATTCTACCATCTTCCTCAATATCACATCCTGGTTAATCATCAAAGAGGGAAGATTTCCCACAAAGGGGAGAGGACTGGTTACAATCACAGTAGGTACAAAGTGTTGATTGCCTAGCCAGGCAGATTGCCACCTACACCATGGGCCTGTTAAAACCAGATCTTTTTGACAGACCTTAGTAGTGTTGTCCCTTCACTAAGCAGAAATACACCAAGGTGCTGAAAGTGCTATTTTGCCAATAAGTTAGTAAAACTAAGAAAAACATGTTACTAAAATTTAGAAACATTGAAGAAAACTTAGCCTAATTGGAGATTCATCAAATGCTAGTGTAACTTCAGAAAATAGCCCTCTGAATTGTTATGGTAAAGTAGGTTGTTAATCTTAGTAAATCATAATGACTGTTGTCTTTGGCAGCCTATCCGGCGCCAGGCTGTTTATATTCATTATCTCAAATTCTTGCGATCACCTTGTGGAGTAAATGTTATTGTCTCCACATCACAGCTGGGGAAACCGAGTCCTAGAGAGTGCAGTAAATTGTCCAGTGTTGCAGAACTATTGAGTAGCACATCATGATTTACCCCTAGGTCTTCTTAACTCTAAAGCATAATTCAAGCCATTCTCATGTAATTTGAGGCTGTATTTATTGCTATTTGGAGAACAAATCTGAAGGAGAAATAGAAATAATGAGGTAAAGATGTCTTCCTGCAGGATTGAACCTAGACTTGCATATTCATCCTTGCCACATCCTGGGACAGCCTACAGAAATGAGCAGAAAGGGGAAAGGGAACAAGAGTTTCTCCCAGGTTGACAGGGATAAGTTTAGAGAGGAAGCACTCACACTGTCACATTTTGTTTACTCCAATAGGTTTTAAAGCTTGGGACAAAAATGAGGGCCAGACCTAGATTCCAGGTGGTGGTTTCAGTAAAGAGAGGCCTCAGGTGTAATGTTCAGGGTGCTATGTTGGACGGAGTGGGGTGTGTAGGGAGAAATAATAGAAAGCTTCCTAATTGTGACTTGATTTCAGTACATGTGGTCTCAAGTTAGCTTACCTCTGTCTGACCGTTCTTCAAGTTTTATTCTGTGAGAGTTTATGTAGCAAAGTATTTCAAGGAAATGATTGTTGAGCTTGCAAACAAAATATCATTGGTTTGTAGGGCCTACAGAAAATGCAATTTTGGTCTTTTAGGTGTAATAACAAGCATTTGCAGTGATGAGCCAGGATTTATAAGGAAAAGAAGGCACATCAGTTTAAATGACGAAAGTTTTCATTGTAAATCAGGGGCTATCTTTTCTTTCTTTTTTTTTTTTATTTCAGCATATTATGGGGGTACAGATGTTTAGGTTACGTATGTTGCCCTTGCCCCCCTCCCCCACAAGTCCGAGCTTCAAGCGTGTCCATCCTATCTTTTCTTAAGTATGTTTAGATACCAAATTTCCTTAACTTTGGTTTAGACTAAATCTAGGGAATCAGAGAATGGTTTTGCAAGAGAATGAAATAAAAATTTGACTTGCATAGTCCTAAACCAATTTTCCTTTTTTTTTCATCTTTTCCACTTTGGTTCAGGTGTGGATGAATCATAAGTGGGTTATCCAGGTAATATCAATACAACTCAAATTTCTAAATCTTGAGATGTCATTAACTGCGTTTTCCAATATTACACCTCAACTTTAGGCCTGGAACTTTTGAATTAATGTAGAACACAAAACAAAATAAAACAAACGCACCCCAAATAGTGGATACTCCTCAAGGTGGGACTGACAATCTGATGATCCTTTCAGGTTCTTCACTACCTGACAAAAGACGATTGGTTTCCTTTATTGGATGGTTGGTATTTTATTCTAGAATCATCATTTTCATGCACTGGTTGCAGTTCAGAGCAATGTTTTTACCAATCTCAGCAGGCTTTAAATGCGTTCTGCCTCATGTTTGTTGCTCCAGCTCACAACGAATCTTTTCCGATTGCCGATTTCTTATAGCACTGGTACCAATGACACTGGTTTTCTGGCTACTGGTTCCCATTTGTATTTTACATAATCTTAAGAAACATGCAAGGAGACTGGTTTTATCTTGGATTGTTGTTGGATATTTAGTAAGTTTGATTTTGGGTAATTGTTGATTGGTCATGCAGTTTTCCCATTGATCTGGTCCACAAAATACCTTGTCATTTCATTAGGCAGAACCACTTTTATTTTAAGAAGATTGCCCCGTTAGGAAACAGTTTCATTATCTGAATTTGCTGTTGCTCCTCTTATTGACAAATTTTCTGTTTGTAATAAGATGTATATGTGTTGTCCCTTTTATCAGTTGCCCCTAAATTACAATGATAGACCTATTTCGGGGGTAGATTGAAAGGAAGATTAGTTATTTTTTCTCTTTCGTAAGTGCAGGAGAGTTAGTCACCCAAGATTTCAAATAGGCCCTTTTTTTTTTAAGGTCCACCAAGTACAAATTTATTTCAAACACTCACACATCTGCAGAATTATCTGAGAAAACTCTCGGTGGAGTTTTTTTCTTTTTTAATTTAAGTGCTAGCAGTCGCTCTTAGAAGCCCAACAAGAAGCACTACACAAAATGTCTCTCTTGGGATATGGCCTACTTCTTCTAAAGCTAGTGCTGGGCCCATGAAATACTTTGAACTGCTCAGAACAAAAAATGTAATACAAACACCAGGTAGTGATAGTGTCATTAATTATCCTGTTTTTGCAGCTGAAAACTAGAAGTGTTTGAGGTGAGGTCCACTGAGTGAAGAAGAGTTACCTAACCAGGCTGTGAACCACATCAAAGTGTGACCCTGGCAGGCAAGATGACGAATTCATAACAATAATGGTATAAAACAATACAGCAATGTTAGGACATATAGCATACACATAAAATATTATGTTATAAAAATAATATGATTTTCCTGGTGTGATATTTTTCTGTTTACCTTAGATTGTGCAAAAGGTAGGCCTTTAGAACTCAAGTTAGGCCTTTAAAACCTACCAATTAAATTAAGACTCGAGAATCTTCCGAATATTATGGTAAACAAAAATCAGCCAACTGAGTTGAGAGAGAGAGTGCATGTACAAAGATGGCGTGACTGTGATTACATGACATGCCATAATTAGCTTTTTGATCCAGTTGCCAAATCAATGTGTGTACGTCTCTGTTTCACCTTTGCGGATCCATCTGCAAACAGTGTTACATAGTGATTGATAGCAAAGTTCTGGAGCCAAGTTCAACTGGTTTGAATTCTAGCTCTACCTCTTACTACCTCTGTATTTAAGTTGCTGTGTGTAGCTCAAAGCCTCAGTTTTGTCATCTGTGAAACAGGAATAAAAATATTACCCACATCATATAATTGTCAAGATTACATAACAATAATACATGTAAAACATACCGTGTCTGGCCCTGGCCAAGTGCTCAGTAAATGTTGGTTGTTATTACGAGGTCAGTAAAGGATGCAAAACTTCTTAACTGGAAAAGATTACATATACAGAACTCCCCAGAAAGTTATGTTCATTTCATTGCTTTGAAAGGTCATAGATAGCTACCCAGATCTTGCAGGCATTTATAAATGTTACTCTTTTCATGTGTATTGTTGTTTAGGGTAATTGTTAATAATTCAAGGAAGAAATTTAAAGAGTGGGTTGCTTGACTACATGTGGGTTATTATGGGGTGGTGGCCACCAGGCTCAGGGGTGAGAGATAGTGCTCTTTTTCTCTGGGTGGGTTAGACTCTCAGCCTCTCGACTGTGGCTTGCTCGAAAGCTCTTGGTGCTCAGTCTGTATGTTCTTTGAGGTCAGAGGGGTCTTGGTTTTCAGAGGCCAGTGTAGTGTGAGTCCAAGGTCTTTGGCAGACAGGGATAAGTTTTAGGGTTCCTGCGTTACTGTTGTGGACTATGGAGTTCTCTGCAGAGGACTCTCAGCCTTCCTTCTCTGTTTTTGCTGTATGTGTGGTTTACCAAATCTTTCATAGTTTGACTTAGGCTTCACTTCTCCATCATCCCTGTGAGCATAAACACAAATAAGAACTAAGATGCGAATGAGACTTACCCATAAATAAGAGTCCTCTCTGGATACTAACAATAACTAAGCCGTAATGTCTACTAAAATTAACTTACGGCTATTTCGTAAGCTAATTAGTTACCTTCCCATAGGTAGAAACACCACTGAGTCCAAACCCATTGCTTTCCCATATTGTCGTCCGCACTTGATTTTGGTGAAATTCAGGAACTTTTCGAATTAGATAATTTCTGAAATTGTTCATTTTAAATTGTCAGAGTAAAATCTTCCAAACACCTCCTCTTGCCATGTGTAGTTCCAATTTCCTGAAGCTAATTTCTTCCCTCTAATTACAAGCACTCCAAGAAGAACTAGTTTTTACAACTCAGCATGAGAACAAGTAACTCATTTCTTCAGGCTGAGTTGAATGCAGGAGGCTTCCTGAATCTGCCAAAATACAGCTGCTTCAGGTACAAGATAAATGTAAATGTTCCCTGTTCTATTATTATTATTATTGTTATTATATTTTTAGTGCTAAGGTTCACTAGGAAAAACGTGTTATCTCCCAATGGTCAGAACCCCATGTTTGGTATTTCTGTAGGAGGCCTGCCTTGGTGAAAGGTAACATGGGAAACTTCTTTCCTTTTCTTTTTTTCCCTAAAGGGTAAGATGTAAAACATAAAAGTTTTAACTGTGTGTTAAATGCTACTTTTAAATTACTAAGTTGATTTAGATATATTCATCAAATCCAAGCGTACTTTTTGGTGTCTTGTTGTTTACTCATGAAAAAAGAAAAACATGTATGTTCATGTGTGAGGATGCTGCTTTACCATAAAATAAGTGGCTGGAATGTCTTTCCGGACTGAGCTTTCTTGCTGTTGTTTTTGCCCTTCACTCTGATATCTAAGACGTCACACTGTAGGCAGAACTAGAACATCTGATGTTGAGACTGGAATCAACATAGTAATCAAAAGTATCCTTTGACCCATTTCTTACTTTTCCTGACAGAAGTGCATTGAGTCTACTGAATGATCATGTGAATTCAGTGGTAGACAGCAAAGGGTCAAACCATGCTGTTTGTTTTAAAAGCAAAACTTCCCTGTCTTCTGGGATCCATCAGACAACCTCCCTCCCTTTCTTAATAGTTTCTTGCTTTATCAGGTTCTAAAGTTGGTTCTGAACAAGTGCTCTATCCAAACAAAACAAAAATAATTCTGTTTCCATAACTCTCATATTTTTAAAGTTCATATAATTGTTCATAAAGTTCATAAAATTTTAATTTTCTTAATATAAGTTGTTTTGTTAATGCAGCCTTACAAAATAGTCTAGATCCAATTTTACCCCATTTGAGAACTTTAAAAGTGACAGTACTCGCTCTCCTTTTATTTTTAATCTTAGGGCATAACAGAAAGCTATTAGAACTCAATAGTACTTCCTTTTCAAAGCACCAAATAAGAGCTGCGTTTGATAATTTAGCAAAATGCTGTGCCATCTACCACTTCTCAATAGCTTATTATGTGCCAGGCACTAGGTTAAGTACTTGACATTTATTTTAACTGATTCAATCAGTACAATGAAGTAAAGAAGATATTAGCATCCACGTTCTAAGTGGGGAAACTGAGACTTTGAGAGGTTGATTTCACATAGCTAGGAGATGACAGAGCCAGAACCTGATCTCTGGGCCCCTTCTTACCAGGAGGCCACCCTGGCCACCTTCAAAAACATACTTATGGTGAATATGATGAAAAAAAAAGTAGTATAAAGTGAAACAACATACAGCCTCCATCATTAAAAATTAGCTACGATTAAGATACTAAGTTTTCCCTCTGCCCGAAAAACCCAATGTCCATACACATGCAAAAGAAGGTGCCCAGAGACTACGCCAAGCCCCATCACCCCTCAAGGCAGGTAGTGAGTAATTTTCTCCTCTTTCCTAAATGTTCTGACCCATCCTTTGCAAATATTGCTTCTAAAATAAAGGTGGCTGAAAAGAAATAAAGAAAATGGCTGCACAAACTGCATGGAAATTACCACATTTCTTAGATAAGAGATGGTCACACCTCAAAATTTGAGACTGAATTGAACAAGTATCCTGATTAGAATTACACACATGCACTCAGTCGAATGAATGTTTTGTCGTATCTACAGAGTCTTGGAAAGGGAATAAAAGTCTGTGTATCTGTGCTTGGATTTGTTTTCTTTGTGTTTATGATTAGCATTGCAGTTCTCCAAGGAAAGTACCTCCTTTTCAATAGTTTCTTTGTGCTCTTCAGTGGTAACAGCCATAAGAACTAGGTATCCAGTAACTTAACATAACAGCTACTATTGCAGATTAGGGATACTCCCTTAGGTGTCTGTGCCTGGGAGCCCAGCTGGGGTTCTGTACCATATTCTCTTCCTTAAAGAATGCTGAAAGTGGAGACTCAATTTCAGTTGAGATTTTTCCATATCCCACATATATATGCGCAGAAGGTTAAACATTGCTAAGTTCTTTGGTAAATTGCAAATCAATTGCCTAGGTATACAATTGAGCGAGAGGCCTTCCCTTCTGACTTCAGCTTACTGTAATTTTCTGATGATGATCCACGCTTTGACACAAAGGATGATGAGCACCAGTAGTGGGCGGCCATTTTGTTGAGGAAACTGGAAATGCTCACCCTTTTGTTAGTAAAAACTAAGTTCCACTGCCCACGATCTTATTGTTTCTTCAGTTTAAGATTACGTTTTCTGCCTCCCACAGACTAATGTCACTTCTCCATGTTGAGAACAAGAGCGGCATTTGGCATTTGGTTATCCCAAACCCAAATCTCTTACCCTTTGTTTTTAGTACTTTGCCATTTTGATTTTGCTTTTTTAATTTGCTTGTGACTCTCTGCTTCCCCCATCTTTTTTTTTTTGGTACAATGATTCTTACCTTGTCTTTCCCCAGTCCGTTTCTGACCTGGAGAGACGTACAGCATGTTATTGTCAGGACTTCCCGTGCGGGACATTTGAACGCTAATGACTGGAAAACCAATGCTGCTGGTTTTAAGGGTGAGAACTTCTTTCATATTCTGTCACAGGCAAAATATTTTTATTTTTCCCCCATTTTAAATGGAGAGCAGGAAATGGAAACCCTCAAACGAAACTTTAAATTTTGTGCTGACACACAAAGAGCTTGATCTTTTAATAAATAAAAGGCAGATTGATTTTTTAAAAATTAAAACCACACATATAAGACAGATTTCCTTGGCTTCCCACGTCATAGGTCAGTTTTTTTAAAAGATAGACCAACTTCCCAGTATAGATGACCTATGGGACTCTTAATTAGTTTACTATTTGCTGTCATTGATTATCTGAGTGGTATTTATAACAATGTATTTTAAAATTTCTCTCTTTCTATAATGATTACTTCCACTTAAATAATAACTGACATTATATTGTTCGCTTTAGCATAGTGCTGTTAGTTGCTAGGCCGTACGTTCTATAAATTTTATTTTTGTTTGTTTTAAAACTTCCACAAACAGAAAAACAGGCATACTTCTAAGAAATGTTACTTTATATAAATTAAAAGCTCTTACCAAGCTTTAAAATGTCCAGTCTTTATGCAGTTGTACACAATATATAACAAGTACTGAATATTTTTCCCATGACTGATACAGGTTATACTTCACTCAAACTATCTTATTATTAACAGTAGCCGTTTTGTTTATTGTCATAGATAATATGTTATATAAAAAGAAAATAATTATATAAATCATATATCCTAAAGTTTAATATATTTACTCAAGTTGCAGATGACCTATGTTTTAATCCATTAAGTTATAACAAAGATTACTTTTTATATATCTACAGACTTAAATTTATTCCCAAATAATATTAGTGTCATTATATATCCCTGTGGATGAAAAACAGTGTTCTATAGCATAGAGAATATCTACTTAAAAACTGAGGTTCTGGTCCTCAGACCATCAGTAACATACTGAATAATCCTGGGCAAGCCATTTCATTTTTAAGGGCCCTAACTGCCCACATTTAAACATTTTGGAAGCTAATCATGCTATCTACATCTCCTGTCTTACATATGACCTTGCTATATCATTATATGCCCAGTGTGTGCAAATATTCATGCCAGAATGTACATTTTAAAAATTATTTGCAAATACCTTATTATAGACTCATGCTAAGCCAAAACCTATAAATATCCCAGGTAACCAGCACTACATAAATAGTTCTTTGATTTACATCTTCACTGCAGGCTTTACTCTATTTTTAGAAAGAGAGTATCCCTCATCTTTGGAGTATTATCAAACTCCTCTCCATGCATGTAAACTACATGATGCAGCAGTGTTCACCGAGCTTTTAACCTGAAGAGTTATAAAGACCTGCTGGGATCCGGTTCTCTAAAGCCCAAATCGAGACACTTGATCCCAAAATTGCAATTGTATGGGTGGCATCAAAATTATTTGAAATTTCAGTTGTTCCAGAAAATCCAGGATGTAATTTGCCATGTGTATGCTTCATTCTGATTAGCGTCCCCAGGCTCCCAACCCGTACTGTATAAATCCATGAGGCTGTGAGGAAAGAAGGGGCCTGCACGTAACCTTAGCTGGTTCAAAGCAGGAATGAACTTCCTAGCAGAAGGATTACAGACTAAGTACATTGACCTCCATGAAGCTAAGGAATCAACTTTAACCCAAATAAATGTCTTAGTTTTACTTATTCCTTTTTGGCAACTTAAAAAGAGCAAATGGTTCTAATAAAAACGCAGCTCTTTTGAAAACCTCTGTTGGTTTTGGAGAGGGGGAAACAGAGGATTTAGGCTAAATCACCAGACCCAAACCTGATTCTGAAGGGGGCTGTACACTGCTTCTGGCAAGGAGGAAAGAGTATTTTACTATTGCACGTGGCAATATTTAGTATAATATTTCACTCTTCTCTTAGATGGCTGCCAAGAGTAACAATTAAAGTTCGCTTTTTCATAGATGAATTACTCTGAAAGGGCTGGGCTCCCAGTGGGATTGTTTTGTAATTTTGTTGATGGCAAGCCCCATATTTCATCTAAACAGGATCATAATAAGATGATTTTTTTTTAAAAAAAGAGTTATTTTCTTCCCTACTCTAAACATTACCATCCCCTCCCTAGTGTCCCACAAATAAAAGTGAGTATGGCAGAGGCTAGCAGAGGCAACGTACTTTGGGGAGATAGAGAATGCAGGTCAGTAGGCCTGCAGGAAAATGGTATGATTTCTTATGAAATAAGAACTGAAAGAACAAAACAGAGCTAATGCTTGGAAAACGTGCATGCAAGGAGAGCTCAACAAGCGCTCGTCCTTTAAATTAGGTCAGCTGGCTTTTGCAGGCCTTGCTTCGCAGGAATCTCTGGCCTCACATTTCTCCTTAGACTGGAGAAAAGGGAAGTTCCCTGCCAACAGAAGCTTGTGGCCTTGTATGTGCCCTTGTCCCACCCAACTCAGTCCTAACGCTGAGTAAGATAAATGCATGAAATGCATCTGAAAACACCTGTGTTTCCCTGGGCTTGCTTTTGTGTCCTAATGTTGAGCAATTTCACTTTTGAAGAGTGATTTTTTTAAAAAAAATATGAGAGCAGTTTCACAAGTTGCTCTGTAGGTATCTGTTGGTAACGGGGACATTAGTATCCCTGTCAGAATTTCCTTCTCGTCAGGGAAAGCAGAAGCCACTCAGTATGGCAACCAACTCGGTTTTGGGGTCTGGACATCAACAGACTTGATAGTCTGTTACCACCGGTAACTTCAGAAAAGACAACACACTAAAGAATAGTCTCTCCCCAAATGCTGCCAAATCCATTTTACACAACCTCCTTACATTTCTTCAGACATGCCCACATGTCGTTCGTCCTAGGCAGACAGCAGAGCTAGGTGATGTATGAACTAGACTGGTGTGGGCGTCCCTGAAGGCAGACTTGATCCACACTCACCCACATGTGTTACGGACTGGAGTAGGGAAGGGGTTCCTTCTCCTGAAGCAGCTGCTGCTCAGACAGGTTCAGTAGTTTAGTAGTAGTAGGCAAGGAGGTTGACCTTGGAAAACTAAATAACATAGGTCTCTGATGACTCATCCTTGTGTTCCTCTGAGAGTGGGACTTGCACACTGATGAGCTAGGTACAAAGAACTTTCTTATCCTTTTTCTGTGTTCTTCTTATAGAAGCACTCTATAAACGATGCAATAGTAATATTAGCTCACAGAGAGGGAAGCTCCAAAGATGAAGCCACTCATGAACATTCTTATGCTAGTGGTACCGTAATGTTTAACCATTCTAATTAAACTAAGATTATTCTGTCCTGCTGCTTCTTAAATAATAATAACAATAATCTTTTATAGTATAATTGAAATGTCTTTTACAGCAGATTAGTTTTTCCAAATAAACATAGTCCCATGAATACATACTTATGGAAACTGACTGAACAATGTTTTGCCTTATTCATCTTGTAAATAATCCTAGCTAAATTTCATATAACACCTTTTGACTGTAAACCTCCTCCAGAGTTTTTTTTTAAGTAAATGGAATAAATATCATATACCTATCAAAGAATCTACTTGAGATTGTACATGAGAATAGGACATTATTTGCCTTAGACCAGATGAACAGATGTGATATTCTGCCACTGGAGAACTCAGATCCAAATTCCAGTATTTTGCTATTGACCAACATTTGCAATGCCAGGAGGTGACTTTGGCATTAAGCTATTTAGGTTTTTTTCAGTATTACTCTTTTCTCCCTTAATCCCTTCCCTTTCTGCTTATGAAAATCTTTTCCAGTTTTTTTCGTTTTGTTTTCTATTCTTTTTAATCCTCCCTCTTGTTCCTTAAAATGTACAAGTCAGCTATAAAAGTGAAGGCTTTTGCCATCCAGGTGCTTTTCTTTATGGAGTTTAATTTATATTGTCTCTTCATTTACTGATTTACAGATATTTCCTGAGTAGCTTCCTCATGCCAACCCAACACATGTTGAATTGTACCTAGAATGTGGGAGTGGGAGAAATGTCAGGGATACCATGGTATTGCCTAATTTGATCTGCCGTGGTATAATGTACATAGAGAAACAGAAATTCACACTGCACTTTTGTTTTCCTTCAGTCAAGCCCTAACAGTGTGCCAGGTCATGTGAGATAGAAGTGTCAATGATCTGTCTCTCATCATCTAAAATTCGGCCTAATCTCAGCAGCAGAAGGCATCTAATACAGAGAATATCTACCGTGGTGTCCGATGTATATTTTGACCAGCTTCATTTGTGCATACAGGATACGGGGACCCCTAGAGCCATGTGAAAGACTTTAATTCAGGCATTCTTTATAATCCATGGCTCGTATCATTTCAAGACATTATCTCTTTCTTGTGATCAGCTCCTTTTTACTGCTTTAATCTGAGGAAACTACAAATCCACCATCCCTTCCACCCCCTGCACAGCCTGGGCTATGCAGGCTGATTCTTTCCCCTGAATTCTTGTCTTTGGTTTGAGTATGCAGTTATAACTATAATTGAATGCATGCAACATCAGTGCTTTAGTTTTTTTTTTTTTTTTTTTTTTGCGAAGTGTTTGTTTTTGGATTATATGACTGTAATACAGTTAAACTCTCTTAAATCTAGGAACAGGAATAGATGTCAGATAATAAATTAGGACCTTCTGTCATCTTTACTAGGCGAAAGAATGAAAAAATGTCATTGAAAATCAAAAAATGACAACTAAGTGAGCGAGGTTACCACGCCTTCCATTTCACTGCCCTCCCAGACTATGTAAGTCTCTCGTTTTCTACCAGCATGTTGCTGAACCCTCCCCCATCCCCACTGACTCTTTCTTTGACCACAACTAAACTACTAGATTTTTTTTTTTTTTAATTTCTAACTGATTACCCACCATGGGGAAAACAATTGACAGTCTAACATGACTTCTTAGCCTCCAAGGCCTTAACTTTTAATAACCTTTATTACTTTTAATTGCCATCATTTTATTTCCACTGGTAGGGCTGGTAATTTTAAGATGTTCCAATATATTTTTAATACCTACCTGTCTTGCTTTCAGTTTGTAACACTTATTAAAAAAAATTAGAAGTGCTGAAACCATGAAGCATGCTATGTGTTCAATCAAAACGAAAGGTTTTCAAATGCTTTTTTGAGTGTTTAAAATGATTTATGATGTGTTACTGTTTGAAAGGATAAAGTTTCATTTTCTTTTATTATTTCACTGTACAAATAATATTCTATCTTTGCCACCTAGTATGCTGAATTGCTGTTGGTAGCTATGATTAAAGCTACATAATGCACCTTGACTGGCAATAGTACATCATGTTTTTAAGAAAGGTTAAAACGAAACGTTATTCATCTGGTCTGTGTCAGAGGTAGTATGAGAATCAGATGCTTGACTCCAGTCTTGATCCTATTTGCAGAAATAAAGCATTTATTACTTGAAAAGACAGAGGGAGGTAAATACATTGATTCTACCTAATAAAATTTGTTCACTAGAAACACCACCTGATTTTTTTTCATGATTCTGTGTTTTCTATCATTATGCTGTGAACTCATATTCGTTTCATACTCATTGACTCAAAACCTTTCATTTTGGTATTTATAATATTAACCATTGAATATATGAGCTTATCTTCTAGCTCTTACAAAAAAGATGTGAATCACACATAATTTAGGAATTTTACCTTTATTCCTTTGTCTGGTGGATAATTTACCTAAATCTATATGGGAATATAGAACCCGTGATAGCAAACTCTGCTTAATCGTTGCTTAATCTAGAGTTTCGTATCCAAAACATCCACTTGTCCCATCAGAATGTTCAATTCATGCCTACTAAATATGTGAGGTTTAAAAATATTTTCTACAAATGAAAAGTGATGTTTTCTCCATGCTGATCTTTGACTGAATGGTGGCGTTAGGTTTGTTAGAATCTTGGGGGTTTTGTTTTGTTTTATTTTTTCATTCCTGTAAGTTTTAAGTGCATGTGGTTTCACACTTGAAGTCCATCCTCAAAATAAAATTAAAATGATGGTTGTACTATTTGCTCATTATCTCTATACCAAATATAATTAGTTAATGAAAAGAATCATGTTCAGAATGGTTTTGTGGTTTTTCCACAATCTTATGAACCTTTAAATTCAAGTAGAAAGTCTGTTAGTGATATTTTTCTGTGGCCTTCAAGGAAGCCAATTAAGGTTTTTGTACCTTGGTTTTTGCTGAATGTGGATAGCTAAGACTAAACATAATGAGAAGGCTGAGTTGAATGAAAAGTGCTTTGAAAATGGAAAATGCTAAACGCAAAAAGAGTCTTAAAAGTATATTTTCATATGTCAAAGTTTTCTACTCCCTGATATGAGGATAAAGATATGGACCTGTGTTGTGAATTAGAATGTTGTTTTGGGGTTGAAAACTCAATTGCTTTAAGTGGGCTAGAGAAAATATATTAAGGACTTCATTATGAAATTATCACTAATATGTCTTCAAGGTTTTTATCCCATAAATGTATATCAGTGATAACACAACTATACTTAAATTCTGTTTTGCAAATTAGTTGAAATGTCACTTTAAATTCAACATACTAAATCTTCAAAGTTCTAATTAATTGCTTCAACATAGGCACTACACGATAGAAATCTGAACTGACTGTAGTCTATCCTATCAACTCTTTGGTAATTAAGATACAGTCTAAAAACTGTGAGCATAAAATATGATTTTTTAACAATGTGCAAAAGTTTCTACATTTAAGAGAAAGTAGATGTCTCTTTTTGTGTAATCACCTGAAGAAACTCAAATCACTAATTCTAACAAGGCTGGACTTTTCCAGTATTGTTAAGACTCTTCTTTCAGCACGAGTTTGCTATCCTTGGTAATAGCAAATCTTGATATTCTTGTGATTACAATTGATATTTTAGGCAAAGATAAAAGTCATCTAGCCCTAAGCCCATGCTTACAGAGTGATCAACCAGAGCCAATGCTGTTTTCCAGCCAAAACTGTGTTATGACTATAAAGTAACGAGATGGATTTCTTTGAACCACTTGTAATTGGGTTCTGAATCCACTTCCAAAATAGGATGCTCGAAAGGATATAAGCCAAGACAGTCTGACCGGAATACACACACACACACACACACACACACACACACACACACACCGTCTATACATTGTTTTACAGAGAATATTTTAAAATTCAGCAATTATTTTCTTATTTGAGATTTTGTATTTATTTAAAACAAAAAAAATTCACTCAGCTCCAAACTCAGTAGTTCAGGACATGGACTCCAGAGTCAACCTGAGACTGAATCCCAGCTTTATAAACAAATAAACAGTATATTTAGTAATCTTCATACATTCTTAATCAACTTTATTGGGGATAAATTTATATACAATAAAAAGTACCATTTTAATTGTACAGTACAATGAGTTATGACAAATTCATACATCCATGTAATCATTACCAGGTATAGAACATCTCTGTCACCCTAAAGAGTCCTTCGTGCCCCTTCCCTACCCCTTACCCTCCCCAGCGTGGACAAACACTGATCTCCTTTCTGGCACTGTAGATTAGATTGTCTTTCAGACTTCCATATAAAAAGAATTATTTGAAACTGGCTTCTTTCTCTCCATATAATATTTTTGAGGTTCATCTATGTCAGTAAGTGTAGTTCATTCTTTTTCATTGCTATGTATTATCCCACTATATGAATATATGAATATACCACAATTTGTCTACTCATTCACTTTTTTATGGATAATTTTATTGTTTCTAATTTGGGGTTATTGTGAGTAAAACTACTATAAATGGTCATGTACAAGTCTTTATATGGAAAAACTACGATTTTTAAGAAATTAGTCAGAAAAGTCCTCTCTAATTTGAACAGAGACCCTAAGGAATAAGGGAGCAGCAATCCAAATGGCTAACCAAGTGCAGAGCATTCCAGGCAAGGTGAATAACATGTACAAGATTTGTTCAAAGGAAAGCAAGGGGCCATCACAGGCAGAGTGAGGGAGGAATGAGGAAAAGAGCGTATAAAGAATTTAGTACCATTCTTCTTTCATAGTATGCACTCAGGTAAAATTATTTATTATCTATATGTCATACATTCTAACATATTCAGTTAATATTCTGTCCATATTTTGATACAATAAAAATTGAGTATATACTGTATTTAAAAATAGATGTCGATATGTACAGAGCTATGTCCATTGAAATGGTCTGTGTAGCTTAGAAATGAAACTTACTCCACCATCACTTTGAAACATTAGACTCACTGTGTTATAGTCACATATCTCTTGTAACGCTTCTCATTTTTGTAGTGTTTTCTGTAATTTGGGTTATTGTTTTCATTTCATACTGACAGCGATTTTAGTTGATTGTTGATAAATGATTAGCCTCCTTATTTGTGTTTTTTATAAGATTACTTGGATTTTAATAAGCAAATGCACTCAAAGTGTTAAAGCACAATCTGCTGATGATTATGAACTATATTAATGTTAAATTATAATCTACATCGGAAGCACAAAAAATGAGAGGGTGGAAAATGTTTGAGAACTTTAGGGTTACCAAAAGTTTGGGAACCAAAGCTTATCTGAAATACTGTAGTTTCTTGAGTTGCTAGTCGGTTTAAACAGATGCATTCTTTTGCTTGTTTGTGTTTCCCGGAGGACTGGGACTTGTAACTGGAGGAGACAGCTGTGCTGAAGACAACGGCTAAGGGCAGGGGAGGAGAGAGAGCGCCCAGTGTGCAAAAACGGCAGGTGTGGTGTGATGAGGAATTTGATCTAGAAGAAACCGAGAACAAAGCTACTTGAACCTTAGAAGTTCTCATTTGATTTGAAAAATATTTTGGAGCCATTGCAGGGATTTGAAGAAGTGAGCTGGGTAATAGTATTGACTTTCAAGCAGGTTAACTCTAGTTGCTAGTGTGATATCAGAAAGAGTTTCTTAGCATTTCTTACACTGATAATGTGAATCCATTGTTCCTATGATACGTCTTACATAATGTCATGTATATAACAAATTAACTGGTTGAAATGGTTGAAAGTTCTCTTGCAGTGATCATTTTATATTATCTTCGCATGCAGTTGTATACTCACGACCTTAAAAACTGTGACATTCAGTGAAATTTTTTGTATCCTCTCTTGGCCTCCTTGTAAATGAGGAAAGTTATAGAGTTGGGCTCTATAATCATCTTGCTACATTCCTTCTTTTTGTTTTAAGTGAAAGAAATGCTTTATGAAATGGCACTTTAATAAACCAAGGGCAAAGGGCGTGGTGACAAGATTGCATCTTGAAAAATGTCAGGTCAGAAATTGTGCTGGGGAAGCCTTTACAAGTTTCCTTTGACCAAAGTCTTTTCACTGGTTGTTATTGTTCACCGTGACCTTCAGAAAGCCACTTAACTTCCGATATTTGAATTTCTTTTTAACATACAGTCATAGTCTTTGTATTTGCCATGTGACTTTGCAAAGATTTAAAGAAAGTAAGTAACATAATTGTAGTTAGGCATCTTGAGTTGCTTTAAGACTATTATGCAGGCAGAATGACAAAAGCATTTAGAGTTCATAGATGACTTTTTATCCTTCCAAAGTTTTACATTAATATTCTTTTTCATGGCCGTGAAGCCAACTTAGAATTGTCAGTAGCCTTAGGGAGCTGCATTGCTTTTCTGAACCCACCAGAGGTCACAATGTATATGCATTCTTAATATGCTGTGTGGGGTGATTTTGTCTAGAAATCATTTGCTTCTCTTCATGTTTTACCCTCAGAAGTATCTTCAAAGCCAAGACAGAAGATATGTGTCCAGCTTTGTTCCAAAGTTTAATATTGTGCATCTTAGAAGCCTAAAACCCCCCACTGAATACCAGCTACATATTATTAAAAAATCAGAGAAGATAGCTAAAAATTGCAAGAAATGTCTATGATAGTTTGACAGAACTACCATAGTTGGTTGCACAGGTTGTTAACTGCACAGAGGAGCCAGACTGAAGGCTTAAGTGGATGGGAACTGAAATCCAGCCTGGCATCCACTCACCAAGGCGTGTGCCCTGGAGTGAGATGATGTTTACCTTAAGGAAAGAGGTACCTTCTGCTCTAATTGGCAGGTCCCACAGGCACGACCCTGTTGCATAGAATTCTGTTGTGATTCCTCCCAAAGCTGGCAAAGGCACAGGTGTCTTTTAACAGGTATCCATCTGGAGATGGTCCTGTTCATTTTAACCATCAGCCGTTGCTTCTATCTTCACATTCACAAAACCTGTTTCTTCAGTAGCAAATTAACTCAGTGTCACCAGAGCCAAATAGAGTTTTGAAATATCTGTGACTGTTTCCTCACTAGCTTTATCACCAGCTCTCTAGGCAAAGTTTAAGTAAAATCTCAGAATTTTCAGTGAGTCTGAGTGCTAAGCACAAATTTATTATTCTTTTCGTAACCCTTTTTACATTCACCCTCTTTTGTGACCAGAAATAACATTTGAAGCTTAACGAATTTAAACGTGTAACTGTTTCATCTGGGGCCCACTAGAGGAAAATTCATATTTGTGGTGAAGAGTCCTTGTAAATATCGACATCTGTAGAGTAAATGAGCCCAGAGCAGCGGTGAAAAGGCTTTATTTGAAATCTTCCATGGTTATCACCAAGCTGTCTTGGAAGGTATTCCCTGCAGAGCATCTTTTCTACCGAGGAACAGAGCTTTCAGTGTGAAAAGGAAAACTGTGATTGAGGTAAATAGGATTAACTCTTTTATTGAAATTAATGCATGCATATCAGTTTGGACTCTGGCGTCAAATATTCCTAGCATAGATTGCAGCACCAGTTGTATGTTCCCCATCACGGGAGAGGGCTCTAACTTGCCGTGGCCACACCGAGACTGTGGTAAGTGGGCATGGTGGAGACTTGCTCAGGATCGGTAAGATGGCCCAAATGAACAAGAGGAAAAGGGCCCTATGATTACATCTTTTTAAAATATAATTTTAGTAAAGGTGGCTTAGCCTTTCCTATCCTCTTTTGTTATCCAGAGATATCTTTACATTGGGGCCAGTGTCTATAATATATAAACCAACAAAGATAAAAAAAAAAGATCCTGAAAATTCACCCTGGTTCTGTGCATGACTTCCTAAGGCCACCGCATTTACAGTGACACACCAGGCAGTTGCTTTGCAGAATCCATCTGGATACATCTTCTGGGAAATAAATAGAGCCAGACTTTTTCTTAGAATCACCATTCAGTCTTTACACATGTTCCCATCCTGCTGGCCTTTGGCGTTTCAAAGCAATTAAACTTCTATCACGCATCGCAATAATGGTTTCAACAGACTTCATTTTATGGTGTTATACCGGAAGACACAGTACACACTGAAATTTCCAGAGTCATCCTTGAAGGAGCCAAAAAGAAAGGTATTGTGATCCCTGCTAGAAGGTAATAAATGGGAAGTTGCTCTTTGATAGTCAGTGTCATTCTTCCAACTATGCATGCTTGGTCAGCTCTAATTAAAAAAAAAGGGCCTAAGCATGAATATAAAGTAAAGTATCTTTTCCATACTAATATCTTCACACTCAGGGAAAATCCCTGATAGAAATGATTGAAGAAGATCATTTCTCAGCAAGAATTGGGGAAAGTGTTATGGGCCAGATGTTAAACTTTCCTGCTAAGCCCAACATATTTTTTTCTACACATGATGTTTTAATGAGTTCCGAAGAAGTTTTGAAGACGAGAGCCGTTTTTATGCAGTTTGATTTGCAAAAGGCAAAGGAAGTTATGTAGATGACTTCTCCAAACGTTTTTTCCACTTTGTTACCTTGCCAGGGTTATTCTGAGGATTGTGATGGATTTGAATACCTTAGTTAAAAGAAATACTGTATGTCTTATAGACAACAGTAAGCAGTGGATAAATATATAGTAGAAAGAGATTCTGAAGACTTGAGCTCAAGTCCCGTGACTTTTCAGGAGTTCTTCTCATGTTCATGAGACTTAGTTTCTTTAGCTGTAAAATGTGAATAATACTATCTTGCTGATAGGATTGTTGTGAAGATTTTATTAGCTAATGTGTAATAAAGTACATATGTAAGATATTATTTTACCTCCCATATGAAATTTCCTCTAGGCATCTTATTTTGAGAAGCATGGTTGGTGCATTAAATGTGCTTCAATTGTAGAGGCAGTAGGATATTTTCACCTTTGTACATTGAGTATGATTGTTTTTTATTTCAACTCAATCAAACCCTGATTCTGTCCTAGCAATGCGTATAACTTAATGCCATAAGTAATGTGCATCCAAAGAAGGAAGCATCTAGACCAACCTGTGCTTGAAGTGTGAGAGATCTATAGGTTAATTACAAGAACTTGATCTCCTTAAAATGTTTTTGTAAAAGAAGCAAAAATGTTTGGGATAACTCATATAAAAAGATATTGGCATCGTATACTGTGTAGCCAGCTGTCATCTCTTGTGCCCCTGGCATGAGGAAAGGGGTATGTGGGAATCCTGCCTGCAGAGTCTCAGGCCCTATGTTGGGGATGTTAGCCTCATTAACCAGACTTTTCCAGGAGAGATACCAGCCCTAATACCCTAAGTAAGTGGTTCTCAAAGTGTGGTCCCTGGACCAACAATATCAGCATCATCTGAGAACTCGTTAGAAATGCAAATTCTGGGCCTTGCCTCAAAACTACTGAATCATTGGGACCGAGCAGTCTGTGCTTTAACAAGTCCTGAGTGGATCTGATGCACATGCGAGTTTGGGAACAACTGACCTAAGTCACCCACTGTATGTAGTAAAGTAACTTCTCTGCCGTGCATTTGAATGGTGCTAATGAAATGCCATCCCCAGAAGAACTGAAAAAATGGTCTCTCGAGTCATGTTTTTTCTGCAGTTTCAATAAGGAATTCGTGAATGGTGCTCCCCAAACATCCCATCCCTTGTCAGTTGCTGAACCATTTGCTCCCAGCTGCATTCATTCTCCTGCCTATCAATTGGACTATGACCCTCTCTTTTCAAACTAAGTATCACCCTTCTTAGAGGTGGGAAAAATGTTTCCATGTCCTGCTGCCTTAATCCTTTCCTTCCTTTCACAACTAGAAATTCCCAACAAGTAGTCTGAATTAGCTGCCTCAGTTTCCTTACCATTCAGTCCTTCTTTAATTTCCTACAGTCTTGTTTCCACTTCCACCTGTGAGTTGAAATTGCTCTGTGACCTTGACCCATCTCCTGCTTGCCAAGTCAGAAGGCTTGGGTTTTATGTTCTTGACCTACCCGGTCCAGATCTCTTTTTCCTTCCTTTGGTAATACAAAGATATAGTCCCTGTTCTTCTGTGGGTCTTTACTGATTGCTGTCTCCCTTTCTTTAACCATAGTCCTTTCCTGAGGTCTGTTGCTTAGAGAGCTCTGGAGAGAGGGGCCTCTCTCCCTCCCTCTCTCTCCTAGCCCCCTTCCTCTCACATCCTCTTAGTTCCACTGCTTTTCTTTCACATTCCTGCCTTCCTTTCAGTTACAAATATCACCTCCTTGCTAATGATTTTCGGTTCTACATCTTCAACATTGTCTTCATTACCAATCTGGAATCTCTGCACAAGGCTCTCATGACGGCGTCTAAAACTCAGAATCTCCAAAACAGAATCCATCAATCATCTTTCACAAAAAAACTTCTCCCCAAAACTGACCTCCATGGTCAGGGGACACTCTTCTGCCCATGACTCTGCTCACCTTGACTCCTCCGTCTCCTGGGTCGTCTACCTTGTGTGGGGTGCACAATCCCCTTGCTCCTTTCTCACCTGATCTCTTATTTCATTCACCGTTTCCATCACCTGGTTTGTGCTCTTCCGTGCCTGTACCATGGCAGTAACTAGTTCCCTGCTTCGGCCCTTCTGCCCTTTGATATCCTGTGTAACCAATGTCAGAGCGATCTTTCCAGAGTATCAATGAAATTATGTTATTTCCTTGATCTTCCTTGGCTACTCATTGCCTCCAGATGAAACCCAGCCATGCATTTGAGGCCCATACAGCTTCCTTGAGGAAATCACTATTCCACCTATCCTGGTCTCCTTACTTTCCCTCCGTGAATCCAAATCTTACTCAAGGATTTAAAGGCCACATCAAGTGTTCTTTCTCCTAAGAGAATATTCACTTTACATTAATGGCTTTTCTAAAATTTTACAAAAATTTTTCTATTGTCCATTAAGCCTAAAACTTATTTCAGTTTTATATAAATGAAAAGGAATGTTTGTGAGAAGCTTAATGCAGTGCTTAAAACCTAGAAGGTTAAGTGGTAACTTTCTTCCCAGTGAGATAATGATATTCCCAGTTACAAGGAGTATTTTTTTCTCCACCTCCAATGGTGAGGGAAGGCTCCATGTCAGGTGAGCCAGTGAATGTCTAGGTGGATGAAATACCCAAATCTTTATAATTACTGTTAACCATTGAGTAAGCATGCACTCATTTCAAATAAATATCAACTAGATTTTCTATTCCTTTCTTTTATGAAAATTTAAGGAAAAAGAAAATTATAAGGAAAATTAAATGAAGAATTCTCTGAAAATAATATGTAAGTAATCCACAAAGAGGAATTTTGACTGCTGGCTTAATCTTCAAGATCCCATTTGGTTAATGCTTAGCTCAAGTTTTACACCAAGAAAATCTAGGTTGGGAAGCTGACATATGGTCAGTCTAATCTTCAATTAGCCTTTACCCAAAGGCCCTCATAGTGCATGCTTTATCTTGTTCTCATCTCTGTCCAGACAATCTTAGTTTACTAAAAACAAGCAAAAATGGAATGTGGATATGCCCTGAGCTCCCTAGCTGGGTCTCCATCCCCAAGCTGGTAAAATAGTTTTCCTGCTTCTGTTCAAGAAATACAAGTCAATTACCTTAAGCAAATTACTTGCTTATTATAACCATGTTAGGAGTAAATAAATGAAGACTAGCCAGAGAAAAGAAGAAAATCATTGGACATTTTTTCTTTCCTTAACATAGAAAGAGGCCCTTGGGAGAAGGCAGACGTATCTCCTTCTTGTTATAACTCTGCAAATTAAACAAATAATAATAAATATATATTTTATATATGCATACATAAATATTTATATATAATTGATGTGTATATAAATATATATATATATCCCCATATATGTATAATGAAGCTCATTGAACTTGGAGATAGAGGAACTCACTGTGCTTCCCTGAGCTCCTATGACTTCATCTTCATACTGATGAGCGTGGCTACGCACAGCTGCTAACCAAACCCACCCCAAGAGGAGCTTTGAAGTTCAGACCCAGGAGACAGCCGAGTATCTGGAAACTTTCCACATGAGAGTCCTCAGTAGCTCTGGGGACGGCTGACATGTTTGGATCCGGCTGGAGTTGTTACTAGAGCCTGAGATTTTAGGAAGAGCAAGGGAAAAATAAAAACAAACCAGGCAGTGGAATGCAGGTGCCAGCTGCTCCACTTTCCTACCCCAAGGGAGTCTGCATTTTGCACTAGGAGCAGAAGAAAGCATTGCAACTAGAGTTCTGATTCTCTCCCTAAGAAGCTCATGTGCCTTTCGCACTGAAATCTAAAAGGGTACGAAATGAAGAGATGTCGGAGAAAGGGAGTACAGCAAAGGAAGAAATGGGTGATTCTGCGAACATTCCAGCTTTCACCTGTTCAGGATGTTCAGGTGTGGAATTGCCGACATGAGACTGAAAAGCATCACCTCCCACTTTTTCATTCTTAGAACGCTTACGTTGTATATTTTCATAGATAGCTGTTTATTTCTGCCTTAGAAAGGCCGTACTTAAGTGTTTGCATTATGCATGCGGGACCTGGTAACTTAGGAAACTGTCCCAGACCCTCTCAGTTGCATGCCCTCCTCCTGTCCCGCATGTTTGGCCTGGTGTGATTAATAGGTGCGGAAGGCACAGGGTCCCTAGTGGGAGCAGTTACTTCAGTGCAGGTGGTTTGGCACATTGAGGATCAAAGGATGCAAAGGTGCTAGGACTCCAACAGCTGCAGACAGCTCTTTGATCTCTGGTTTGGAGTTTCTACCGAGCCCATAGATCAAGCAGCCTCCCCCCGCCAGCCCCAAGATAGGAATTTAGGAAACCACCTTTTATTCTTGTGGTTTACTTATAGGTAGATGAGAATAGCAACAACTTGATTGATGGCAGACGACACCCAGCAATCATGGTTGGCTTTCCGTTCTCCAGCAGTCTGATCTCACCCTCTGTTTCCTGTGATGTTTACCACTCCCCTCATCCCTGCTTACCACTTACCCCAGGCACCACCCGCTCCAGGGGTGCTGGTTTCCTCAATGCCTCGGTGAACCACACAAAGACTTGATTGATATTAAACCAGGAAACTCATAGAATGTGCCACCTGCATCTATCTCCACCTGACCAAATCCTACACATGCAGCAAAGCACAGTCCAAATGCAGATCACTCCCCCCTCAGGTTGTCTTACCTTACGGTAAACCTTGGCTAACATCGCTCAGGTACTGACTATGCACCTGGATCTATGGGGGTCCTTCGCATCCATTGTCTTTTTGCCTAATTTCTTACTCTTTTGAAGTCCTTTTATACTGTACTTACACAATTACGTAGTTCGGTGCTTTTAACTGGTTCTCAGTAAAATAGTAAAGTTATCCTTGTCTCACTCCCTACTTGACAGAGAACACAAATCATTTTGTTTCTTTTGGACCCTCCCTGTTTAGTATGGTGTTGAATACAGAGTAGGCGCTTTACAGTGGAATCAGTGATAGAATCATTAATTGGATCAATTATTAGCTTATATTGGTAAAGTATAATGAAATGGACACTTTTGAATAATCAAATAATTGAACCTAAGTTTTTAGCCGTATTTCCTATTTTGGTGATTGTGTGCATCTTAAATACAAATATAAGTGCAAGAGGCCTCGTCTACCCTCGGTGACTAGACTGTCAATATTGAAAGTTCTGAGAGTTCTATGCTAGTCTACACAGCAGCGTCACATTACTATCTCAGTTCCACGTAGTGTGACCAGTCTCCTTGTTTGCCCAGGAAAGAGGGGATTCCCAGGACACAACAATTTCAATACTAAAATTAGAATTGTCCTGAGCAAACCTGAACATTTAGTCACCCTGGTCAGATGGAATGATTTCCTCAATGGGAGACACTGGCTGGGCTTTTATATTAAATACTCAGTGATGGATAGCTGTCGCTAAGTTGCCTTTTGTGAGTTATAGGCAAAATTCTGTTTCTCATAGGCTATTTGTAGAGAGTTTTTTGTTTGCCCTATTTTGCAGTGGATGGTACATCTGACAGCTGATAGCAGAAAAGTCCTTCTTCAGCTCAGGAAGCTCAATACCTTTTTAACCGATCAACTCCTTTATTATACATGGAGTGCTTTACTCATAGTCATTTTAAAGTCATCATGAAATATCCATTTAGTGTAATTTAAAAAAAAAGATTGAAAATACCTGGCTCCAGTAAGGATAGTCCACTAAAAGAAATAAACGTATACCGAATTTCCCCGGTTATAGCTTATGTTCAGAAACTTACAATTTTTTTTTTCCTGCTAAGCTTTCTAGCTTATCTTTAGAATTGAGTTTTTTAGGCCTCCTAGCTAAAGCTGTTGCTTAAATTAACTGAATCTGCTTTCAAACTCTGAAATTACCTACTTGTGTGCCTAACGATTAGCTTCTCACAGCACTTCTGGTCTTATCCGAAAATGAGAATATAACTGCCAGAGAATATTATGTATTTTTCTGAGCTCTGTTGTCCATCTGACTATTCCAAGCAGGGAAGCCTTTGGATAACTTTGAATAAAAACTAGTTGTACATCTGGTGTAAGACGAAAGGACTTTTCCTGAGCTTATCTGCATACATAAATGAGACTGTTTATAAGGTCTTGATTACTATCTTATACATATCCAAATGTAAATAGCCCCGAAGCCTAAAGGAACAGATATAATGTTATGCAAGTTTTTCAAATCCCCTTTATTGAAACAGAGCTTGTCCTATCTCATTCTACTGAAAAATAAATTTACTTTCTGAAATCTACTTTGGTAACTTCGCTTCAAGATCTTTAATTATTCTGTATACATGCCTTGTTCCCTCAATATCTTTTTAATATTTGATTTTTGAATTTTAACTAAGGTTAAAACTGAATGGAATGTTTGCTGCCCCACTTGCAGGAATGAAAAATTCTATTTGAACTGGTCGGGATTCCTATTCCCGCCAATGTTAACAGTACTCTGATTTCATAGATTTTTTGCATTTTGCACGGTGCTTTCATAGAGTGACTTCCACCTGATCATCATAAAATTATTTTCAGGCCCAGGTTTTGCTCTGAGCTTGGGATAAAAAATGTGCATAAATAAGACTAGTTATGGAGTGGCCATAGTCACAACCAGTTGTTTGCATGGTATAGTTGCTCTAATTGTAAATTTGTAAAATGTGAATATTGGCTCTATACTTGAATAAATTGCAAGTGTGAAGGATGACTTTACAGAAGTCAGTAATAAGAAGAACAGACCTCTTATTTCCCCTTACGATTCTTTAGTAAACACTTTATGGCACTTGGTGAATAAAGTCCACTCATTTATTGAGCAAATATTTATGAAAGCCCTCCTCTAAGCCAGGTGCTCCGCAGCCTCTGGAGAGAGTCACACCTTGAGTACTGTGGCCCATCGTGGTAACACAAGGATGGGAAAGACAGCCTTGACTCAGTCACCAAAAAGATCAGTGTTTCTCTCTTTGTAGGTCGTTTTAGAGTGTGAAAATCTTGTGTTATATAAAAAATTATTAGTGTTTCCAAACCATTTAATGCCTGTTTCTCCTACTGATACCACATTTTGAGGGAGTTTATCTGCCCAACACATTTGTTGTGTAATTATTTTCTTACTAGTATTTACCACAAAAACCAAAATGACTACCAATCAGATTATATGGAGTTGATGTGTTGCCAGCCCAAAAAAGGGTGGGGGGGAAGGAAAATAAAGAAATGTATTCCATGTTTTTCTAAGACTGTGTATCATCATTGTGGACAAATACAGATTTCCAGTATTTTAAAATACTAAAAATCTCTGTTACTGACTCAATAACCGTCGTTGATCTAATCCAATCCCCTTGTTTATTAATGTTAGTATAAATTTTTTTCTGTCGACCTGCCAGACTGTAGTTTAACTGTAGCTGGTCAACCTCTTTTCTGAACATCTTTTTGGAGTGTTTCATGAACAGACATTGTCTCTGGAGGGTAGGAACTGAATTGGAAAAGAAAACAAATTTATGGCCTTTATAAAGACTCAAGGTGTTTTCTACTCAAGGTGTTTCTCTACTTTCTAGTTAAGTAGAAACAGGTATGAGGTGTTTGTTGTATTCGATGATTCTTTGTGTTCATTTATGTGCTAACGGTTGTTAGGTGGACAGTTATTGGGGAGGAGGGTGGTGCAGGAGCAAGAGCAGCTGAGCCCAAGCACAGGGGCTCAGGCGGGGGCTGTCCTGGCATAGCAGTGGCAGTTCTGGACTCTTGCCCACCCCTCTCCCCACTCTCCTTCTCCACATCCCATGTACCAATCAAACTGTTAGTCCCATTTCCAGAAACTGAGAGAAAATGGTAAGTTGTGCTAGTCTAAAACCACTTAACACTAGCATGGGGGAGGTTTGAGTACCAATCAGAGGTAAAGAGTCTGGTATAATTTGGTAAAAATTCAATTTCCCCAAGGGAAAAAAAAAAAAACCTTAGAATGTTTGTGATGAAATGGTATAGGCTATGGTTAGATGATGAGTGAGAACGTTTTATTGACATGAACTTTAACAAAGAGCTCCACAGTTTGGTCTCCTTAAGCCTAAACTTGACATTTCATCTGTATCATGTGGGTCCTGCTGTCTCTTTTTAATTATCCCTTATAATATTAGGTAACTAAAACTAAATATTCAGAATTGTTCATGGCAGTTACCAATTTGTGATGAGGTTTTTGATGACTTTTATTTTCTTTATTCCTTTCTGGATATATCTTTTCCAGATAAGATTTTTTACAATGAACATGCATTACTTTTTAAGCAGAAAAAAATTATTAATAATAAACGTTGCAGAAGTACATGTATAAACATCCTACATATATTCTCACCATAGCAAAGTAGGTTTTTACTATTATTATTATTTAGTAGTCTGTCTGGCTAAGTACCTGATACTAAAATAATAAGCCCTACATTTGTATGGTTCTTTATACAGATTTTCTCACATGAGACACATAATAATACCTAATGAAGTTAATCATTGTGATGGGCTAGGTCATCATATTCCAAAACAAGAAAATTGTGGATTAATTTCTTTTTGCTGAGAATTGTGTGATTACCAAATAGCATAAATGAAGCAGCACTTTTTAATCCCAGCACAATTTTCCTTTTTTATTGGCTATAATTTTCTCTTCTCCTTTCATGTGCATAAAGTGCTGCTTAAGCTCATGGAACATAACAAAGAAATATAAGACCCAGTTCCTATCATCAAACAGTTTCTATGATACACTTAGAGTAAAAAGACATGTGCTGACAGAGATCATTAGCAATGCAATCGATGGCATAGATAAAAAGTGCAGTGCCTAAGACAGTGCCTGGCACATTGAAGGGACTCAAGAAAGGATGGATGGATAGCTGGGTGGGTGGGTGGATGGATGGATGGACAGAAGCACAGATGGATTTACAAATTAATTAGTTTTCAGAGAAAAAAGGAGAAAAGTTCACTGGTCACAGATGGCTGAATTTCAGTAAATATCTTTCGACTTTTCTATTGGTCAGAGAATACTAGGAAATGATAGGCTAGCCAGGCCTTCAGAAACTTGTACAAGTAGGGTTTGACTCTGCAGAGAGGAGGAATGAGGGAATGTCAGGCCAAGAGCTCAGCAACGGCACAGGCAATGAGGCAGAAAGAACAAGGTCTGACTGGGGACTTTAGGAGTTTCCTAAAGCAAAAGTTTTGGTGAGGAGGTTGTTTTGAAAGTAGAATGGGACTATGTCCTAGAACATTGTGAATTTCAAGCTGGTATATTTAAAGAATCCATAAGCATGGGCAGCTATAGAACTTTTGTATAAAGTAATTAATATGATAATGAAAAATGTTTTAGAAAAAAACTGGTACCAGTATGACTTCATGTTGACTATAAAGAAATAAGAGACAGCTCAGTACAAAGTGGAGATTGTAAGTATCCAACCAGAATTTTAAAGTATTTTCAGAAAGAACTGCACATGTAGATCTTGCTGTATCATCATTAAAATATTCCTATATGTAATTGAAGTTTCTGAGACAGTTATGTCAAATTCAGCTTTAGATCAATAGGTATGCTAATTGAGAACTAAAAGATTTGAAGACAAGAAGCTGGCATAAAATTCTAGAGGCCTCCAAATATTTCATGCATAAAGTTTAATAAATTTTTTATATGCTAGAAGAAAGGTAATAATTTATGTCTCTTGAGGTATTCAACCTAATTACTAGATATGTCAGAAAATTGATATTTCCTGCATGTAAGTTCTTCTGGTACTATAAGAAGTTGTATACATTGTCACTTCTCTTTAAAACTATTAATAATTTGATCTTACAAAAGCAATGATGTCATCACTTTTGAATGCAAGTGATTAACAGTGGGGCCCTGGAGCAGAACTGTGTACTAGCATCCAGCTGGACCACTGACTTGCTAGTCAGTCTTGGCCAAGTCTCTCTCTGTTCCTCAGTTTTCTCATCCATGGGTGATGATAATAATAGCACTAACATCTTAAGATTGTTGGGAGGATTAAATGTAAAAAGATAGAAGAGTGCTCAGCATGTAGTAACAATTCATAAATGATAGTCATGCTACTGGTAATATATAATCAAGGAAAATGTATATTCATCTTCTTTCCTTGTCATAGTTGTTTATTTGTTTTTCAAATCATTGCTGGAAAGATAGGTAGTATCCCATGGGGATGTGTCTGAGATCTCTGCTGAGTGACATTATAACCCAACGTACGTAGCATAGGTTGCACCTAACCACAGTGAAGTTGACCAGCCTCTTGCCTTCCACAGTGAGCCACCTCTACGGATTTGGACTGATGGACGCGGAAGCCATGGTGATGGAGGCAGAGAAGTGGACCACGGTTCCCCGGCAGCATGTGTGTGTGGAGAGCACAGACCGACAAATCAAGTAATGCTTGCTGCCAGCAGACAGCATGAGGGTGCCCCCAAAGAGAGCAAGCCTGCACAAGTCCTCAAGACAGCCCCTTGTTGCATACGGAAGCTAAAAGCTTCTGTAGTGTCTTTCCAATGGAATTATGACATTGTAATAGAATGTCTAGAATTCTAAGCTGTTCAATCCACACTACGATAACCCAAGGATCCTTAAAAGAAAAGCATCTCTTAAAAAGAGACTTGGGGATATGCTTACAGATAGGCTTTCTGAAGTTTTCTATTCTGTCAATATTTCTGTTTGCTAGTGCAAGTATTCTCCAGAAGTCAGTGTGCTTCAAACCACTGAAGCAACTATATACCATGGAGTTATCCAAAGAGTGGTGCAAAATGTACAGTAACTGATTGCAGTTTACTCAGAGATTTTAGGGTCTGTTCCCCAGTTTTACCTGCACAGACTCAGAGGCTGTGCTGACAAGTTCACTAAACAACTGTGTGAAGTCTCTCCTAGGTGCTAAATCCCAGAAACAGGATTCTACCTTAGGGGCTTTATTAGCGTTTTCCTCTTTCTTTTCAGAGTTTCTTTTCAGAGACTTTTCAGAGTTTCTTTTCAGAAGTTTCTTTTCAGAGACTTCTCTCTCTCTGAAAAATATTTTTGAACTTTGGTTAGTGATGAAACTAGAGCCATTATAATTCTTGAGGAAATTTGTTAGGAAGCAAAAATAAATGGACTTCAGTTGTTAGAACTTTTTTTTTTTTTTCTATTCTACTCTTTTGTGGCAAGAAATGAGAGAAAAAAACCCAAGGAGTGGAAAGTTAACCTATATTTATTGAGCACTTATTTATGGGCCAAGCCCAGTGCTAGAAACTTCCATGTATATTTTCTTCTTAAAACTTTATAACAACTTGAGTATTATTCCCATTTGACAATTGAGGAAATGGGATCAAAGGGATTATTTGATTATTCATTCACAAACTCATTCACCAATTCAGGAGCTATTTTTCTCGCACTTACTGGGCATCAAGCACTGAGCTAGATATTAGGAATGAAAAGGGGAGTAAGAAATGCCCCCTGCCCTTGTGGAGCTTAATCTTTGGCCTTGAAGGAAGAAGAATGAGCCACAGAGACATCATGAGGCAGACTAGTGTGTGCAAAGTCCCCAACGTGGGAAACTTGAATTATTCCAGAAGTTGAACTGACGCCAGTGTGGCTGGAGCCCAGCGTTCAAGGGGAACCATGGTACAGGAGGAAGACAGGAACCTGTAGGCAACAGGGAAGAATGTACCAGTGGCTTATAGGGCAAGGAATTGGAAGAGCAGGGATTTGAACCATGGACATGCTTATCCCCAAGCCTCCACTGTGCCACAATACAGTGGTGCTCTAAGGGTATTCTGTAGATCAGGTAACATCACTGTTACCTGAGAACTTGTTAGAAATGCAAATTCTTGGGACCTATCCAATCACTTTGGGGCCGGGGCCCAGCAATCTGTGTTTTAACAAGGTGATAGCAATGCACACTCAAGTTGATGTCCCTTCATTCCCCTTTTCCTCTCACATCTCTCCCACTGTCTCATCATTAATCCCTTTAGTGGCGCAGTCATTCGGGTGGTAGCACTGCTGTAAGTATCCAGTGGCCAGCTGCTTGCCTGACATCAGGTACTCACTCCAAGCCTCCGGATTCACTCAGCTAACCTCCGCCATGTAGTTTGCTCAAACTCCCTCTCTCTGTTGTAGGACGATTCGCCCCAACAGTGCAGTGCGCTCCATCTACAAAGCCTCGGGCTGCTCCGATAACCCCAACCGCCACGTCAACTACCTGGAGCACGTCGTCGTGCGCATCACCATCACCCACCCCAGGAGGGGAGACCTGGCCATCTACCTGACCTCGCCCTCGGGAACTAGGTCCCAGCTTTTGGCCAACAGGTACAGTGATGGCTTCTGCCCAGCAGGGTAGGGGTCACACTGGCATTCAGCTGTTCTTTCGGGTACTAAACGGCAGCTGCTCCTTACTCCTGCCCTGGGAACCACCTGGCCGGGAGCTTAGATGTCATAATCTCATTGCTCACAATAGAGGATATGAAGCTGCCTGGGACCTATAGCATGGAAAAGTATGGCATTTAATAGTTAGTTAAAGGATGACTAAAGAAAAGTTGAAGGCCATTTGTTCCTTATCCTAAAAAGGAATTGCAGAGCACGAACTTCTAAGGCCTCTGAGATCCAACCCTCACCCCACTCACTTCATTGTATCTGCTGACATTTGCTACAGATTAACTGGATTCTCTTGCCCAAGTACTGACTTTCAGAAGTTAAAGGAAATTCTATTTTTTAAAAGCAAGTACTGGCAAATTTTTCCTGTCAAGAGCCATATAGTAAATATTTTGAGCTTTGCGGGCCGTGTCTCTATCCTAACTACCCAACTCCATCGTTAGGAGTATGACAGCCACCATGGACAATATAAATGAATGGGCACAACTCTGTTCCAATAAACCCCTACTTACAGACAGGCAGGGGCATTGAGAGGCTGGCCGATGCAAGCCTGCACAACCAAAAGTGAGACTGAACTTGCCAGTTGCTTTTAAAAATCCCCAAATTTCATCTACCCTAGGACAGTGAGAAAAAGAAAGAATAATAGCATTTATAGGCAATAGTGACTAGCAGTACAGAACCTGAAATCTTCAAGTGCATTTTATTTCTGTGCTTAGATTTGCTGTGTTCCTCTTTCAAACCTAACATCTCCCATTACTGCAAGAGAAACCTGGGCTTACATAATATTCTAAACATGAAGTGTGGCGTTGCCAGAATCACTGTGTGTAGATGCAAGGACTGTAAGGATTCCTCCGCATCAGATCCCTGGGTACTTCCCCATGCCCTCTTCCCACCACAGACAAAGAAGTCTCAGCTGCTCCTGCCAGGTAATTGCAGCTACCTGCCTGGAGTTTCTTTCCAGCAAGCAAAACCTTCGGACACGCAATTACATGATTAATGGAGGTCTCCCCCGCTGTTGTTACCGAAACTGGGAGAAGGCTTTTATTTCTTGCTGTTTTTTTTTTCTTTTCTTTTCTTCATCATATTTATCTGGGTTTAACTGGAAAGAGCATCCTGGCGAAATACTGTGAGGTACAAAGTTTTGCTTCACATATGTGTGGATCTTATTCCCCGAACTCCCTCCCTTGTAGAAAAACAATCCCTCCGCTGTAGCTGTTTGCTTCAAAAACTCAGCCTCTTTAGCCTGTCTGGGCTCTTCCTGCATATTTCGCTATTTATTTTTGGCTTCCCCTGAAATGACGTCAGTGAGGAAACTTGTGAGCAGAGGAGCTATGGATTCCATCACAGGCGTTTGGTGGATTGCAGTGTTGCTGGCCGCAGGCTCGCAGGCATTCTTCAACAGCTGACATCTGCTTTGCTCTTTGCAAAGTGCTGAACGCAAGAGTGCTGCGTGACTTGTGTCAGAGAAAAGAAACAGGCACTTCAGACGCTCGGTGACCAATGCTAGCTAACAAGGTTTACCTCAGTCTCGCCCGTCAAGACCATCTGGGAATAAGGTTTGCTCCCTGAGTGTATCTTCTTGGTCGGGAGCATTTTCTTAAACTGCTGCTTTTTTGTAGATCCTTCATCTTAGTCCTGAAAATCAGGAACCACCAAAAAGAGGTAGAGAGATTGGAGATTGGGGAGGGCTGGAGGCACCGAGAGATGTAAAGAATGTTATGAATTCATTTATCTGCAGCTCCCCAAAATTATTGCTCTGAGCAACTGACCCTTTAAATGTGAAACAGCTGCACCTGGTCCCAAAACCACGAATAGCCACCTTCCAGGGCCTCCCCCCATCTTTGTTGTGCTTGACACTAGTAGCGTCCCTCCTACCAAGGCAGCTAAGAAAGACGGTTTCTGTTGGCATTCTTTCCATCTGGCGTATTCTGAAGCTTTCATTTTATTAGAGGAAACCTCTACTCAAAACCTCGGTCTCTATTCTAGTGGCAAAGAGGCCTCGTGTCCTCCCCCTGGCCCTGTCTCGAAGCACATTCCCAGGCTGGAAAGCTGAGAGCAGGAGGCACAGACAGGGGTGGGGAGGGGGTGCAGCAGAGGCCTGCTTTGCTCCTGGTATCCTTCATGTAGGTCTGCAAGGCAGCACGTTTCCTCAAGGAAAAGGTAAATAGGTCAGGTTTTAGAAGCAATTTGTGTGCCAGAGATTATGCATAAGAGTAACAAATAGTTCCCCTACTGGACTCTTATCTTTTTTTTAAAAGAAGGCAAGATTTCTCTGGAGGACCATGTAAAGCAAAGAACACAGTTTAAAAAAACAGGAATTCTGAAAAGTTTAAAACAAGGTTTTTCTAGCGGAGGTGGTTAGAGATGAAGACGTAGACTTGTGGCAGAGTTGTCCCCGTTTCGTCTGTTCCAGCCCTCCGGGAGGGGCGAGGCTTTCCTCCCGGAGTTAGAATTTCCAATACCGCACGCTTACGAGGCTGGCAGCCGCCGTGGAAGGCTCCCCGAGGCCTTCAGAGCAGCCCCCGGGCCCGGCTTGGCTCTCGGCAGACTGCACGCCGGCCCGTGAGAAGGAAGGGTGCGCAGGGCCAGCTCAGACCTGGCAGCTGGAGGCTCACTTGGCGTCATCTCCCCGTTGCGATGCAGGGAGCAGAGCCGAGAGGATAGCGACCCTTTATTATCATCTGTGAACGTTCTCCTTTTCAGTGTTGACAAAGCATGCATCCTACTTTAGGGACTGTCACTATTCACAGTCAGCTTTCCAGAAGTCCTTGTTTTCCTAGACATTTCAGTGAGGAATTTCTTCAGAATTGTTTATCCCCTCACCACAGCGATTCCTTGAGAGCCTCTTTTCTGCAAAGCGCTGAACTCGTTCCCGAAGTCCGTGTGGGCCGTCTGGAGCCCCCCAGTGGCTCCCTGTCCTGGCTGCCGGGCAAGTGCCCGAGCTCCCGTGGAGAACAGCTGCTGGAGGAAGAACAGTTTACCCAAGCGTCCGCAGGTGCTGGGCGCTGGAAGGCGCTCAGCAGCGTTCAGAACGCCAGGCCAGCTTGAGCTCCGTGCCCCATTAGCCCAGCATGCCCGCTCCCCTGGCCGGCCCCGCCGATAATTCAGTGGGCGGGCGCCGTGGGTCAGCAGAGCAGCCCTGGAGTGGACTTCCCTTTGTTCTTTCGCTGCCCTCCCACACTCTCCGTCCTCCCCTTGGCCTGGATACCCTGCCCAACAAAAAACTGAACTGAATATTCAGAGCAAATGGTTACTTCCATGCAGAATCTGGAGGTGGAGCGTGTGGGAGAAGCTAGGCGGACTTGGGTCCTTTGAAAATGTTTTTAGGTAAGAGCAGCTTTAGATGGAAGCCTACGTACTATGGCACATTCAAATTCTACCTGTGTCAACATTTTTCAAACAAAAGCTAATCCCAGCAGATTCTTCCTTCAACTGCATTTATTAGAATTATGAAAAACTGTCTTCTTTTTTTTTTTTCCCTAATCTCCCCCACCCCCATCTCACTGAGTTTTAGATTTAGTTTAGATGTACTGGCTCCCTGTTTCAAATTTTGGCCTCTGACTGAAAGCTGAAACTTTGCCTCCCTTTCTAAATTTGATTACAGATGAATACCTCTGCTTCTAATTATGGCCTGAACTAGAAAGAAGGTACACTTGCTAGTCTGCAAAACCTGTAGTGTTCTCTAATTAACTATGTTTAAAATGCAGTGTTTACACTTAAATCTTTTTTGTCACTGCCCTACCCAAATGTCCAGTGACAGCTATTGATATTTATAAAGTGTCGTGGTATATAAATGCATCTATGGCTTGCAGTTAAAATTGTATTTTTGCACTGAAAGTTTTACATTCCAGTAAGGCATCACGAGAACCCTCTTCATTCAAAAGAAGGTCTAGCCTTTGGAGTTAGACAGAGACGGGTTTGTCGCGACTTCACCAATTTCTGTGTTTGAATTTGGAAAAGTGAATGTCCTCATTTATAAAATAGATGTAATAGTGTCTACCTCACAAAGTTGGTTGGCACCCGTATTAAGTTAAGATAACATACAGCAAGTACTTAGAGCATCTCCTAGCTTAGTAAGCACTTAATAAGTGGTAGCTCTTATTTACACAGTGCTTCTCAGAGCACCTGGTAAATGACTCTGGGCTCCTCTCCCAAAGATTCTGATTCTGTAGGTCTGGGGTGAGGTCCAAGGATTTGCATTTCTAGTAAGTTCCCAGTGGTACTGAAGCTGCCTGTCCACAGACCACACTTTAAATAGCATGAATTTAAAAGATCGTCCAACTTTTTCATACACATTTTCTTATTTTCATGTCATCAAAAGACTTGTGAGCAGTATTCTGCTGGATGCTGTGTAAGTAATTTGCAAAGGAGTTTATAATATAAAACAGATACTGCAATAAAAGCCATCTACTATAACATGGAATAAATCTTCAAGAAGATTAAGTACTTGTGTCATATACCCACAAGAAGGAATGCATTTGGGGGTTGGTGAATTAATAATAGTATGCATGTTGAAAGTTTAAAAAAAAACTTATCATTTTAGATATTACAAACCTCTAGAACCAGCACCTTTTCCACTCTCCATCTTTAAGGAAGCAATTTAGATCAGGAAAAAGAGAAAAACCTAATAGTACATTTTTAAATACCCTATATCAGAAACAAATTATTTAAAACTTATAAAAACCAAACATCTGAAGAAAACCAAAAACTCAATTACAATTGAGCTAAATGAATTCTTCAAGAATTCTATTAGATCTACCTTAAATTGCGAAGATGCCCTAAAATAAATAAATAAATAAATAAGAGGGCGAAAAAGAGAAAACTTCTAAGAATATTGGTCTGAGGTCTAATTCTGGGAACATAAACATACTATTTGAGTAGTAGTGAATGATTCTGAAATTAAGATCCATTTGCACTTTTAGAAATGATTACATGATAACACACAGCTGCCAGTACTTATATTTAATAAAATGTCTTGTTATTTAGTTGCCGTAACATCATAGAAGAATCTTGTAGCCTTGATATATTGGCTAGACTTTTTAAGTGGAAGGGGGGAAAAAGGTTTACAGTAATTATATGAGTTATTTCCTGAGTTAATTCCTCTAAAGGATGTACTGCACTTGATGGGCAGTCTTTTCTACCGGGCTTCATCAAAAGTAATTCCTTTGAAAACCGCTCGCAGGGATAGGGCTGTGGGGCACCATTTTAATAAGTGGATGCATAATTTGTGCCACTGCATGCCTATATCATTGCATCGAGCTCATGATTATGAAGTCAACTTTGATGGAACAGAATTTCACTGCAGCAGGAGAAGTGGATACAGGCATGGAGTTAATCTACTCCGGCTTTCAGCACACTGGCTCTGTTTTATTGACATTTTACCCACACTAATCATGTTGGCATGTGTCTGATTTCTTCACCGTCCAGCACAGTATAGATATTCACACTGGGCATTCAACTTTTTAGCTGATCAAAGGAGATCCCATAATTAGAATCTCCTTCTCAGATGTCCATGGTTTGACACTCGATTGTCTTGAGCAAGTATGTTTTTTGCAACACAAAGCTAATCCACAAGTTAAATTACCTTTTGTTATATGCAGATGATGCCGTTTTTTAAAAATGTTACAATGCTAAAAATAGAAAATTGTTGAAGTTTTGAATCAGAATTAAAATATAGAATGATATATCCCTCTTTTAACTATCTGTGCTTATAAAAGACAAGATGAGACTAGAATTGTGAATTGCCCGGTTAGTTGGCGCAACAACCATCCGTGTCTATTTCTTTTCCCATCAACTCTTCCAGCAAAAGATAATGATGGTATTTGGCTACATTTTCATTCCTCTCCTCAACTTTTATATTCACATGAAATTAATGAACATTCCAACTCTGTGTACAGTGAAGAGACCAGGGGTGGGAAAGTGCTGAGCTGCATAGACAAAGCCCATTTATATTCAGGCTTTGAAACACTTATTCGAATTCTTATTTACAGATATTTCTTCTTGGTACCCAGTTTACATTTAATTTTTGTTCCGAATGTGATTTGAAAAGTGATTGGTAGCAATGGAATGATTTTCAAAGGTGGACAGGAAAGGGTACAAGGGAAGGGTCTGCTAATCCAGCACTCAGATCCTTGACCCGTGAGTAATTCAGAGTTGGCTGAGGTTGTGGAAACAAGACTGCCCCTCATGCGATGGCAGCCTCAAGTATCCTTTGTAGTTTTTGGATGTGAGGCAATGAGCCAAATGTTCTGTCTAAACTGTTTGGGAAATGCTTTTAAGTTCAGCACTCTTGGAGAGGTATTACGTGACAAGTTACTGCTTCAGTGCCCTAAATGGCACAGTGGCCACAGTGAATGAGAGCTTGAGTTAGAGCTGTGAAACTTAAGGAAGAAAGTGGTTCTGAACTGGTTTTCGCCTCCATTCATTTCTGTAGCAACATATTCCCTTGAACAATATCTGTCTGTCAGGAGGGACAATTTGAAAAACCTTCTCTTCCCCTATCTCTTTGCTACCTTTTTGCCCAACATACACACGTTCTGGGTTTTAAGTGAAGGACTTGATGGATATAAGTCACTTATATAATGACACAGCAATTTCTTCTTGGCCAAGTCCAGTGTTAAGCCATAAACTTGGGAAACAACCCCTATTGTGGTTGTGCAGTGTATTGTAGGATCTCCGTAAAGTGTACCATCCATACTCTATTTAGGATCAATACAGTGGAAAACATTTTCGTGTAAAGAGCCACCATTTTCATCCCTGCCATTCATCCCTGCCACCAGATCCAACATGGTCCTCAAGTACCACACTCCTCTGTTCAAAGAGATAACCTTTGTAGATAATATACAGATGTTCTAAAAAAGAGAGAGAGAGAGAGAGAGAGAGAACAGGCTTCATGTCCAGATAAGGTTTGAAAATCATTGCCTCCCATTTAACACCATTATAGAGATTAACATAAACATTTGCATATTCCAAAAAGCTGAGACGTCTTCAAGTAAAGGGATTTATTCAGTTTTTTTTAATTCAGCTTTTCCTGAAGTTTTTGACGATGGGACACTTTGAGAATGCTGCTTAATAATTTTCATTTTTTCTGGCTTTCAAGGGCTCGGAAACAGGTAGCAGGTGATTTTCCGGTTTATTACTTTTCTCTAGGGAATACTGGCGAGTGTCAGCCATTTCCCTAATACTGTCCAAAATTGTGCCTCTGAACCCTTCAGCTTGAGAATCCAGCTGGCATTTTAGAAGGAGCCTAAAACACATTGATAGACTGATTTAAAAAAAAAAAAAAAACAAAGCAGGGTTCTGATATATTGTTATAAGGAGATTAAATGGGTTATTTTTGCTTTTGGAAAGACACATTTTCTCTCAGTGGGAAGATCTACAAAGAAGGTCAAATTATAACGACCAATGTACTTGGTGAATGTGAAGTTAAAGCAAGGAGCGTTGATTGCATGTTCTAAACAGCCATCAGCCTCCAGTGACTGACCTTTGCATTTGTCTCCACTGAAGGAAAGAAATATGCCAGTAACTGGACGTGGTTGTTCCTAAGACAATGCTAGAGATATTTCCCCTCTCTGTGTGCCTCTCTCACTCTCAATTGCTTATTCTTATCTTATTATTTTTTCAATAAAATAATAAATACACATAATTTTTAAAAGAAAAGTACTAAAAAAAATATATTGCCCTATCTTGTACTTTCCACCATGTAGGTTCCATCTTTATAGAAAATGTCTCCAATATCTTTTGGATTTTTTGGAGTAGTCAAATCTATGTTATATGCCTACTTCTTACTATGCGAATTATACATTATCTATTAGCATCTCTTTATTTTGGATAAAGATTCCATTTATTTTTCTTCATATTTCATATCCTTCAGGATTCCATCACAGGAAACAGAATAATGCTAGCTATTTTAAGTGGAAAGAGATTTCAGATAGGGAATTAGGAGCTTAGGAAATCCTTGGAAGGGTGGAAGAGCAGGGTCTAGACTGGGATTCCAGGCATGACTCCCTGAACTGGATAAGATTAGTGGGCAGAGTCTTTTTCCTGAGGCATAATATATAATTTTCCTTTTTTTTTTTTGAGACAGAGTCTTGCTCTATCACGCGGGCTATAGTGCCGTGGTGTCAGCCTGGCTCACAGCAACCTCAAACTCCTGGCCTCAAGCCATCCTCCTGCCTCAGCTTCCCGAATAGGTGGGACTACAGGCACATGCCACCACGCCTGGCTAACTTTTTTTTTTTCTATTTTTAGTTGCCCAGCTAATTATTTCTATCTTTAGTAGAGACAGGGTCTCGCTCTTGCTCAGGCTGGTCTCAAACTCCTGACCTCAGGCAATCCTCCCGCCTCAGCCTCCCAGAGTGCTAGGATTACATGCATGAGCTACCGCGCCAGCCTTAATTTACTTTTTTATGTGACTAATTCAATGAGTTTTGACAAATCTATATAGCTGCATAACCACACACTATTACTTTCAAGATATAAAGCAGTTTTCCATCACCTTAAAAAATTCTCTCATTTCTCTTTTGTTCCCCCCTCCCCAGCCTCTGGCAACCACTGATTTGTTTCTTTTCTTAAAGTTTTGCCTTTTCTAGAATGTGGTATAAATGGAATCATACAGTATATAGCTTTTTTTGTCTGGCTTCTTTCATTTAGCATAATGTTTTTGAAATTCATTCATACTATTATATTAGTAGTTATTACTGGGTAGCAGTTCACTGTACGGATATACAGTCATTCCTTGGTGTCCATAAGGGATTGGTTCCAGGACCTCCAAGGATACCAAGGATCCCAAGGATACCAAAATCCTCGAATGCTCAAGTCCCTCTCATAGAACGGTATAATACTTTCATATAACCCATGCACATCTTCCCTTATCTTTTAGATCTTTAGATTAGTTATAATATGAAATTCATTCATACTATTATATTAGTAGTTATTACTGGGTAGCAGTTCACTGTACGGATATACAGTCATTCCTTGGTGTCCATAGGGGATTGGTTCCAGGACCTCCAAGGATACCAAGGATCCCAAGGATACCAAAATCCTCGCATGCTCAAGTCCCTCTCATAGAACGGTATAATACTTTCATATAACCCATGCACATCTTCCCTTATCTTTTAGATCATCTTTAGATTAGTTATAATATCTAATGCATTATAAATGCTATATAAATAATTGTTATAATATTAATATATTGCTTCGGGAAGAATAAAAAGGAAAACAGCCTGTACATGTTCAGTACAAACATAATTTTTTTCCTAATATTTTCAATCCATGGTTGGTTGAATCCATGGATGCAAAACCCACAGATACAGAAGACCGACCATACCATAATTTGCTTACCCCTTTACCAGTTCAGGGACTTTTGAGTTGTGTATAGTTTTTGGTGATTTTGAACATTCCTGTGGAGTTCTTTGTGTAAACACATCTTCATTTCTCTTGAGTAAATACGTAGGAGAGCAATTGTTGAGTTTTATGGTAAGTGTGTGTTTAACTTTGTCAGAACCGTCAAACTATTTCCCAGAGCCCCTGTACCATTTTGCATTCCCATCCCTGTAAGAGAGTTCTAGTTGCTCCACATCTTCAATACTGTACTGTCAGTCATGTGGGTAGAGCCTGAGCCTTGTTTCCCTGATCCCCAGTGGGTTATCCCTTCCAGATTTGCTGTTACACGGCCAGCCCCAGTCCTGTTTCCCTGTGGTAGAACAATGATATATGCATGGACCTGCTAACTAGCAAAATCCAGGATAAAGATGATCTCTAGTGTCCAGCTAACCATGCCGATGGATACAAAAAGATCATTGACCAGAGTCTTGACCCTCACTGGATTTTAAATAACATAAAGCAATGTTTTATCGTTCTCTTTCAGGCTATTTGACCATTCCATGGAAGGATTTAAAAACTGGGAGTTTATGACCATTCATTGCTGGGGAGAACGAGCCGCTGGTGACTGGATCCTTGAAGTTTATGATACTCCCTCTCAACTGAGGAACTTTAAGACTCCAGGTAAGAACTCCCTATCTTTAAATCAGTCAACTATGTAGAAGAAAATGATGGGGTATATTTTGGCCAAAGAGTGTTTCACACTCTTATATCAGTATCATCTTTTTTTGTGTGATTCATTTCATGTGTGCTTTGAATTGTCTGCATACTTCCAGTTCTCAAGATTACCATTTGAGAGGTAGTAATTTAAGGATAAGAAATAAAGAATAAATATTTAGACATAAGTATAGAACAAAACGTGACAGCTTTTGATTGATGTTTCAGAATACATGATCCACATCTCTAACCAGCTTCCTGTGCTTTCTTTGTCTGTGAATAAGCCAGCCTTGTCCTGTAATGTGTTAAATTGCATGGTGATAATTTCTTTATAAGAGGAAACAGGCTTCCTTAGTTGTATTTTTCTTTTGGTTTTCCCTAAATTTAATTTACGGTTCAGGCAAGACATTGAGTTTGGCCTATGCCAGCTAATCTGAATGACGGTATTCTGCCCTGCATGAGCCCAAGAGCCAAGAAAAAAGAAAACCTTCTTGACATGTAAAACATGGAAATCGCAACATTAACAAAGATCTTTTCAGGCATTCTCAGACTCTGTTTCTGCACACAGCCTATTTTCCTCTTCATGCTAACATATGAAGCTTGTTTGGAATATAAAATAAGGAAAAATACAAAGTCAACATGAGGTGAGAGATTGTGTTATCCGTGTTGCCCATGACAGAGCCCTGCAGAGTGCTTGGCTCAGCAAAAACTGATCTGTTTGATAACTGTCTAGCTTCCCCCCTATCCGTGGACACATCTTTAGTCATCAGATAAAGTCCTCCTTCTCAATACTCTGTTCAGGGTATCTGCAGTGAACCAGGCTGATGGGGACTTTTAGGACTGACATTCAGTTCTAACCCTTCACCGATTATAGAGTAAATTAACATAGACATTTCTGTAGTTGTAAAAGTGTATATAATTCAGATACAGCCGGCTGCATAGGGCAAAGAAGACACAGAGTAGAACACAGGGATATACCAGGCTCTTGCCTGCCAATCTAGGAAAGTTACTCATTCTGAGAGATCCATTTTTGATTGTAATCTCTTGATTGTATCCAATTTTGATTGTTATCTCTTTTCCCTAATTCTGTGATGCAGTTCATCTGTGTTCTCACAGTAGTCCCACAATCAGGGAGGTCAAAATCTTCCTGGCACAAAGGGAAATGAAGAGTTTTGAGACAGCACTCTCCAAATGGTGGCCTGGTCACAATGAATCAGGGTTAACGTGTTGTCAAAGAGTGTCTGTGCCCAGCTCACCTCCAGCATACAGCTTGAATATAATGGTTGCCAACGTTTTATGCAGAAAGCAAATGTTTGTCAACAAAGCAGGATTGATAGAGAAGACATTCAGATTATAGACCATGGTTTCTAGACACTTTCACTTCTTCATAATCTACTTAGTTCCTAAGACCTTCCTCTCTCCTCGCCTCCTCTTTTCAGGGCATGCTTATTGTCCCTGCCATGAAGACACATGGGGTCGTGGCACATAGGGGCAATGACAGCATGGTGATGGTGCTGTGCTGCCCTGACCACAGCCCAGCTCCCAGTTGACCCATCAGCGGGTCCCACTACAGGGCTCTTGTATTTCAAGAGACCCCAGAGAAACAAACACTGTCAAAGTGTGGCATTTGCATACCAAGGGGCACAGCTTGCAAATGTAAAGGTTAGATTATCTGTTAAGAATTTAAACAATTACAAAACTAACTAAAAGTGACTCTACTCTTTGTTACCACCAGGCACCAGCAATTCTACTCCCTGCAACAAGAGCAGGCTCCTCCTTGGGGCATGCTACTTGTTACCCAGGCATTGCATACAAGGGTTGGGGCTATGAGTATAAATCCCTTTGCCCTCAAGGAGTTCAGAGTCTATACAGAGCTTACTATGATTTTCTGGGTTAAAAGCTCTCTGCAGTAGCTCAGGTAATCCAAAGTTATCTATTTCATAACATTGGCTTCTCCTTGTACTGTTCAAATGTTTACATTTAACCTCAGTTACTGCCAATCTTTTTAGAGATGCCAGAAGAGACATACCCTAATGCTACTACTGGCCTGGAGCCAGGAGGCTTTAAGAAACATATCAGCTTTGTGTATCTTTTCTTCAACCAACCTTTCATTTCAGCATTAGTCACACCTTTGGTAAGGGACTTTCAGTTTCCTGTTTACAGGTGTGTTTGTGTGTGTATGTATGTGTGTCCTTGTGTTTCTATCATTGTTTCTATGGCATACAGTCCTGTGATAGGTTTCTCCCTCTCTGATTAATACACGATTTCTTTAGAAGGCTAGTAGAAATTCAGTTGAATATGTAGGATTTTTCTAGCCAACTAAATGGTAGACTCATCCCCAAATATAAAAGTTCTTGGCTCCACACTGAGTTTAGATTTGCTTACTGTTTCTTCCCATTTGTTTATTATTAAGAATGTTTGGGGGGATGTTACTGTTTTTGGGTTTTTGCACATCAAACCTATATATGCAGATTGCATTTGTGTTAACAAGCAGGATGGATTTTTTTCATTCTGTGTTTACACAGCTATTTCTTAACAGCATGTTTCAGTATCAGTTACAGAGTCTTCTGTGGAATTTAACAAATAGAAAAAATGGCAGAGGAGAAAAAAATAATGGCCCAAATATGAGAGTATTTGAAGTGAATCGTGGCAGAGGTTCTAAGGAAATAAAATTACATAATAAGTGAAATATAAAGAGACGAATTGCCCAGCAAGGATATCACCAGTGGGCTTATAATGTACTGTAGAAATGGCAAAAAAGGGAAATAATCAGTTTTGAGACGGCATCGCCAAAGCACTTAGGAGGGTAAATTTTTAGATCCAAAATGATCTTATGTAAAATGAACCATGTTTTAAGGTGACTGATAGGTGGGGTGACCTGCAGTGTCCTTGTATTAGTGCTCCATTTGTATACTTGAGAGATGCCATAAGGAAAATGGGTTCTCTTTTGCATTGCTACCTAGAGGCGACCAGATAGGTCATCAATTTCCAGCAGTCATTTACGTCTTGCCACTACTTAATGCCACTTAGAACTCTGAGCCTGAATAACACCCTGACTGTAAAAAGCACGGTCATTAACAAATGAGTCCAAAGAAAAGCTGGCAGAGGGCAAACCATATATGAACCAATTGTACTGGCCCAATACAGATGTCAGCAAAAATAAAGGTATCACAGAATAAGTTAATTTTTAAATGTCAGGCTACTAAACTAGAAATGAACAGGAGACAGTACTGTATAATGGTTTAAGGACACAAGATTTGGATTCAGAATGAGTTTTAATATGAGTCTGTCCTCTTACTGCCCTTGGGTAAGTTACCAACCTCTGTGCCTCTGTTTGCTCCTCTGTATACTGAGAATACTAATACTGACCTTAGGGTTGTTGTGAACATTGAATGGAGTAAAACTTACAAAGCATTTAGGCCCGTGCTTAGCATTTACTAAGCACTTAGAAATGTCAGGCATCGATTTGATGGTGATTGTAGATGCCAACAGATGAAATTCATCCCTCTCTGAGCTAGTCCCAGACCCTAACCCCTGACCTTGCCTGGATTCTGTGTGTTAAGCCCAGGTGGGAGAGAAACTGAGAGGGATCCTGCCTTCTACCAGTCATCACTCCTACTTACGGTTGATTCCTTCTGATGTGTGAATCTTATTAAGCTTAATGGCCTGGAGGCACATTTCCTTTTTTTTTAATGTTCAACTTTTTGCATTGAACACTTTAATTTTATGAAGCTAAGAAATAAGTGAATAAATAAGAACTAAACTAAAGCAGAGTGTTCCTTGTGAGTGATCCAGACTCACAGGAGGCGAAACACTTGCTGCAGGTCTCAAGGCATCCTTGACCAGAAAATGCTCTTTGGCAACACTGTCCAGTAGAACATTCTGCAGTGATGGAAATGTTCTATATCTGTGCTGTCTGGTATAGTGACCACAATAGCCACATATGGCTACTGAGCACTTGAAATATGCTCACTGTGTCACTAAGGACCTAAATGTTTAAATTATAATTAATTTACTTCATTTAAATTTAAATAGCCAAATGTGTCTAGTGGCTATCATATTAGACAGAGTAGGTCCATAGGATGGTATAAATAGGGATGTATTCTTAATATTGAATGACTCTATTCAAAAATTAGGTGGAACAAAGAGTTGTTTTTGTCTATTTATTAACAAGTCAGATAATGCCAAAAATTTTTTAAATGGTCAAATAAGACTTTTATACTTAGAAAAACAACGCCTTCTATAAGATTCTGTGCTTCTCTTAAATATTCATAATTTGAAATTCAGCCCTTGATCCAGCAATTCAAGGTGTGTTTTTTTCCATCTTTCTATAAATGCTGATTAAATCAAGGCCTATCCTATAGGAGGTGCTCAGTAAATATGTAGTATGTGAATTATTAAATAGTTAATTCTGCAAATGATAGAAACTATGCATTTCTAGTCCTGTGTCTGACACAGTGATTCATACCAATCTGCTTCCCACAGTTCTTCTGTTGCTTTTTCTTGAGTGAGAAGGACTTAAAATATGTTTGCTGACAACATATTCTCAGTCACAAAGCTAAAGAATGAATATGTGGTCATAGTGTGGTTTCATTATTATTTCTCAAGGTAAATTGAAAGAATGGTCTTTGGTCCTCTATGGCACTTCTGTGCAGCCGTATTCACCAACCAACGAGTTTCCTAAAGTAGAACGTTTCCGCTATAGCCGAGTTGAAGACCCCACAGACGACTATGGTACGGAGGATTATGCAGGTGAGCTGGCTTCCAGTGGGACACAGGGTAAGGAAAGGAAGCTCATGGATCAACCCCACACGTGGGATAATCTCAAAATGGTATTACAGTATGCTACCCATGTTCTGATATATTTTCTTCTGTCTTATTTTTTAATCCCTCCAAATATTTGTGTTTCTGTGTATTGGTATATTCATATATTTAAATATCCATACTATAATTTATTTAACCCATAATCTGAGCTGCATAGTTTGTTAAGAATCTTACACTATTCTAAACAATGTTTGGATGAACATCAATATTTATCAATCTTTGTCTATATCTTTAATTATTTCTGTAGAACAGAGTTCTGTTTTAAGATTTACTACATCAAAAGAGATAATCAGTTTTAGGGCTTGGAAATATTTTGTCACCTTGCTATCCAGACAAGAGTACCAGTCTACACTGTGACCAGCTGTGTGAGTGTTTATTGCACTCATTCCTGCCAGCATTGACCAGAAAGGAAAAAGAAAAGTGAAAAAAAAAAAAAAAGAAACACACATTTTAAAGTTTTTATAGCATTGATTGCTAGTAAATCTAAACATTTTTCCTCTGTAGTTCTCTGAATTAAATACAACTGTCTTTTACCCATTTTTCTATTCAAGGTGACAATAATTCTCATCTATTTATGAGAAGTCTTTTGTATGTTATTGTTTTTCACATTGTCTCATATTTGCTGAAAACTTTCTCAGTTATCACTTGCTTCCCAAGTGTAATTTTTGTATTGTTTTGACAGAAAAAAATTATTAAGAGAGGAGGGTTTATAGTTTCAGATACAACATTTGTGATTTTTTGCAGTTTTATCCTCTAAGATCAGCTAAATAGTTACATGCTTTTTTGGTAATCTCTTATTTTTTACATTTGGCCATTAATTCATCTGGAACTTATTTTGGTTTATGATATACAGTGTGAATTGAAGCTCTGTCTTTAGTTATTTTCCAAACAGGCTAACATCATGGGCTGAGTAACTGTCCTTTCTTTTTTATTAGCATAGGATGCTTCCTTTATGATAATATAGTAAGTTCTTATATCAGGGTCTCTTCTGGTACCACCTTTTCTGATTCATCTGTCTAATAATTCTCAAACCAATACCACCCACACTGTTTTCTTATTTTCATTTCATGATGTATTTTAATATCTGTAGAACATCTGCTTCCCATTTTCATAGCAATTATTGCCCTATTGTTCTTCCAGATGAATTTTAGAATGATTTTTTAAGTCCTCTTTTAAAAGTCCCATTGGAATTTAATTTGAATTTATATACAATCTCATGGGAAGAATTGTTTTTACAATATACAAGCTTTCCATCTAAAACATAGACTATGCGTCATTTTACTGAAATCTTTTTAGTTTAGATAGTTTTCTCCTGGTTAATGTTACACCTAAGTATTTTGGGTCTTGTTGCTCTTGCAATGTAAAATATGCCATGCTTTCTAACTAGTATATGCTGGTATGTAGGAAATCTATTGGTCGTTGCATATATATGTCCACTTTGCTTAACTCATTAATTTATATGTTTTAGAGTCGATTTTCCAGGATGTTTTACGTACATATCACCTGCAAATTGTTTTTTAATCCTTCTCATTATAGTTCTGATTACTGTCTTGATGCATTGACTAGCATTTCTAGGAGTATTCAATCCTTTTGAGATATGATATAGAACACATAATGGACAAAACTTCTCCTAATGGAGAGCTGTTTATAATACACCTTTAGATGAGAAATATTTTTTCCTGCAGTTCTGAGATTTTTCTTTAGATAATGAAGATAAGAGTACTTCATTAATCACCTGAACAGACTATCTTAAATATGCATGTAATTCCTTTTATTCTAAATAGGTAGTATCCTAGAGTTAATAACATTCTTGGATAATTAAGACTAATTGAACTAACCAGAGCTAGATTGTGTTAGATTTTGTCTTGTTTTGCTTTGAGCTTGTAACATTACTATTTATAACTAGCAAATCATTTCGTCTCCTCTGATAGGAGAAAGTGTATCCAAAAACATAAATGGAGCATAATATTACTCTTTACCTTATTCAAATTCTGATAATATTTCCAACTGAAATTTTGGTAACATTAGGATTCTGAACAGTTATATATCTTTGTGGTTTTTCTGATTACATCTCTAAAACATTGACATTGGCACTTGTGAGGGAACAAAGACAATTATTTCATTATTATCCTGCAACCTACAATGCTTAACTGCATCTGGGACAGTTTAAGATTATAAAAGAAACAGCATAGCATGTTAACTTTGCCATACAGAGCCCTTTGGGCAAATATCAAGAATAAATGTTTTGGGATTTTTTTTTTAATTCTAGAATTCATCTGGTGAAAATTTAGGGCCACCCGTGACTCCTCTTATTTGGAGCTGTGATTTTCACCTACATTTAGAAGTAAGCCTGATTAGAGGCACAGATGGCATTATCAGAACCAGATCCCCGTACGGTTTCATCGAACCCCAGGAACTGTGAGACCACAGCTGGCTGAACTTCAACCCTCATGCAGCAGAGACGCCACTCCCTTGGTGTACAATGGTAGACAGCTAAACTGTCCCAAGTTGTACTAGCTCTGGAATTTAATTTAGAGATCCATTTAAAGCTTTGGGGAAAATAGAAATATATGATACTGTCAAATGACTCTTGCAATTAATCAGAAGTGTATTTCAAGTCTACAGCATTTTGAAATGATGTATTTCCTTTCAGATCAAGAGGTCATCTCTAGTATATGATTTGCTGCCTCTAAGCAGGAAACTGTAAATAAGTATCAGGACCTATATGTATGCCAACTCTCCTGGCCGTAGGATATCTGTGCCTGAAGTACTGCTTTGGAATCCAAGACTGGATACCAATAAGCTTGTGCCAGATGCCATTTGATGTTTCTTTCTGGCCACAGTATTTCAGATGTATTCAGTGGCATTTAATGACCATAGTGTAATGCTTGGAAAATCAGTTTTTCATCAGTAAAGTAAGGATATTTGAAAAATCTCAGATTTTTCTCTAAGTCAGTTCACCCCAGTTCTAACATTTTAGGTGTCTGTGATTCAGTAATTATAAAACATGGTCACATAATGACTAGAGGAATCCAAAGTTCAATAGTAAATCCTTTTGATTAAAATAAGTAGGATTCAAAATATTCCTGGTATCCTTGACTTACTGTTTGCACATTTCATGCAATATATTTATGGCTAGTTAAAGTCATATGAGTTTTCAGTGGGAAAGATTTTGAAGATTGTAAGTCCAAATGTCCCAAAATATAGAGAACAAAGAAAAAGAGAATTAGAAACTTCTATCAGGAGCACATGTCATTAGACAACTTTGCATCAATCATAAATCATAAAATAACTCCATCTTCCCAGCTTTTTTCTTTTTCTTACTGTGCATTCTCTCAAGTTCTATACCAAAGAATATGTAGCAAGAGAGATGGAACCTTCATTCCAGGTCTGGAATTCTTTAAGCTTGCTCAAATTTTTTTAATTTATATGTCATTTTCTTCTGTTGAGTTGCCCATTGGCCCTTGGAAGGATGCAATTTTAAATCTATTATCTGTGCCTGAAGTACCTGCATTGTAATCCAAGACTAGATACTAATAAGCTTGTGCCAGATGCCATAATGATATTTCTTGCTGGCCACAGTATTTCAGAGGTATTCAATGGCTTTAATGACCATGGATGAGACAAGCAATTTGGTCCAGACATTGAATAATAACGTTTTTTTCTTTTTTGTCAACAACTTTTCATTTTTCTATGAATCCAACATTTTTATTGTTATGCATATTTAATTGCAGTTGGTTTTTTCCAGTTGCTACAGTTCGTTTGAATGCTGAAATATTTGTGCAGCCATATGTGCTTTGAAGACCAGGCCATGACTAGGATTTACATTCTTGATACTCAGTCAGTTGAGGTTGCCTAAGAGTCTAAAGTCAAAAATGTCAAGGGTTCATCTCTGGACTTACAGCCACATTGACCATTATTCCTCCATCTTAAAGAAACTCTCTTTGCATAAGAAAAAAAGTCTTATTTTATATTAAATTCAAGGTAAAGCTGACCTGCTCTATAATCATTTTTTCCAACTGTTGTTCTAATCTCTTTTGGCAAGGTCCCTGTGACCCTGAGTGCAGTGAGGTTGGTTGTGACGGGCCAGGACCAGACCACTGCAATGACTGTTTGCACTACTACTACAAGCTGAAAAACAACACCAGGTAAGAGAGAGGCCACATGAGATCCCTGCAGCATGTCCCAGGTGTCCCCACAGGGCCAATGCCACGGAGTGCATTAAAGCAGCCTGCATCTTCCTGTTCTCCCGCCAGGACCTAAGCACAGAAAAGAGGCCACTGTGCTTGTCCACTGCCTCCCTGTATAATTCCAAATGATGAAAATTATACTGAGTTACAACATGTCATATGTGCATGCATGCTATGAAACTGCAAATGTCTTCTCCCACATTTGGAGGGTTGGTGAGGAAGGACCAGCTAAGCACGTGCCCCTCTAGACCTTCCTTTTTCTTTATTTGTGTCAATTGACAAGTAAAAATTGTATATATTTGTGCTGCACAATGTGATGCTTATACATATATATATATACACACACACACATTTTGGAATGACTAAATCAAGCTGTTTAACATATGCATTATCTCACATACTTATCTTTTTAGTGGTGATTCACCACCGCAGCCTTCCTCTTAAGACTCAGTTTCTAACCATCATTCCTTTTAAAGAGCCAGATGCAAACTAGAACATAGTTTGCAACACGAGATGCCTTCCTTGGTGGATGTGATGTTGGGTCACTGCATTGCTACTTCAACAGCCTGCGCAGAAAGAAGCTTTTTAACAAACAGAATTAGTCCCTCTGGATGTAGTGTTGGCATCCTGGCTTGAAACTTGAGTTTGAGGCTGAGTTCAGCTGTTTGCTTAGCACCTCCAGGAGAAGGCTGAGGACTGAGTCGCTAGTGATGCTGCCTTCTTTCTTCTTGTTCCACAACGCAGGATCTGTGTCTCCAGCTGTCCCCCTGGCCACTACCATGCTGACAAGAAGCGATGCAGGAAGTGTGCCCCCAACTGTGAAGCCTGCTTCGGCAGCCACGGCGACCAGTGCCTGTCCTGTAAATACGGATACTTCCTGAACGAAGAAACCAACAGCTGTGTTACTCACTGCCCTGATGGGTCATATCAGGACACCAGTGAGTTGACTTCAAATATTTGGGTTTTAGAGAAGAAATGTGGGGATTTCATTCAAGTGACCTTGGGAGGGTTAGTCCTCCTTTATGAAATCTGGGCTTTGCTTCATATCAAACAGGATCTAGCCAATTTATTTTAAGAGAACAGTTCAGAAGCTTTATGTAAAAATGCCTGTAACTAACTTTGTCAGGGGACCCTCAAGACCACGCCCATAGTCAGTGATTTGCTGGGAATATTCACAATACTCTCGTTACAGTCATACTGGTGTACCCACAGGGATGATTTATTACAGCGAAATGTACAAAGTAAAATCAGCAAAGGGAAAAGGCGTATGGGACAAAGTCCAGAGGAAACCACACACAAGCTTCCAAGGGTCCCCTCCCAGAGAAGTCACAGAGGACATGTTTAACACATTGACTGCCACGCTAGGAAGAAAAAAAAATTTTTCCTGGGGCCACAGTGTTTTATTACGAAAATAGAATGAAAACTTCAAAAACAAAACAGTCCTTTCGAATTTAATGAAAAATTTGTTCTTTTTTACCATTTTCTGTGCGTGAGTTATATGCAACTTGAAAAATAGTTCACATGACTCCCAAAGTGAAAAGATATATGAGTTACATATGCTTCACGAGGCCCCGGGCTGAAAACCAGAGTGAATTAAATACAACTCACATGGCAGTCAATGTGTTCATTGCCCCAGCAACAATTTGTGGCAACATGCAACCCCATGTTGAGGGACCTGATGAGGGAACCTCATTAGAGACTCCACGCCCACTGTGGTTACTGGGGGGCTGGTCAGGCCTAGTGTGGACTCAAACTCCAGACTCCTAGAAGGAAATGAGGTGTTCATCATAAACCATATTGTTTGTACAAACAGTTTTAGACAATATGAGCCACTCTTATTAGGGTGATGGGAACCCTCCCAAAATCCAAGTTCCCAGATGCCAGCCAGGGGCTGGCTTTGTAAGCTGACTTTGCGGCAAGGCCTGCAGTCTTCTGCACCCTCACCAAATGGGCACCAGGCCTGTATGCTATCAAAATATACTTTTTGAAAAGTTCGAAAAACACGACTTTTTTGTAAATGTAGAACAAACGTTTGTCAAAGACTTACTTAACCCATTAATGAGGGAACATGTAAGATGATAAATGGGTTCAAAGATGATCAGGTACAACAGTTCACCAGGAAAGGCAAAATGAAATCCTTTTGCTGAGTTAGAGACAAAATGGAATAATATTCCACATGGCAATAAAATTAGAATGTTGGCGGGTATTTTTTCTAATGGATAGAAATCATTTGCAACTTTACCAAACAAAAATCTGTGCATTAACATGTAACTTCACAGAGTTTGGGCCCTAATCAGCTGTCGTTAGCAAACAGACAACGGCACATTGCCCTTTGGGCAGACCTGTTAGTGCTCCCACGTGGCCCTGAAAAGGGTTACAGGTAACTTTTACTTTATTTCTGAGTTCTAGATAATTTGTCTTAACAAGGATGTCACACCATGATATACGATGACATAAGATTTCATGTTTTTGTACAATCTAAGAAAAAGAAAACTCAAATTTAAAGGAACAAGAATTGTTTTAAAAAAAAGCAGAAGTCTAAAGTGGATTACTCTTGCTTCTTAAGAAGTAAAATTCTCTCTTGATTTAAAGGCTGGCATTTATTTCTCTATGAGGAAGATGGAGTCTCCTAACATGCCCTGTAGAGCAATGAGTAGGGACTCCCCTGTACTTCTTATTTGCCCCCAAATTTGGAACATGAGCTTCAACTTGATGGAGAAAGGAGAAACTAGGAGAGAGGAGAGGGAATAAGATTTGCAGAAATATGCCATATTCCTTGAGGGGGGGAAGTCCAATTTCTATCAAGAAATCTGAGCCTCGGGAAGGAAATTTGGTTCTAGAATATTGTATGACAGGATCAAGATAATTGAGAGAGCCAATTCTGTTTCCAGAGCCTGGGAGGTAGATAATTAAGAAAGGCTATTACTTTCAGCTACCATGTAGTGTTGATTCAAGTGGTCTGTGTATCTCTCTCCTTCTATGTAATTGCCTTTGTTATAGTTTCCTCTTCTAATGAGTCCATTTATATACAATATAGTGATCACATATGATCATGACTAGTAATAATTACAATGCTTAATAGTTTATGTGGTTCCCTTGAATAATTTCATTAACTTCTTAAGACAAGCTGAGAAGCAAGTATCATTATAATCTCCATCTAACAAGTGAGAGAACAGAGACCCTGGACTTGCCCACCAAAGGTGCTCAAAGCAGAATACAAACCTAGGTCGTCTGAGTTCAGATTCTATGCCATGTCTAGTATTCTCAATGACACAGTGACAGAGACTATCTGATAACTACCCTAAGATTGTAAAGGGCTTCGTGTTTCATGCTGAGACCTCAGTCTAGATCTAGCAGGTCCTTGCAGACATCCATTAAAGCAGTGTTCTCTATGGAATGTTGAAAAACACTGAGACTTAAAAAGCAGATAGAGAAAGAGAAGCCCATGAACAAAGCTCCATTTGGTTCTGCACATATATGTGGATGGAATCCACTTGCATATCCGAGCAGGTACCAAGTCTCCAAAATTTTATCTAAGGTAAAAGGCCTTCTTTAATATACCAGATCACACCTGTATTCCCACCTACTTGGGAGGCTGAGGTGGGAGGATTGCCTGAGGCCAGGAGTTCGATCCACCCTGAGCAACACAGCAAGACCCCATCTCTAAAAATATGTATATTTTTATATTATTCCAAATTGTTATTTTCCACCATAAAACAACTGTGAATTTGTCATTTTTTTTTTTTTAACAATATGGGCCTGGTACTAAACAGGAAAGCCAGTCTTCACAGTATATTTGTTCAAACTGATACATTTCTATTCTCCAGAATATAGGTACTATCTGAAATATAATGACATTTATATCATTTCCACAGCAGCTATAAAGTGCAAGACACTAGTTTAGACGATGCATGAAATAAGGAATTCTTACCTTGTAATCTTAAATGTAGGTTTCCTTTCCCAGTACAGCTCATCAGAATAGTCCCAAAAGCTACAAGCATGGGCATCTACCGCCCCATTCAGCAGCCTCCAGCGTTGCTTTCCAGTCCACACATAGCGGTGTTAGCACGGCTTCATGAGTGGAATTTCCATTATTGGAAGCTAGGGAACCCTACTTGGGAGAGAGAATGGGACTAAGAGGGGAAAAGCCTATAAACTATTCAACTAAGAGTTAACTGGGCTGTAGTTCTCTCATCTGCAGAATGGCAAGGAAGTCTAAGGTGTTTCCCAGTATTTCAGTTCCTACCTGAATTTGGTTTGCTGAGAAATAATAACAAACAATGATTCTGGGACTTTCGCTGCAATTTTCTACTCAAGGCATGGGTACTATAGCATACATTAACAAACATTAAAAGATCTTCACAAGCTTTTATGAAATCCAGTTTACCTACTGATTTATAACTTTTTTTTTCTTTAACAGAGAAAAATCTTTGCCGGAAATGCAGTGAAAACTGCAAGACGTGTACTGAATTCCACAACTGTACAGAATGTAGGGATGGGTTAAGGTAAGAGAGTGAAGGATTTCGTCAAGTCACACAGCCCAAGGAGCTTGTAAATAAGATGAAAAAAATAATAAAAAAAAAAGTAAACAAATAGCGCTCTCCCGATCTACCCTTGGTTTGACTCCCATTCTAGCAGTTGGTTGCTATTTGCATTATCTCTACCATTACATGTGAAAAATTGGATGCCATCTTGGCTGAAGAAGGGTTATAAGCCACATAAATTCTCTTTAGAAAATATGGCTCAGATACAAGTCAGTAAAAATGCCCCTTCGAGAGGCATTCTTCATGCTTGTTCACCTACATTGTGCCAGTCAAGGATTACTGTGCGGGTAGTGCCAATGAGTTATATTTAATCCTTTGATTCATTCCTCGGATGGTCGGAAATTATTCCCTTATCTTTATTATTTCTCTTTGCATAACCAATCATTCTCTTATCGTAAGTACCTCAGGCTTGTTTCCATTCTGCTGCGGTATGCACATAGATTTAACACTGGGAGATGTGTTCCTTGAGTGGATGGCTTGCTCATTGCTAAAGCTAGGGGAGTTGGTAAACTCTGGAAGAGAGTGACATGCGGCTCAAATGAATTATGTAGCCTCTTAGCAGAGAAGGTCAGACCATTTTATGTTGAGTGAGAAGTTGGACTCTGGCTTTAGATAGAGTTAGAATTCTGCTGCACTAGCCCCCTTTTAAGTATCGAATATACCTTTATTTCCACCTTTGATCAGAGGTAAAATAGGCAGAGTCTAGGCAGTTTCCAGGCAGATAATTCTTCATATTACTCAGTATGGGTTAGTTGACAAAGCAGTGGCAGGAGAGAGAGAAAGGAAGAGAGAAGAAAAATTTAAAAAGAAAAAAAAATCATCAGTATGGGAATATCCTTTTCATTTAGATTTTTGATTACCTGTGGCTTTATTTCTTTTTTTCCTTATAAATGCATTCAGTGTTAATTTGCATAGCAGCTTTCATCTCAAGATAAATAACATCTTGATAAATAACAGTCTATTCAGCCTCCTAATTCTTGGAGAAGGAGCAGATGTGAGCTCAACTCATCCTCTGCTGTTTATTAGCTGTGTGATCCTGGGCAAGTCACTTAACCACTCTGAGTCTCCATTTTCTTATCTATAAAATGGTGATAATAACCCCTACTTTGCTGGATTATAAGGTTTAACTATGATAACATTTACAAGGTACTTACTCCAGCATCTGTCACAAAATTGGTCCATGAGAAATAAAGGATTATTTAAATTATTTTATTTCTTAGGGAACGTTTTACAGAGTGAGTTAAACTGCTGCACACCAGTAGAAATATGAGAGCTGTATATGTAATTTTAAATGTGCCAGTAGCCATATTAAAAGAAATAAAAAGATACAGGGGAAATTGATGTTAATAAAATATTTTATTTCAGCTAATATAGCTAATATATTATCATTTCAACAATATAAAAAAGTATTAATGAGCTATTATATATTCTTTTTGTTGTTGTAGTAAGTCTTCAAAATCTGGTGTGCATTTTGCCCTTAAAGCACATCTCAATTCGGACAAAAATTTTTTATGAGAAATACTTGATCTCTATTTAGCTTTTATAAAATCTGGTGGAAAAAGAAAATTTTACATAGCCAAGTTATTCCAGACTTACTCAAAATTTTGCCAATAATGGAATTGA
>NW_012149052.1:524305-580826 GCF_000956105.1 Propithecus coquereli
TTTGTAGACTATGAAAAATGTCATAGCTGACAGAAATTAGGATGGAGAGAAAAATATGCATTTCTCATTTGACATTCTGACAACTCATTAGATACTGTCTCATTGTGCTAGATAGAGAAATAGAAATTTAAATAAATTATTTAATATGGTGTAGATAACTCCCAGAAACACTAAATAATAGTAAAACTAAGAAAAGTTGAGTTTGGGGAAGCAACAATATAAATAGATAATTTTGCTAAATTTATTAATGTCATTAGAGTGTTTAAAATAAACAAATTAAGAAACAGAGGCAAAAGTATATTAGAATTTTGTTTTTATGGGAACCAATAACACTAACATCAGCAGCACTTAAAAACAAAAATGTCTACTTTAAGGAGTTTGGGCTGGGGGTTGGGCAGGGATAGTTGTATACTTTTATTCAAGCATAATTCATTTTACCATGTGTTCCTACTGCATTTACAATTATAAAATAACTTTCAGATTTATTATGTAGTAAGTCTGAATATTAGGGAATTGTTAGGCAATGTGATTGTTTTATCAATCAAACACTTTACAAAACCTCTGGGTTGTAAGATGTTGGGCAAAATTGGAATGTGTCCATCAGTCTAACAAATTAAGAAGAATGTCCCCAAAGCTTAACAGCACATGTACAGGCTACAGACATCATTATGGGCACAGAGAAGCATTATAGGCATCAGGGGGGGAAAAAAAGAGGGTACAACGGCTATTTCCCCTGCTTTGAAGCTTTGCCAAATCCACTGGTCTGTGCAGGGAACTATATTTGTTACATATGGAGTTTGGGGAGTCATTACTGCTTTGCCTTGATCACAGCAGTCTGTTTACAGCTCCGTTTATATTTCTCCTAGCCTGCAGGGATCCCGGTGTTCTGTCTCCTGTGAAGATGGGCAGTACTTCAATGGCCAGGACTGCCAGCCCTGCCACCGCTTCTGCGCCACTTGCGCTGGTACCTTCCACGGTTCTTTTGTTCCTTCTCCTGGTTCTGGTCTTGCTCTGGTTTTAGCCATCACTCCTGCAACCCATTTGATAATTGTAAAGGAAATTCTAGAGAAACATATTTCTTTTTTGGTAATCATGCATGTATTCTCGCTCAAACAGTCATAAGCATTCTGTCCTTGTTGAGAAACTTAAATAACCCGGTGATATCTTCTCTTCTTTCGAAAGAGAGTGGATATTTTTAGCAAATAGGTTCCATTTAAACGGGGGTTGGGGGGGTGGAGGGGTTCCCAAGGAAATTAAGAAAAAACACAAATATTAAATTATTGCTCTTAAAATAGTTGCAGATTAATGTCATTTTTGCAAGCTGTTAAAGAAGCAGCCCCATTATGGAACCGCCACTGAGATTCCATTTCTGTTTCCTGCCTTTGTCTTCCTTTCAAGGGGCAGGAGCTGACGGGTGCATTAACTGCATGGAGGGTTACTTCATGGAGGATGGGAGATGCGTGCAGAGTTGTAGCATCAGCTATTACTCTGACCACTCTTCAGAGAATGGATACAAATCCTGCAAAAAGTAAGTGAATCTGCCCCCTCAGCCCTAGCATTTAGGACTGGGCTCCTTATGTGGCTGCTTTCATAAATAATAAGAAAACTTAGGATTTTTAATGATAAAATCAGGTTTAAACATTTACCTATGGACACTGCCCTGCACCTTTAACTCAACTTATCTTTGATATTTTTATTTTTTCTAATGCAGGAGCACCTTAAAACCTCTAAAGTAATATTTCTATTTCAAGTACCTTCTACATCCCCTTTAAAAATCACAGTGTCTACCTGCTAGGATTTCTTTAATGTTATCAAATCTAGAAATTATTGTAAGAAAAAATTTTTAAAAGATTTTTAAACTTCACTCTCCCTCTCCAGAGGGAGAGTGAAGTTTAAGACATTAAGAGGTTGCTAGTAAGCATACCTTTTCCTGTGCATGACATGTGAATGGTTAAAAAATTACACATTTTTCCGTAGATGCGATACCAGTTGTTTGACGTGCAATGGCCCAGGGTTCAAGAACTGTACAAGCTGCCCCAGTGGGTATCTCTTAGACTTAGGAATGTGTCAGATGGGAGCCATCTGCAAGGATGGTGAGTACGATTGCTTATTTTGATCTTCTGAGCAAAGTGTGATCTTTCTACTTTAAGGTCTAATATTTTTCCACTTAAAACAAGCATGTATCAGATAGGACACACTCAACATCTTGTTGGCATTCATTCATCTTGAACTTATGCCTTTAATGGGTTAATTGTTTGCTCTTGGTTTGAATTGCAAGAAGAAATAAATCACCAATAGTCCCACTAGCCAGATGGCTCCAGCTAATTTTTTTTTAATTAATAAACTTTATTTTTTAGAGCAGTTTTAGATTGATAGCAAAATTGAATGTAAAGTTCAGAGATTTCCCCTATACTCCCTACCCCCACACATGCACAGCCTCCCGACTATCAATCTGAGACCAGAGTGGTGAATTTTTTATAACTGATGAGCCTACATTGTCACATCATTATCACCCAAAGTCCACAGTTTATATTAAGGTTCATTCTTGGTGTTGTACATTCTGTGGGTTTGGTCAAATGTATAATGACACGTATCTACCATTATATTATCAGACAGAGTAGTTTCACTGCCTTAAAAATCCTCTGTGCTCTGCCTACTCATCCCTCCCTCCCCCATCCCTGACAACCACTGATTTTTTTTTTACTGTCTCCATAGATTTGCCTTTTCCAGAATGTTATGTAGTTGGAATTATACCGTATGTAGCCATTTCTAGTTAATTGTTGATATGTTTCTTTCCAGTCTTTTGCCTTGTGTACTTTTTGACAGATGTTTTTAATACCATGGATGTAAAGTTTTGTGTCCTGCTTTTCACACTAAGCATTAGGCATAAACATTATCCTATGTTTTTATGAAGTCTTAGGAAACTTTATTTTTAATGACAGCATAAAACTCAATCATATGAAGATGCTGTAGTTTTTTTGCCACTCTCCTATTCTTTAGACTGTTTATAATTTTGATATATAAATAATAATCAAACAGTATTTGAATCTTTTATTAAACCTGTGAGGCTAGGAATTAATATTCCACTCTTACAAAAGGGAAAATTCAAGGTGTAGAGCTAGAAAGTGTTAGAACCAAGTACAGAGCTTAATACTTATAAATGTTGGTTTGGGTTTTTTTTTTTTGCACCAATAGTTCACAACCAAGATACTAGGACCCCACACCTTCCCCAGAGATTCTGACTGAATTGACCTGGGGTGAAGCCTAAGCATGTATTTTAGCTTCTCTTGACCCTCTCTTAGAAATGAGGCTTCTAATGTGCAGGCAGGTTTGAGGACCACTGCACCGTCCCATTCTCCCTGAAAATTTGGCAAATGCCAAGTCCTCTCACGTCTCTAGCCTCAGTTTCCCCATCTGTGAAATGAATGAATTTAAATTATTCCAACCCCCAACATTTTGTTAACTTTGACTTTCAATATAATTTACGCGGAGGGAGCCCTAAAATGTGCACCTGAATTTTATGCAGAATTGAACTCTTGTTGTTCAAAACCTCTTTGGATCATTATAAAATAGAAAAGGGGAAAAAAATATGCATTCGGAACAGTCAGTGTCATGATCATGGCCCTAGGTTTATTCTTTCCCTTCTCTTGAATATTTTCCATTGTGGAAATGTCACGAGACACAGAGCAGTACTACGGCTGGGAGAACAGGGACTTGGGAATCAGAATGCTGTAGTTCATATCTGGGCTCCAGGCCTCGAGCAGGTTATAAACTTCCCTGGGACTCATTTCTCTCATCTGTAAAAAATAAAAATGATAATACTACTGACCTCAAATGGTTATTCTACAATTCCCTATGAGGAATCTCAAAAAGGCACCAAAAAGAACTGGGCACAATGATGGCACTGATAGAACATCATGTGTGGTCTCATTTCCTTGGAGCATCACAGGTGACTGTGCATCTCCGTGGCTTTTCTGATGTGTGATTGGCCTGGCAAGATGGGCTCAACCCACTCAGGCTGTGTTCCAAGGGCTTCTTGGCAGGGCTGATTCTAACTGCACCATACTGGGGCGAGAGGCCCAGGATGAGGTTACCCAGGGACCATGTAAGTATCACGCTTTAGTTACCAGCAAGTGCCTCCTTATTACCTTTACTTAAAAGCATGGTACCCTCTGTCTGCATATGGCCAGAACTTTTTGTTAGTAACCAGAAAACTGAGGAAGATTTTTAAGTGATCGATGCAGGAAATCCACTATAACTTGAAGTTTTTACCAATAGCACTTGGTACCAGGCATTTCAGAATTTGTGATGTTTTAACTGCTTTCCCTAAACCATGGTGAGCATAGGATAGGTTAAATGGCACTTTGCTAAAAGTGTCAGGATCATGGGCAAAATAGGTCAAAAAATGGGATCCTTGATGGCTCACCAGGCTTTTCAGATCACATAGCAACTGCATTTCAAGATGTGCTATGTATTCTCTTCCAGCTGCCATATTTCTGCGATTCTAAGACATACGTTTTTTTACATTTTAAAGCGTTAAATCAGATGCATCTTGTAATTCATGGTAGTTTACAGCTTCTTTGGACCAGCAGGTTAATATGACAAGTGTCACTGCCCACCTAGGAGACTTGGGCACAGAGATGTCTGTTCAACTGAGGCGCTTAGTTACTACTCATTGTGTTAAATTTATTAATAATTATGGCTCAAAAGAGCTTCAGGAAATTAAACTCCTGTTCAATATCCAAAGGAAGCGTTCTTGCCTAAGCATGGAAGCAAAACAGAATGTTATATAAGTATAACAAATACTTTTAATAAGTATAAAATTAAAATTCTAATTGATAAGAGAATATTGTGCCACAGTTTAATAAGAACCATTTTTTTCTTTCTGTTACTTAAAATGATGGCACATCTTAAGTCCTATGTCTTGGATTCAATGAAATATAGTACAAATGATTGTATACTCTGTGCTCTAGGTAATTCTAGGAAGAAAAATTTCTTGCTTATGTTATTGATTTCTAATTTATTCTTTTTCTAATCTTTTTTTTTTCCTTTCACAAATGGATACCAATCACATTTACCGTTGGACTGCAATATCTCTCCTTGAAAACCAATGCTGTTGACTGAAATCACTGTGGGTGGACCAAATTTCCTCCTTGTTGACTGCTCCTGAATGATCTCTTCCAATCCCCCAATCTACCTCTCTGGCCAATCACAACCTTCTTCCGTGTGTGCACATCATGCCGCTCTCGTCCTCAACTCCCCCTCTCTCTTGCTGACTTCCCGGAAAAGCAACGGAAGAGTCCTGGGCTGAAGGAGGCTTCTGTATGCTTGTGAAAAAGAACAATCTGTGCCAACGGAAGGTTCTTCAACAACTTTGCTGCAAAACATGTACATTCCAAGGCTGAGCAGCCATCTTAGATTTCTTTGTTCCTGTAGACTTATAGATTATTCCGTATTATTAAAAAGAAAAAAAAAAAACAAGCCAAAAAAAAAAAAAAAAAAAAGCAAGCCACCTCTCTCTTTCTTGCTTTGTTTTTCTCTCTCTCTCTCAAGTTTGTGCAGGGAGATGGTGAAATGTTTTGTCAGAACTTAAATGGAAAAAAAAAAAAAGAAAAATAAACCTACAACAAGCCTACCTTTTATAACTGGGTGTTTAGTGCTAAACAGCCAGAACCACAGAGACAGTATTGTATGACCAAAGCATTTGATGCCAAAATTTGACGTTAAAGTAATGATTTGATTTCCTGCCCTGGTTTTGAAGGTCCATTTTTTTTTCCTTTTTCATTTACTTGCCTGTTTCCCCTTTAAGACGCCTAAAAATACCTTTCCAAAACATCGCAAGAGCATACATAGATCAAAATGAAACAGAAAGCTCTTGCATCAGTCATTTTTCATGCTTGAGTCCACCATGGGGGGAAATGACAGAAAACTGGACCTGAGGGCATTAGGAACATCCTACAGAGTCATGTTCAGTGTCATTTGTGTTAGTATGTCACAGTTGGATGTTGCTACTTTCCACACATAATTGACTTCATGCATTATGTACTGGTTTTTGCGTTTTACTCACTTGATAAGTCTGCTCCACTGGTTTCATCATCAGATAGACTTGCTGCTACTGGCTTTTCCATTGTAGATTGGGTTATTTTACACACAGTTCGTCAAATGGGATTGCTCTGTATAGTCAAATTAGTGATGGACAGATGGGCAGAATGCAGAGATACATAAAAGAGCTGAGACGGATCCAGCTTCCCTGACATCCAGAATGTTAACTTTGTAGACCCTGCACAATCTCTTGGTGCTATCTAGCCATTATCCCCATAGAATTTTTTTTAAAGGCCATCAGAAATTCCATTTATCGTGGTGGGAAACATTTTTGGGTATGATACAGGAAATTTCTTCCTGGAATCAAAAGTTTCTAAGAGGTCCTGTATTTTTTAAGAAATGGAATTTATTTAAATAATATTTAAGCTCGTGCCCATGTTGGCCAAGCAACTTTTTTCAATGGTGCTTATTAGAAGTTTTTTCATCTTGTCATTTTAAGAAAATAAAACTGGAAATTAAATATGGGTGGCATGATTGTACCCTCCTGATTCTCTTATTTTCCCACTCTTCTGTCCTTCTATAACTGTGCCATGCTGTTACACACCTGTCCACTGAATGTCATTGAAATCATCTATTTTTGTTTGTTTGTTTTAGAAATATTTTCACTGGTTTCCTGTGACTCCCTAAACATTTCATGAAAACTAGCAGACTGAATTATGAGAAAACTGTTTCAGATCAGTAGTCAGAAACAATGTAACCTTTTAGATCTTTTCACAGTTTCTCTCTTGAGGGGAGGGTAGACTGATGGCAGATTCTTCATTTTTCATATCTAAGCTCCGTTGGTGACCTCATTTACTTAGGGAGAGACCAGCCATCTTGAGGCTTTACACTTCTGAGAGCCTCACTTCCAAGATGCCACTGGCTTCATAGCTAAAAGGAGGAATGGTGTCAATACAGACTATCCCAGGAAAAAGATGAGAAGTGGGTGCTAAGGTCCCCATCCAAGCAGCAAGGTAGTAAAAAGCTTGCCTTGAAAATATCCCTAGACGTCAACGTTAACTTACAACCCAAGACCCAAGGTGAATAGTAAGTAAATAGTCTAATGACCCTCTTCATAGCATTGTAGTGATACTGAGTCACATAACGATTCTTAAGTAACTAGGGAACCAGCTGATTTTGATGAGCAGTTTTCCTCTTTATAACACTGCAGGCCCTTCTGACACGAAGAATGAAAGTTAATCCTGGGTCTGGCATGTAGTTTTACATTTAAAGGCACAGTCTTGAAATGGACAAATGTAAGCACAAGCCTAAAGCGAGGTCAAGCAGATGGCAAAACCAGATTTGCCTGCAAAAAAAATTTCATTTAACTGAACTGGCCCATAATATTTGAGGCACAAGGTTACCATGATAGGAAAGATAAAAATAATACCTGTGTTCTTAGACAAATAACCATCAACGCGGCAGCCAAATTCATTGGGGTCTACCAGTTTGCGTTCCATTTCCCACAGACCATGCAGGTGCACATCGTGGAAATACTGGTTTAACTACTAGTGTGTTACTGCCTCATTTATCTACATAACATTATTAACTAGAACATAATGCTTTCAAAGTTTAAGTTAATGTTATATATTATGTATAAATATATATATTCATAATGAGATATATGTAATAGATAGTACAAAATTTGGAGAGTTAACAAATGCTCTAACCTTCTAGAGACAGAAGTCCTATCTTCTGTTTTCTTTTGTCTTTTTATTTTTAATTAGTGACCCATTGTTAAATCGAAATTCACTTTTACTGAAAAATACTGTACATGTGTAAAATGTTCAGTTGTTTTTTTGTAAAATATAGTAGAACGGTTGTAATTGATACTGGCCAAAATCAATGTTATTCCATATTTTATTTTTTCTATTAAATTAACCTAAGTTCCTGTTTATTTGATCTGTTCATACCCATGTACAAACATCTCTGAAAGGGTGAGGTCATGAGAAACTTCTCTGTTTCCACATAGAGGCTGAATATGAAGGAAATGGTAGAGATGAATGAAGCATTTAAATAAAGTTGGAAAAGAAAGGGTGAACAGAGGTGGGAATTGAAAAGGAGGGAGAAAGAAACAGCAGTGTAATAAAGGAACAGGTTATATTTGGGTATGAATGTATGATAAATCTGTGTTAGAAGGCAGACTGTAAAAAATATCTATAAAAGCTTGGTGTAGGCCGGGCGCGGTGGCTCACGCCTATAATCCTAGCACTCTGGGAGGCCAAGGCGGGCGGACTGTTTGAGCTCAGGAGTTCGAGACCAGCCTGAGCAAGAGCGAGACCCCATCTCTACTAAAAAAATAGAAAAAAATCATCTGGACAACTAAAAAATATATAGAAAAAATTAGCTGGGCATGGTGGCGCCATGCCTGTAGTCCCAGGTACTCGGGAGGCTGAGGCAGTAGGATCGCTTGAGCCCAGGAGTTTGAGGTTGCTGTGAGCTAGGCTAATGCCACAGCACTCACTCTAGCCCGGGCAACAGAGTGAGACTCTGTCTCCAAAAAAAAATAAAAAAAAGCTTGGTGTAGTTTCTAGCATCTTGTATAGATGGTGGGCCCAAATGCAGGGTGCTCTGGGCCCACTTCTTCTGGAGTTCGGCACACCCACCAGTGTTTGTGTGTGTGTAGAGGTGGGGGGCACGGGCTGGGGGCAAGGAGGTGGGCAGTGCAAAAGCTGTTAAAGGAGAATATGGCTTTGTTTAATGTGCTGACATCTTGCATTAAGTCGACAGGGGCTATATCTCTGGACACCTAGAATATGACTGTTTCAGATAAACTTCATGCCATGGGGTGGGACTGAACAGTTAGCTAAAAACAGTGGTGAAGTATAGATCTTCTTGAACCCTGCTTGAGATACAGTCCCTACACTTTTCCCTGGTTTTTCCCCTGCCTTTTAGGAAAAGAAATGAGAAAGCAGGAAAAGCAGCAAACAAATTAAGCTCCAACTAGGTTTAAAGACGTGGGGATACAAAAAGGTATTAAAGAGGGAGCCTCTACTGTCCTGCAGTCCCACTGTGGGGAGGAAGGAAATTAATTTTATTGACCACTTATTATATGCTACACAAAGTGAGAATGTAGAATGTGTATATACATACTGATGTAAATACATCCTCTGCTAATTCTCAGAAAAACTCTAGAGCAGAGGTAAATATATTATATCCTGTGTACAGGTAAGAAAACTGAGCCACATAGACTTGAAACAAATTGATTGGGATTATCTACCCAGACTCATAACAATAAAATTGAACAGTAAGAACAGTAAGTAGTGAATTCTAAATCTCAAATGAGTGGGACACATGAGTTGTTAATTTCAGAACAGGCAGAGCATCCTTTTAATTGGACTGACTGGGGCAAGTTTCCTAGAGCAGGTTAAACTAGAATTGATCCTTGAAGCATGGCTGAGACTAACGTAGGCAGATGGGAAAAGAGCAGCAGGAACGTCACCAGTGAACTGTCTGCATACATGATGTTCAGGGACGCAAGATGTTTTAATGGTTTTAATCAAATTAGTCCATTGCTACATAGGGCAGTGATTCAACATTTGATGGATTAGTCAAGAAAATCTACAATTTTATACTTTGTATAAGAAGGGCATGTGCCCACATCCATGGAAGACCTTGCTAATCATCTGTATCTATCTACAGATCAATCAGAATGTTGTTACTCACTTTCAACCCCAGTATCAAAGGCTTCTCATCGCACTGTTGATCTCTTCTGTCAGATTCCTGATTTCCCATTCAACAGTCTACTCTTCACTTTGAAGAACTTACTGAGTACTTGGTAGAGAAGAGGGGTGATTGTTGTAGTAACTACTAAACTGAAGTTTCTCAGCCCAAGGGATCAATACTTTTGGCACATCTGAGTATGGAAATACATAGCATCTTGTCCCCTTCACATACAAAGACTGTCATGCAGCTGAACAGACATGCATTCTCAACAGCTTCCATGTTGTCATTCAGCCTCACACAGAGAGAGCAATGGCAGACAGCAGCATAGTGAATACAAATAGCTATTGGAGGCAATTTTAAACTATGCCCCGGCCAACTCTCTGCTCCCTCCTCCCATCCTCTAGCACAAAATGGCAGAGGGGGAGCAAAGGGCAGCTGCAGCTTGACCTCACCCGGCCCAAGCTGGGCCCTGGGCCCTAAACCCAGTACGTGCAGATGACAGAAAGCATAGACCTGCTTCTCTTCTCTGGTCAGCATCCATTTCCAAATGTTATTAATATCTTGGTTGCAAACCCATAAAAGCTGAAGTTCTCGGCAGAATACTTTAGAGCCTTTGACATATTTAGCAGGGCAGAGCCAAAGTGGACTTAATTTCACTGTGGCTCACTGGAGCTACTTGGCACCTAGAAATGGGACTGTAATTCATATAATCATGTCTCCTCTTCATCCCAAGAGGTGAAGACCAGGCCCAGATTCAGTTCTTGAGCAAGAAGGATGCAATTATATAGCATCACTAAGTCTCAGCGGGCCGGAGTGTGACCTGGGACAGCCAGCAGTTCGTTCTCACGCTCTACCTCCAAGGGACTTAGAAGGATGGTTTGACTGGGTTACTACTGAAGGATTTTCTTACAAGGTCTCCTTTCTAATCAGCCATTGTTTGGATGTAATCGTGGTTTTTTCAGGGCCAACTGTCAGGCAACGAAAGATATTTTGCATCCCACTTCCTAGAAAAGTCCAGAAACATTCCCTAGGGCCTGAGTTGTAAGAGCTTTAGCTTTTTTTTTTTTTTTTTCATTTTAGAGATGAATACATTATTTTAAGAATACAGTATTTTAAGGTTTACAGGGCTTTACTAACATGGCTTTATTTAATTTGGCCCACACAAAAATCGGGCCTATAGAGATTAATTTTCTGATGCAAGATTCACAGGGGTGTGGCTGAGACAAGCCCACACCGCTTCTGCACAACACTTCTTCCTTTTTAAGAGTGCCTGAGAAAAACTAGTCCGCATCACACATGTTGCAAGGCAGGGGGTAAGTGCTTTCCCAAGTGAAGGCAGAAAGCACACTGTATCCCTGGGCTTGGCTTTTTCTCATGAGCTCAAATTAATTGCGTCCATAAGTAAACATCATTGAGTCCCTGCCACATACCAAGTTCTGAGGATTTCTTGCCCTCTTCAGGTGTATACTCTAATATGGGAAACAGGCATAAAAACACATGGTTATAATAGGAAGCTATTTAAGTGCCTTAAAAGGGGGACTTGGGAGTCCAGAGGAGCAACTCACTTTACCAATTAAGTGCTAAGGTCCTATGCCCTTGCACTCACTATAAGCTTTCCAAAGGCATCCAAAAATAGCATAAAACATTAAGAATAGAGTTGGCTCTAAAATGTAAAAATAAAATTGCAAAGATCAAAATCAAATTATATCTTAATTATCTACAAAATGCAACATGTCAAGCTAGTCAATTGCAACTCAACTGTACATAGTCATGTATATGACTTAACAGGAGGGATATGTCAGAAATGCACTGTTAGGCATTTGACAGTTGTGAAAACATCATAGAGTGTACTTACACAGACCTAGCTGGTACAGCCTACTGCATACCCACACCTACATCATATAGCCTACTGCTCCTAAGCCACAAACCTGTACAGCATGTTACTGTAATTAATGCTGCGAGCCATTGTAACACAATGGTGAATGTGTATGTAAACATAGAAAAAGCTCAGTAAAGATACAGTATTATAATATTATGGCACCACCATTGTTTATACAGTCCATCATTGACCAAAATGTCATTATGCAGCACACGACCATAATTAAATTTAATGTAGGATGAAGGTGATTTTAATATGTTCGTTATGATGTGGGACCTGCAGAGGTTAGAGAATCTAGGATCTGTGGAGATCTTAATACAGCCCTGAAAAGAAGGGAGAAATTCACTATTCACTCCAAGGGGGAAGTGGTCGGGGAGATCTCTGGGGTGGGGGCTGGGAGTCGTGTACGGGGCAACAATGTTTGGATGTCTTCCTGGATGCTGTCCTCTGCTCTTTGCCTTCCACTCTCTCCAGGAGGTCATATTCAGTCCTATGGCTTTAAATGCCATCTCTATGCTGATGACTCTTAAGATGTATATATTTCTGATCTCTTCCCTCAAGATCTCAAGATTAATATCTGCGGATTCAATTAACTACATGACATTTCCCTTGAAACATCTACAAGGCCTCTCAAAATTAACATGTCCAAAATAGACTTCAGACACCCCTAGCCCCGGCCTTCTTTGCTGCCACATCTCTCCAATCACAGTAAATGGCATTGCAGTCCATCCACTCAGTTGCTCATGGTTCCTCTTTTTTTCCTCCCCCAAATCCAATCTATCAGCAAAATCCCATTAACTGTATTTCCAAAATCTATCTCTAAATGATCTACTTCTGCTCACTCCATAGCTGTAACCCTGGGCCAAACCAACATCATCGCCATCCTGGACTATTGTATGAGCCTCCGAGCTAGGGCCCTGCATTCTCCTCTTCTCTTTTCTCTTTTTTCTCCCCCAACCCTCAATTCATTCTCTACACAGAATAGTACCATTACAACTACGAAGTTAGATTTTGTCTCTCTATTTACTCAAAATAAAATCTGAACTCCTGGTGGTAGCTCACATCTGTAATCCCAGCACTTTGGGAAGCCAAGGAGGGAGGGTTGATTGAGGCCAGGATTTCAAGACTAGCCTGAGCAACATAGCAAGACCCCATCTCTATAAAAAAAAGTCTGAATCCTTACCTGAGATCTTTCTGAACTCATCTCATGCTGTCTTCCCCCATGGCCCCCATCTTATAGTCCTACAAACTTTCTTTTTGTACTTCAAACTAAACCAGTCTGTTTGTGCCTCAAGAGCCCTGTCCTTCATATGGCTGGCTTCGTCTCATCTCACAGGTCTTACTTAGTCCAAAAATAACTTTTTCTCTGAGATCAGGTCCATCCACTGCTCACCCTACAACTGCCCACCTTTTTTATTTATTTTATTTTATTTTTTATTTTTTATTTTTTTTGAGGCAGAGTCTCTCTCTGTTGCCCAAGCTAGAGTGCCATGGCATCAGCCTAACTCACAGCAACCTCAAACTCCCAGGCTCAAGCAATCCTCCTGCGTCAGCCTCCCAAGTAGCTGGGACTACAGGTGCACACCACCGTGCCCAGCTAATTTTTTCTATTTTTTGTAGAGACAGGGTCTCACTCTTGCTCAGGCTGGTCTTGAACTCCTGAGCTCAAGCAATTCTCCCACCTCGGCCTCCCAGAGTGCTAGAATTACAGGTATGAGCCACCGCACCCGGCCTTCCCACTTCTTTTGTCTTTCCATAGCGCTTGCCACTGTGTGACATTCTGTGGTTCAGTTACTTGTTTATTGTCAGTCAGCTCCATGAGAGCTGGGGCTGTGCCCATCTTGTTCACAGCTGTGTCTTATATGTCCAGCACAGTGCCTTGCTTAGTAAATATTTGTGGAATGAATGAATAAAAAGACATTGGAGAAAAGTGACATTTGACCTGAGTCTTAAAGAATAAGCAAGGATTTGCAAATCAAAGGTTAGGAGAGCTAAGAAGGAATCTTGAGAGAAAGAGAGAGGACCTGGGGAAAGGCACAAAGCCATGTACAGGGATCAGGGACAGAGATGGCAGGAGCCCCCGCAGGGAGTGGGCAGGGGGGCCGAGGGGCTGGAGAGACCCGTGGGGCCAACTTGCAAAGGCCCTTTGCTGGACTGTTGCCCTTCCTCCAGCTTCTTGTCATCAGAGTCATCAGCCTCTTTCAGAGAGGCTAATTGACTTGCCCACGGACTCCATCGAGTCAACTCTTGGTGTCCTGCCAACACACTGGGGACGCATTCATTCAGACAGAGTGCTGAGGAGGCCGCATTTGCTTCCGTCCCTGGGGACTGATGGCTGCACTGAGCCGGCTGAATGAAAGGACAGGGTGCCAGGCAGAGCTCGGCTGTCAGAGGAGCTCACATGAGAGGGGAGGCCCGCAGCCTCTGTTCACTGCGATGGCCATGGTCGGAGCAACACATTTTGCAGGGCCCGTTTGTTAAGACTGGACTCAGGGCCACAGGCCCGCTCAGTACTTTCTTTTCCTCCTAAGAGAAGGCTTCCTTGCCCTCCAAACTGTCATCATCAGAGAAGAGTAAAAGGAAAGAAAGTGATGTGCTGGCACCTCCCGTCCCTGACAATGAAAACAGTAATAATAACTCCCATATGTGGAGCACTTCCTGTGTGCTGAGCTCGATGCTTTCCATGGGGTATTTCATTCAATACTTGCAATAGTCTGGTTTTATCCCCTTTTTATCCCTCCAGTGGTGGGTAGAAAGTCTGAGGTTGATTTAATCTGATGTCAGAGGATTCAGAAGGAGAAATGCAAGAGCCAAGGAGAATGCCCGTCAAAACAAGCTTCAGGCCATGACTGTGGCGTATGCATCAGGTTACACACTGTTGTCAGGTCCCGGGTGTATGTTTTCTGTTGTTAACAAAGCAATATCCACCAGGAATACACACCGTGGCCACATAGTTCTTTGTGTGAACAAGGCAGGAGTCAGCCACATGCGGTCGCTCACACCTATAATCCTAGCACTTTGAGAGGCTGAGGTGGGAGAATGGCTTGAGGCCAGGAATTCAAGACCAGCCTAAGTAACAACATAGTGAGAACCCAGCTCTACAAAATTTTTTTTTTAATTTAAAAAAATTGGCTGGGTGTGGCAATGTGTGCCTATAGTGCTAGCTACTCAGGAGGCTGAGGCAGGAAAGATTGTTTGAGCCCAGGAGTTCAAGGCTGCAGTGAGCTGTGATTGTGCCACTGCACTCCAGCCTGGGTGAGAGATCAAGACCCCATCTCTAAAAAAAAAAAAAAAATTAAAAAATAAAAAAAGAAACTTGAGGCCAGGAGTTCAAGAACAAGGTAGGAGTCAATAGCATTAAAATTAGCAGTGACCAATGGCCATATGGGTAAAGTCAGGATAGACCCAGGGCGAATAAGAGAATGGCTGTTCAGAAGGAATGAGGATATGATGCCTCTTTTCATAATGATTTTGCTTTGTTGAGAGGCCATTATTTGCATTCTTTACCCCTAGTTGAAACGATGAAGAAATAAAATGGAGATATCGGGAACATTAGAAGAAACATTAGAATGCTGGAAGTTACCACATAATACACATTCTGTAAGCTCCTCTGACGAATCTACTAAAATATCAGTTCCTTCCAGGTGATTATTAAACAGGATTTCTTGCCACATGAATCATAAGGGTTACAGTATAATAAAAGCTAAACTACCAAGAAAATGTAAGGCTTTTTATTATATACAGGGATGTGATGTTTAATTGATTTATGTTATGAGAAGAGCCACAAATAAGGCAGAAACCAGAAGTCACCTGGACCATCTTCTCCCTTCCTCCCAAGTCCGATCCATCACCAGGTCAAGACAATCGCACCTCCAAATTCTGTCTGAGAACCATTTTCTGTTCCTCACTGCTGCTGCCCCTATCATAGTCCACGGCACCCTGGATCAAGCCACTTCTCACCGGAGCTGTTGCAACATCACCTAATTAGCCTCACTGAACGCCCCCATGTGTCCACAGCCCTGTGTCTTCACCCTCTTCCCCCACCCACTCGCCACAGCAGCCAGATGCTTTTTTAAAAAATTCAAAGCTCAGCAAGAGACTCCACCCTCCGGTGGCTTCCCATTTCCCTAAATAAAATTGAAATTCCTTTCTATGACCTTGAAGGCCATGGTCAACCTGACCTACCCTACCTTTCTAAACTCACCTCATGCTGTTCTTTCCTTCCCTGAGTATTTTCCATCTTAATGACTTTCCCCGATTCTTCTATTCTGCCGTGCACCCCAGAACGTTCCCACAAGCCATTCCCCCCACTTTCACACTATCCCGCCCTAATCATCTATCCCAGGCTAACATTTAGTATCTGGGCCTCAGTTTAAATGTCAATTCTTCATTAGATCTCATTATAAGCTTTCATAGAAGCCTCTACTTTGCTTTTCTATCAATTCTATGATAAATATCTAGTTACTTATACTAGTATTCGTTTGTAATTCTCACTACAAAGTTTGTTGCATGGGGGAAAAGTCTATAAATATAATAAATATTTCATGAACCTAGTGAAATGTCTCCTAGAGTGGGTGTTGATAACTCTGCAATCCGTAGATAAAAAAAATCAGCGAGTGAATAGTTAAGTGAATAACTGAGTAAATGACAGGGAAGAAATAGCCCTGATTCAGACACTGGGACAACTAAGTTCTAGTCTTGGTTCTGTGTGACTTCAGTAGGGCCCTCTATGTGTCCATGCCTCAGTTTCCCCTTCTTCAGTGTCATCCCTGAGAGCCCGTCCAGCCCTTCTGGGCAATGTAAAGGGAAAATGGCAGGAGACTTCATGGAGTTTCCATCGCTGATCCTAAAACACGTGCAAATCCATTGGCACAAACTCAGTAAAGCTGATGCTTTAGGACTTTGCCACTCAGAGCGTGGACCGTTGGCGGCAGCAGCAGCAGCAGCCAGGCACTAGTTAGTGTGGCAGCAGAATTCTAAACATGCCTCCCACCCCACCAGGATTCCCAGTCCCTGGGCACTCACCACTGTGAAGGGACTTTGCAAAAGAAATTAAAGGTTATTATCAACTGACCTTAAAAGAGAGAGATCAGCTTGAATTAGCCAGGGGAGCCCAAGGTAGAGTTGGTCAGACAGACGTGGTGGAAGAGGGAGGCGGGAGGGGCATGCAGCAGAGGGGAGGTCAGAGAGAATCAAAGCATGAGAAGGATTTGACCCACAGCTGAGGAATTTGGAGCAGATTCATGCCCAGAGCCTCCAGAAAGAACGCAGCCTGCCAACACCTTGATTTCAACCTCGTAAAACCCAGACCAGAGAACTAGTTGAGCTGCACTGTGCCCAAAGGTCTGACCTACAGAGAACTGAGTTACTAGATGGGTGTTTTTTTAAGCCACAAAGTATATGGTAACTTGTGACGGCAGCAATAGAAAACTACTACCATGAGACCGGACCTACTCAATTAAAATATGTACTTTTGCCAGATTCCAAGATGATGCTTTCCAAGAGAAGGTTCAATGTCATAGTTATCATCACAGAATCTGGAGGGAGTCTCCCTGGGTTCAAATCCTGTCTCTGTCACTTATTGACTGTGTGATCCTAGAAAATACACTAAACCTCTCTGTGCCTCTGCTTCCCCACTTGGATGATAATAATCCTACGTCTCTCCCAGGGACACTGTGAGGATTAAAGACCTAAGGCATATAAAGCACTTAAAACAGTGCCTGCGTGGATTGGGCACAATATGTGTTCGTTATTCATATTACCTAAACCTGAAATTTTGGATTCATTCTTTTTCCTTTTTCTCCTCTTAGATCCAATCTACCACCCCATCTAGTTAATTTATCTCTTGTATATTTTTTGAATCTGCTCTCTTCGTTCTATCCCTATCGCTACCACATGGGGTTAGCTACCATCATCACTTGGCAGGAGCAAGCTGTGAACCATTCTCCTACCCCCTCTCCAGTCCCTGGTTTTCAAAATGCAAATCTGATCACAAGAGTCTCCTGTTGAAACCTGTGGCTTTGGGGGTAAATACAGGACCCATTAACAAGTTCTGCAAAGTCTGACACTCCCTCATCTCAACTTCAATTCTCTCTCTCTGTGTCTCCTTCCCTTCCTTCAGCCCCTCACGTTAGCCAAGCCGCCCACTGGACCCACTGCAGACATGGTGCCCGGTGAACTCCTCCCTCACACTGTGGAGTCACAAGTTCACATTTGCTTTTGCGATTACTTGTTTGATGTCTTCTCCCACTCCAGACTATAAGCAGCAGGGCAAGAATTGCATTTGCTTTTTCTCATCCTTGCATCCCCCATATTTAGCAGTTCCTGGCATAAATATTGGCTCAGTAAACAGTTTTTGAATGAATGAATGAAAATACTGCTTCGTCTGAAGAGGTAGGACAAGTAAGATGTTGATACTTCTGTTGGTTTGACTCCTACTTGGGGACAAGGAGGGTGAGGATTAAACTATGTCGGATCAAAAATATCAACTCACTGGCTGGATAACTGTTGAGTCGATGCAACCTTTGTGGGCACGTTGCAAACTATGTTGGAAGTAGCCGAGCACAGGAAAAGAAACCAGAAGTTGCTTCAGTAAAGGTGTCATCACAAAATCCACTACCAGTCTAAGGGATTATATAAAAACCAAAAGATGAAAATTATCTTTCCACACTCTCACCACTCAATACCTATTATTTCTTCAAAACTGCTACCTAGAAAGATTTATCTTCAGATTTTTCTCCACCAAAATATATAAGCCCTAGTTTGCAATTATCCCACTACTAGGTTGGTCCTTACTGTTCTTTTTCCTTAATCAACCCACCGCCTTCCCCTTCCAGCTCTGTGGGAGTGAAACGCGATGACCCAGAGCTGGGGAATGAAGAACCGCCTATGCTGTTCCCACGGAACGCGGCGTCTGGTGTGAGAAGGTGGCAAGACATCCGCAGACCATAGAGGGCCCCTCGGGGGTGGACTGGGGCAATTTGACCTCTGATGTCTGTGCCAGAAAGAAATTGATTAATAGATATATCATCCAGGAATGTTCTAGCTTGCAAATCCTTCATGAGGCCAGCAGAATATAGAGGCCTGAAACCCTCCTCCAACACCTAACTCAGGCCCTGCCCCATCCTGTGATATGTGGTCAATGGGCTTCCGATCATTGAAGTTCAGTCTCCCCGTCTCATAAGCTCCAAGAATGTGGGGGCCATATCGACCACTGAGAATTCCAGATACAGGCAGGCGCTTTCAAACTGTAGCTTAATCTAATGGTTGTCAACAGAGACAATATCAGTCTCCTTATGTTGTCTCAGGCTAATTATCAGACAACTCTGAAGTAGAATAAAGATGATGTTTACCCGTATTTTACCAAGTGTTTCATATCAAACTCACTCTCCAGGCAGTCAGCAGGATTTCTAACTCTGCTGGGTCCCTCGTCCACCTCTCTCCTAAACCCTCCATCAAAAGTCTGTACATAACACTCACCTTTTCAGATGGCAAATCTGGGAATATCCCTGCACTGGCACGTTGGCCACTTGCTGCTGCTGGTGCAAGATCACAGAGTAGCAGCAGCCCGAGCCTTGGGCCAAGATGGTGAGTGTTCTCCCGAAAGAGTCCAAGAAGACTCGCCGAGGCAGTGGTTCTCGAACTTGAGTGGGCATTGGAATCACCTGGAGAGCCTGTGCAAACACAGATTCCTGTCTGCCACCCCCAACTCGGGCTTACTGATTCAGTAGGTTCAAGGTGGAACCTGAGAATTTATATTTCTAATGAATTCCCAGTTGGTGCCAATGCTGCTGGTCCCATGTTGAGAACCACTGACACTGATGTTAGGCACACAGAGCTAGAAATTAGACTAGGGAGACCTGGGTTCAAGTCCCAACACAGCCATTTACCATTGTAACCTTGGATAAATTATTTAATGTCTTAATTCTCACTTTCCTCATCTATAAAAAGGAAGTAATAACAGCTCCAATGCTGAAGACTAAACCAGATGATGCATGTGGGTGCACACAAAGCACCCCCTCTCCTGGAAGATGGAGCTCCTCTCCCTGCTCCACATGCAGCCCCCGCTCTCCCCAGCTGCAGGTTCCACTCTTCCTGGCAGGGCTGCTGTGGGAACGTTTGAGGGGTGGGCAAGGCACAGCCAATTGGTCTCTGGCTGCCTCTCTCCAGAGGCATCTTGTCTACACTGGCAGTGCTCAGATGAGTGTCAGCATGACTTCTCTACCATCTTGCAGAAAGTAAACAAGGCTGCTGCCTGACACTTCTGCAAGAATAGTGTCCCACATAGCTTTTTGCCCTGAGACTAAGAGATTAAGTAACTCATCCAAAACCACATCGATAATAATGGCAGAGCTCTGGAGTTAGGACAATGCATCTGCTGACTCTCCTACGCTGACTTGCATTTGTAATCTTGCTGTGTTAGTTTCTATGTCTACTGTAACAGTTGACTACAATTTGGCACCTTAAAACAATACACATTTATTCTCTTACAGTTCTAGAGGTCGGTAGTCAGCCACGGGTCTCACCGGGTCAAAATCAAGGTTTCAATAGGGCCACCCTCCCAGAGGGTCCAGGGGAGAATCCATTTCCTTGTCTTTCCTAGCCTCTAGAGCTGCATTCCTGGCATCCCTTGGCTCATGGTGCCTTCCTCCTCTTCAAAATCAGTGATAGCATTTTTACATCTCTCACTCTGCTGAGACCATTATATATTATATATTCTCCTGTAGTAAAATTTCCTTCTATTTCCCTCTTAGAAGAACATCTGTGATTACATTGCCACCTCCCAACCCCTGGTAGTCCAGGACGATCTCCCCATCTCAAGATCTTTAACTTAATCGCATCCGCAAAATCCCTTTTGCCATATAAGGAAATAGTTGCAAATTCCAGGGATAAGGATCTGGATATCTTTGGGGACCGTTATTCACCCTACCACACTTGGATAGATAGTCTAACTCCCTGAACAACCATTTTTTCACCAGGGAAATAAAAATAATAATATACCCTTATGAGAATGTTGCTGCATGGCACACACCAGTTCACTAAAGAAATGTCCACTGGAGAGTTACCTGCTTCCTGCTGTACTCTTTCATGTTTATCTCATGTTAATGCATTAACTCTACTTACTCTTCTAACTTTTATTAAACACTTACTATGTGCTAAGTACTGTGCTGGGCACAGGAGATATGATATGGTGAGGAATAGAACATAGTTCCTCCTTTTATGGATTTGATACTATAATAAAGACAGACAGGGGAAAAAAATCCCTGATGTGTTATGAAAAGAAATTGGAGTAGAAATACTCTGGAAAGGCTCTCAGAAGGTATAAGGCAGAAGGTTGTCAGTCTCCTGGGCAGAAGCTGAGAGTGGAAGCATAGAGCTAGAGACAGAGGCTGGAAAGGGACAGGAAGGTGTGAGCATCTGGAAAGTGTCAGGAGTTTCTCCCTGTTAGAGCCTTGGGTGCTAGCTTAGCCCATTTTCTGATGCTGTAACAGAGCACCACAGACTGGCTGATTTATGAACGATAGAAGTTTATTTGGCTCACAGTTCTGGAAGCTGAGAAGTCCAAGATTGAGGGCTGCACCTGGTGAGGGGCCTCTTGCTGCGTCATAGCCTGGCAGGAGGCATCACATGGTGAGAAAGTGTGTGTGCATGAGAGAGGAATGGGAGCTGAACTTCATCCTTTTATTAGGAGCCCACTCCCACAATACCTAACCCACTCCCACAATAACGGCATTAATCCATTCATAGGGCAGAGCTCTCGTGACTTAATCACTTCTTAAAGCGCCCACCTCTTAATACCACTGCAATTAAATTTCAATATAAGTTTTGGAGGGGGACATTCAAACCATAGCAGGTGCCAAGGGCTGGGGCACAGTGTGAGAGATGAGCTAACAACGCCAACAGGGGTCTGATGACGATGGCCCTGGTGCCATGTAAAGAAGTCTGGATCATGTCATGTGCTCCAGAAGCCACTGGAAAGAGCAAAGAGGCTCTTTTCATATCCCATCCGCTGCAGGGATCCAGGGCTCCTGGAAGGAAACCCTGAAAGCTCTGTCCTCCTTATAAATATTTAAATACCAAATTCACAGAGAGTTCTCTGTGAAGTGGCACTGGTTTCTTTAAGTGCCTCTTGCCTTGCTTCCTCATTGAGACCCTTTGTGATTTATATTTTCAGAATTTTATTTTTAGAGCCTCCTGTTACAGTGAGCCATCATCTCCCTTAGAATCTCTGTCAATCTCATTTTTAAATCATTTGCTCTTAAAAATATTCTTATACCCCTGGATCCTATTTAACCCCCTAATCTTTGCAGTTCTTTTTACAGGAGAATGTTCAAAAGAAAAATCTGCTGTATTAACTATGAGTGCATTAGGCAGAGCACAATAATTCTGATTGCTCATGAAGTATTTTTTTCCAACCTGGGTGGTTTTGCTGAAAAATGGATTGATGGTAACCGTGATATGAATTCAGCTGACAGTGTTTGCTTTCCCGGATGCGTAGTCCCTGGTCCGTTTCACCCCTCTACTTTTCTTCATGAAACTTAGCACCCCTCTCTAATATACTTTTGTCAACTGATATCATTCTCTCCATGAACTTCAATAAATTGGCAGTGAACTTCTATGCTGGAAAGACATTTTACATTAAGAACTGGATTCGCAGCAGGCAATCTGCCTGGGGACCACATGTCTAGGAAAGCAGTCATTTTTAACTAAGAATATTTCAAGCCTGGATAGAATAGGGCTGGTGTGCTCTGAAGCCACAAATGTCTAGCCTACTGGAAGCAAAATTACTGTACTACATGCTGGTAATTAACCTTGTCAACTAACTTTCAGAACAACTCCGGCATAGTACACACACGCTCATCTTGGGTTCTTTTGCTATGATTTCTGGATTCCATTATATTCTACTTGCAACCTGCATTCTCATCACTACCCCCTGCCAGCACTCCCTGATTTGCTTGCCCTGTAAACTTTTTGGTCCATAGCATTTAGTTGCTTTTAACCATACTAAAATTTACTAGGTTATTGTGTTTATGGTTCGCTATATATCTCCTGCGTTACAATGTAAGCTCTACCAGGGAAGAGGTCTGTGTTCTGCCTGCTTTAATATACCCTGGAATCGTGCCTGGCACGCAGTAGATGTTTAATAACTATATGTTGGATGAATTCATGAATGCCTTTTCATGGAGCTTTCAGCTATCAGGTTTTTGCATCCCTTAATCCCAGCAGATCAACTTATTTATTTGCCAAAATGTTCAGATCACTTCATCATGTGGCAAGTAGTTGTCTAGATCATGGGAAATTATTCCTGACCTTAAAGAACAGCTAGTCCCATGGGGAAGACACATATGTGCATATGTAGGATAAACTAAAATATGTACCAAGTACTACAGAGCACAGAAAAAAATCAATTCAGCTGCATAATGATGTCACAGGAAAGATTCAAGGACTGCTTCACAGGGGAGGCTACTTGCAGTGGTAAGGAATGAGCAGAAGTTTGTTCGGAGAAGAGAGAGGGGAGTGGGCACAAACCGAATGGATATTCTAAGTGGGAGAGTGCACGATGGGCTTGGGACCTGGAAGTCTCTTGGAATGGGCAGAGCATGGGGATATGTCTTTGTTGGTCTTTCCAGAAACTGACATTAAGACAAAGATCCAAGTGCAAGAGGTTTTTCGGGGAGATGAAAGAACTTACCAATGGAGCAGGAGAGTGAGACAGGGAAGGAAGGCCTCCAACAAAGGAAGGAATGAACGCTTATGCTATCAAGCCAGCTACCGGAAGCCACTGGAGGGAACTAGAGTTCTGTGTTATGAGGAAACTCTGACAATGGTATAGAACACAGGCCTCAGAGCTGTCCCACGGGTGGGACAATGGAGCTACTACACTCTTCATGTGCTAAATCCCTGCCATTGGTTGAGGACAACTCCTGGGGCTCAGTTCCCTCATTCTTCCAGCCCACCACATGTGCCTGATAGAGCAGCCTTCCCAGGTCAGAGAAAGCCTCGGGCTACACAAGCAGATACTCCCCCCAGACATAGGTTTCTGCACACCACGGGGCCAAGAGATGTGTGCAGGGCACCAAAAGAGTCTGCTACAGTTTGTAAGGAGAACAGCAGGGGATGAGGCTAGAATTTGCAGCAAAGGCCAGATTTTGAAGGCCCTTGTGTGTCATTCCTTAGAACTTTATTCTGTATCAAGGGAGCAGCCTTGGATGAGTTTAGGTAGGAGAGTGGTCTGATAAAATTTGAATGTGAGAGAGACCATTCTGGCTGCAGAGTGAAGGATGGAATTGGATGGATGGAGGAGGGGCAGATAGTGAGTCCAGGAGAGCAATTAGGAAGAAAAATCCACCATGTGGGATAAGGATGATGGGGCTAGCAGTCATGTGGTGGTGCTAGAGCTGGGGATGGGCAGCTGGAACAGAGAGATGTTTGGGAGACAGAATCAACAGAAATTGTGAGGGTCAGATGTGAGGAGGGTTGGAGGATGACTGGCCTATGCTGGCTCCCCTGATTGGACGGTGAGGGCACTCACTTAGCAAGTCCAGGAGGAACGTCAGAACTGGGTTAAGCTAACACATCTTGTTGAACATGGTGAGTTGGAGATACCTGTAAAGTACCCAGGTGGAGAATCCAGTGGGTGCAGGATTGGCTATTGAACTCAGGAGAAAGATCTGGACTGAGAAAACCTATTTAGGAACCACCACTTTATAGAATACATTGAGGCCAGAGAAGCGGAAGAAATCCTAGGATACATAACTAGATGGTTGTCATGTGGGATGAGTTAGTTGAAAGTTATTATCAACAGCCCCCTAGTATCAAGTCCTTGGCCAACCTACAGATGACATGGCTCCTATCGTCCCTGGGTCATGCTTTGCCTTATTTCTCTCTATATCTTCCCAAAATGATTGTTTGTCTCCCTCAGCCCAGCTGGATATGGAGAGGGAACAAGATGAATTGTGTGATTTGGGGCAAGCTGTATAAACTCTAACTGTCAGCTTCTTCATCTGTAAAATGGAGAGCCTGTACGTGGAGATCAGCTTGTATGACAGACCATTGAAGGAACTTCCTTGGGAGACGTTCCAAAGCTCAATCTCTCTCTCTCCTGAGCACAAAACATATCAGACTCGTGCTCTTACCTTAAAGGCACTTAGGCGAGCTGGTACCAGACACTGCTTACTGCAGCCCCCATGAGCATTCGCTCCCCTGGTGCTGAGCCTTTTACCTGCTCATGCGGGCCCACCTTTTACCCAAGACTTGGTCACCAATTGAAAAGCAGCTGCCCAACTTTCAGAATGGTCACAAAATTCAAACCACTGTGATAAGCCCTTTGTAACAACTCACCTTCCTCCTGTGTGGGTTTTATGCTGAGTGTCTACAGATGCGTGGCTCTTCTGCCAAACAGCTCTGCTGACCAAGGACAGGCCGGCCCCTCCGCAGGAATGTGTAGGTGATGACATTTCTTTTACCATCTTGGCATCTAAACATGACACTGTATCTGACTCAAGCTCCCGATTGTTTATGGCGTGGCTCTAGGCAGAATGGGCTGCGAACGCCTGCACTGTATTTTACTCCATCAACTCTTATTATATGCATGTCAGAGAGAGAACACAGCCGCCCAACATTGAGCAGGCCCAAAATACAGCCACTGTCAAAATGCTGCCTGTTGCATGTGGATGAACGTGCAGAGCTGTGGCAAGAGTTGCAGGGTTTCAAAAAACACCTGTCCGATTGTCCCAACCGGCTTCCCTGACGTTCCCAGGCTCTGGCGATGTTACCGTCACTTCTGTACTCACTAGGTCCAAGTCCATTGGTTTGTCTCCTCTCTCCACTCAGCTGTGTGCAGACAGTAATCCTTTACCAAGGATAGTAGCAATAGTATTTATTCATCTTCTATTATATTCCAGCCAAACTCTGTGCTGAGTGCTTTAAAATACTTTATCAAATTTAGTCGTCACTACAGCTTTCTGAGGTAGGGATATTTTTATCCTATTTTGCAGCTATGGAAATGAGGGCTAGAGATGTTAAGTAGCTAATCCAAAAAATCACACAACAAGAAGGCAGCAGAACTGGAATATAGACTTGGCTTTTTCTGCCACTAGCCTATACCGTATTCCTTCTCACGGAGCATTAATAGTCTCATCTGCCCCTCCTTTATGTGGCATTCTGAAGTTTCCAAGGCACTGTCACAAAGCATACCATTTGATCCTCCAAGTAGACCAGAGAAGTAAGCAGGATGTGCCACCCACCCCCCCATTTCCACAGAGGAGAGTAAGACTCGCAGGGAGGGTCTCACTGGCTTGCTCAGAGCCACCCGTCTGAACCCTGGACTCAGGTTTTCTGAGCCTTTTCTCTATTCCCACAAACACCGTGCTCTTTCCTCAGAGCAGCTGCTGCTTCTGTTGAAGTGACCAATGTATGAAATCTCCTAGGAGGCCACTTTGGTCCTACTAAAAAGACATTTCTGATAGAGTTTTCCAAAAACAGAGAAGGAGGTGATGAGTTCTCCCTCCCATTCAGTGTTCATTCAAACCCAGGGCAGTCACTGGGCTAGAAAACCATCAAGGGAATTCAGCTGGCCCCTGGGGGAGGGGAGAGGAAGGCAGCTGGAGTAGATGAGCTCTATGGCCCTGCTCTCCCTGAGATCTCACCGCTCTGTCTTCTGGTGACTGCCCAGAAACTGTCTTCTCTATTTTGGTTGCAGTAGTTCCATCCCCTCACACCTGGCCTACTGCAGCCATCTCCTGGTTGACTTTCTGTCTAACAATTCATCTAGTCTCCCTTGATCAGGATGATCTTCCCCCAAATTCATGCCCATCATAGACTTTATCTCTTCCTAAATCTTCAACGGTTCCCTTTGGCCAACCACACCCATCTGACACACCTCTGTCTGACATCCCATTCTCTGTCTACATCCTCTATCGAAACTCATTTACTTCCCCCAAACTTAGTTTCCACTTCAGCCAACGCAATCATGTGCCTGATTCCAGAGACATCTTACTTACTCTAGCTTCCATCCTTTGCTGTCCTTGTTTCTCTCTCCTGAAATGTTCTTCACTTTCCCTTTTTCCCACCTACGTACATCCATCATTTCAGGCCCAAGCCAATCTTATCTCAGTTCAACAAACAAAAAACTTTAATGAATTCCTCCTAAACAACACAAAACAAGTCTAGGAACAATCTTCCACTCATGTAGGGAGGCCATGGGAACCCAAAAATAAACAAGAAAAGGCCCTGTCCTCAGGGAGGAGTATAATTAGAACCAGCTGCTCTGGGAAACCCTTGTATTTTGAACACTTGATTCTGCATTGGCTTATGTTCTTGGTGTTTTATGGGAGCTGATTCTGCCTGTCCCACAAAGGGTAGATGCTAAGCCTTCTTCCGTCGCGCCTGCGGAAAATGGTAGGCAAGCGAATAGTTATGGGTTCCATGATTGAGTAGCCTCAGATGGCATGTTTTTACTTTATCCCCACATTTACTCACACACACCCCCACACATGCACGCATGCACGTAGCCCACCAATTATTTGAATTTCTAGCATATTGGAAGGGGAATGGCATTTGAAGATAAAATCCCATCTGCACTACTTTCTGGGAAAGGAGGAGCTGCAACACCCTGGTTAAAGGAGAAGAATTTGGAGTCTGACCTCTTTAAGTCACAGCGTTGTCAACATCCAAGTGACCTTATAGGTCACTTAATGTCTCGTTGACTCATCTTTCTAAACAAAAAAATGAGGATGATAAAAAACAGCAGCACACAGTGCCCTACCCCAACAGGGTTTCTGCTGTGAGGCCCAAGTGAGCGAGTATTTGTGGGCACTCAGGGCAGCCTTGAGCATGTGGTAATCACCAAATAATTGTTAGACATTCTTATGATTACAAATTCAACGACTTTGCACAGATTGCTTAAATTTCCTGAGCCTCAGTTTCTTCATCTGTATGTAAAATGAGAGCCATGCTAACCCCCAGAAGAGGGCTCTGAGAATTAAATGTAAAAACATCAAGAAAGTTTCTTTTAGAAAAATTCCCTTATCTTTGACCCAAGGCCTGGATTTATAATCCCCCAACAACACAACTACATCTTTCTCCTATCTCTGCTGCTTTAGCTGTCGTACAAGTTGATCACTGATGCTACTGTAGTAAGCCAGTTGTTTTTATTCCATAGAAAATGTTGGCCACTTACAAATTCATCTTTAGAAAATTACAACCGAAATTACACCAGATAATTGCACAAGCCAAAGACTGTTCGAGTCCCCGAGCCCACAGGCGGCTTTTCCACAGCCCATCCCTGCCCATTTTGGCAAACTGAGAAGAGCAGAGGGAGGAACCGGCCCTCTCCTGGAAGACCTGGGGCCCCAGGCACATCACACCGTGTAAAATCTGGTTAAGATAAATATCAAGAGCAGCCTTGAAAGCAAAAAGGAGTCAAAGCAGGTCAGACAGCAGCCGGAGGGAGTTTGGGGAAGGAGGGAGGACCTGAGTCACCAGCCCCGCGGGAGAGAATCTCTGGGACTGAGTTTACTCCAGGCAGCAGCAGGCTTCCGAGTGCTTGATGCCAAACTCTGACTAGTTGCCTGGTGGCGATAGACCCAAGCCAGGGACTGCGCTCTGAAGGCCCAGGACCCCCTGAAAAGGGGCCCGGACTTGTTGGCCTGGTTGCCTGTTCCCTAGAAATGATGCTGAAGTGGCCCCCAAAGGAAAAGCAATGTAACTGGTTTAGGAAGGTGAGTGGCCCGAAGGGGAGACACTGAGGGCCTGCTTGGGGAGGGCTTGGTAATAGCAGAGAGTGGAGTCAGTCCCCAGGGAGTGGAGTTTGAATGCACCTCAAATCGGCTCTTCTACCAGAAGGGCTGAATTGTTTTAGAGATTCATGTAGACTTTCTAGCTCTATAATGTTTGTTTCTGGTGAAGTCAGCTTTTTTTGCAATTTCTGCCTCTGTTCTCTGCATGTCTCTACAGGACTTCTCTGTACGACTAGGCTGGGAAGGCAGGTTCCCGGGGCCTTAATGGTGGAGGGATGCAAAGGCCACAGTGTCACTGATGGAAGCAGGTTCTCTGCAGCAAAGATGGGGTGGGGGGATGCGTAATGGAGAAGCCAAAGGAGATATCGAGCCATTAAGGGAAAAGAGAAGGGAGCAGGAGCACTTGAACCACACCACACTGAAATGTTTTGATGAGTCAAGCATCCTCTCCTGCTATCGTTAATGTCTAAGAAACAATTCCTGGGGTTTCTATTGAGGTTGCACAAATTAGCTCATACCCACTTCTTGACCACTGTGTTAAGAGTTGAATGAAGATCAATTAAAGTCACAAACAATGTTTTGTTATTCCTAAGAGCTTTCTGTGTAAGGCAACAAAAGGGATGATGTCAGGCAATAAGAGAAATAGCTGACCTGATTTCCTGTCAAATATCTGTGTGGGATGCCCAGAATTTTCAGCAAGTTAATAGTTTTAGAACTATTTGGGATTTGGGTTGGGGGCTGCCATTTTCCTGAATAGAATTTTGGGGTCAAACAGAACCATGCCTGTTGAGTTATTAAAAGTTAATAAAATAGTTAATAAAATTGGAGTCCATTCTCTTAAGTGGTCCCTGAATATTTGTGGAGAAAGGAAATCTTCTAGAAATATTTTATGTATACTTATCATGCATTTCTAAAACAACCACAGAAGGAACATTACCTGATATTAAGCAAGAAACAAACAGGGAACTACATAGTTTGGTGTGATTGATTTTATTTTATGAAGCTGAAGAGAGGTTAAGTAAATTATTCAAAGCCACAAGACAATAAGAAGTGAGTTTGAGCTTTGAATGTTTCTAAAGGTCTCTTCTCTCTCTGGTATTGCTTATTCGAGGGACCTGGTTGTGCTAATTGGAGTAGTAACAGCTCACTATTATGCAGAACTTACTATAATAGTATACTAGTACCTTTCAAAGCACAGTTCATGTGTTAACAAATTTAACCCATGACCATTTTATGACACAGCCATGGTTATTTCCATTTTACAGATAAGCTGACTGAGGCTAAGAGAGGCTGCATAATTTGTCCACCCAGCTAGCCAAGGCAGGGCTGGGATTCTAGGACACCTGGCTCCAGATTCAGGCACTTCTCCTGTCTCCTGCCTCTCAAGGGAAGGCATGACTCTGAGTGGGCAGAGGATAGCTCATGGTCCTCTGAGCACACAGGGAATGAGAGAAATCTCAAAAAGGGGAAAAGGCCATTTTCTCTATGTGGGCCCAGGTAAGGTGTCCATACTCTGGACAGTGTAAAGTTCTGATAGGATGCAAACCATGGGAAGGATGTTGGTAGGCAGGCAAACACCGAGACTCTTTGAGGTGTCCTGCCCTACGACATTGCCTTTTCCACCCCCATCCCCTCCATACTGCACATGTGCGTGCACACACACACACACACACACACACACACACACACCTGCCCTCACTTATGTATTCCACCCCCACTGAGATAGAGAGGAACTGTACAATTTGTCCTGCCAAGGAAGGAAGCAAAGTCCACCCTGCCCACTCAACAAAGAAGCAGGTATAACGCAAGAGCAGGTTGCTCAGTTGCACTCACCAATTCCAGGTTCTGGACTTGACTTGGTGAAACTCTGCTGGGAAGAAGGCCCCTCTGACAGAGACTCGTACATTTTTGACAGACTTTGACCTCAGCAGCCTGAGAAGAGTACAGCCATGGCTCTGGAATTTTCCACAGCAAAATTCAGAAAAAAGCTGGTGTTTCCCTGGTAGAGGGAGGCTGTCTCCAAGGGGATGCTAATAATAAAATGTAACTTGTGTAGGTTGCATCTTGCAGCTTGATTGCTTTGAAAGGTCATTGTTCTCAGTCCGCAGGGCCATTAATTTTAGTTGCCTCATTGCCACCCACATATACAGCCAAGACATTCTTTAAGCACCCTCAGAGGTGGTAGAAAAAGCACAGTTTGGGAGCTAGTCTGACCAGAGTTTGAATGACCAGAGTTCACAGAGCTGACATTCCAATGGTTGGATTCCTTATTTGGTCAAATGGAGCTGATACCCCTATCTCCCCTATGCTAGAACCGGAGATTTAATGAGATAGCATAATTAAAATGCCTGATAATTATAACTAACCTCTGCCATCCATTGTGCTGGTGCTGTAGGTCTGTTTTCTCATTTGATCCCCACCACATCCCCTGAGAGAGAGATGATTATCTACATTTTACAGAAAAGGAATGTCCAGGAAATATGTGATTTGATTAATTTCCTACAGCTGAAGAAGGAAGGGTGCCAAAAATCAAACCCAGGACATGGGTTTTGATGACCCCGAAATGTGTGCATTTACCCAGCACAGTGTGTCCTACTATGCTGAACACAGTAGGCTCAGAGCAAACTTTGATTTCCCTTCTTTATTAGGCTTTTGGAAAAGCATAATGTGGTCACTCCTGGTAAAACACCGGGCAGCCTACTAAACAGCCTTCCGCAGTTGCCAAGGGGCTGAGGCATGCTGGGTGCCACACTCCGTACAGACCTGTCACTAGACAAACCAGCGGATCTCTTAGATAGTGTTAATGAGGACCTGATGGAAGACTAAATGTCAAGTACTGAAGCTGAGGCCAGCTACTGCGCCGCTGGAGCCTTAGGCCTTGGAATGCAACGCCTCCTCTTTCCAGGGGCTTCTCTTTTCTCTTAATTAGAGGTTAGGCTGAAATATATGAGCACAGAAAGCAGGCATGAGGAAGGACTACAGCGTGGGTGAGGAAAGATGAGTCAGCACTTTCTTGTGCCAATAGAGAGGAAGAGAAAGCGGGCGATTTCAGGATGTTTCTTCCCATGGGCCGGTGAGTGGAGAAGCGAGGGCAGTGGAACTTGAAAGGGCTTTAAGAGCAAGTTGTAAGGGAGTGAGGCTGATCGGGCCTCTACAGGAAGTGAAAGTGGATGCCGGCAAGTCTTATCCGTGCGTCCGCGTTTCAGAACTTAACACAGCAACAGGGAACATTTCCATCATATTCATCTCCGCGGAAAGGACTTACGTACGACTTCAACCATCCGCACGCTCGCCCTCTTTGTTCAGTTCAGATGTGTGAGGAAGGCTCCGTGGGCCACAGTCCTGAAAATTTCACCTGCCACCTTCGTCACTCCAAAGAGAAAGGCAATGACACTGCCCTTAAGGCCGGATAGTGCCTTGCTCCCTCGTGGGTTTATGAGGACGCGCTACCTGCTAACAGCGCCCTTCCCCTTCTTCCTGGTCCTCGGCCCTTCCAAGTCAGTCACTTTCTCAGTCAGTCTACCCAGGGTGACCTGTGTCAGGTAGGTGGTGATGCTTTCCAAAAGGTAAATGAGTTATTCTCTCAAATAATGGTCACTTATTTCTGTCACTGTGTATTAAAACCTAGATATCCCCTCACTGGGAACACATCAAATACTATATCTTTTTCCTCAGTAGAGTGGGCCCTCTGCAGCCACAAATAGAGGGGACATTTGGGGATAAAATCGTAACTCTGATAAACAGAGAGATTGAGTGCACTAGCAGACCTCTAGAAATTCTAGGCTCCCTTACAAAAATTGCAAAGACAGGCCAGACGCAGTGGCTCACGCCTGTAATCCTAGCACTCTGGGAGGCCGAGGCGGGTGGATCGCTCAAGGTCAGGAGTTCGAGACCAGCGTGAGCAAGAGTGAGACCCCCATCTCTCCTAAAAAATAGAAAGAAATGATCTGGACAACTAAAAATATATATATAGAAAAAATTAGCTGGGCATGGTGGCACATGCCTGTAGTCCCAGCTACTTGGGAGGCTGAGGCAGAAGGATCGCTTGAGCCCAGGAGTTTGAGGTTGCTGTGAGCCAGGCTGACGCCACAGCACTCACTCTAGCCCGGGCAACAGAGTGAGACTCTGTCTCAAAAAAAAAAAAATTGCAAAGACAGCCCACTAAATAAAGAGATGGTCAAGAAATTTCATGCACCTAAGATGAGCTATAAATGGATTTACCACTACCATACTCTGCTTTCGAAAACATTTTCGTTATTTTCCTCATTCACAGGTTCAATGAGAGGCTTTGTAAATTTATTTTGTTTAATTGCACATAATAATCACACTCAGGCCTTTTTCCTCCCTTGGGTCTGGTCCTGCTACCAGCCGTTCAGTCCCTTTTTTTTGTTAATTGGCAAATAAAAATTGTATGTATTTAAGTTGTACAATGTGGTATTTTGAAATATATATACATTGTGGAAGGGCTAGATTGAGCTAATTACCATATGCATTACCTCACATATTTCTTTTGTGGTGGGAACACTTAACATCTACTCTCTTAGGGATTTCCAAGTATGTAATACATCGTTATTAACTACAGTCACCATGTTGTACAACAGATCTCTCGAATTTATTCCTCCTAACTGAAATTTTGTATCAACCACCATTTTGTGAATACTCTCTACTTCTATTAGTTTAAATTTTTTGTTGAAAAATTTTATGGATACACAATAGTTGTACATTTTTATGGAGTATATGTGATATTTGGATGCAATCACACAATGTGTAATGGTCAAAGCAGGGTAATTGGGACATACATCACCTCAAACATTTATCCTTTCTTTGTGTTGGGAACATTCCAAATCCACTCCTTTATTTATTTTGACTATATAATAAATTATTATTAACTGTAGACAAGTTCAACTTTTTTTAGATTCCACATATAAGTGAGATCATATGGTATTTGTCTTTCTATGACTTTTCAATTCTAGCATCCTCATGCTAGGACTTAGAGTGATTTTTCACTCACATGGAAGCAATGCAAAGCTCTCTTGATTCAGGAAAAGATATTTAAGAATCAATCCATGTATACTATATTTTCATATAAATTGAGCATCAGAGAGCTAGCGTCATAATTCTGGTTATAAACTGCTTTGAGAAGCTAGTTTTTTTGTTTTGGGACAAAATTAAGCAGTATAGAAAATCCCTATCCAGAGCCCCAACCTATTTATTGTATTCATTCAAAAAATGTTTTTGAGTTCCTCTTAGGAGCTTCTAGCCTAATGGGCAGAAAAAACTGCTTATAAAATCTCAGTTTACTTGATACATGGAATTGCCTTTTAATGAATGGTGGCCATTTTATCACAGAAAATACATTTGGAGGATATATTTCATCATTGAGTAAATCCATTTTATGCAACATGCTTGCTCAAAGTTCATTTGTTTTCACAGTAAATTCCTTTTTGATACCTTACCCCACCACGTGGTCCACACGAGGCATGTACTCAGTTCTTTCTTTTTATAAATAGCAAAGCTACTTGGAACACTAAAAGGGCAAATGAATCCGTATCAGGAAATATCACAGAAAGAACACGAGCTCAGTCTCACACACCTGGGTCACAGCCCAACTCTGCCACTTACCTAATTGAATTAATTTATGCAAGATTTTTTAATCTCCCTGATCCTCAGTTTCTTGTTTATAAAAGAGGTTGTTGTCTGGATTAAATATTACATAGAACAGCACTTATAATATGGTAGGTGCCCATGAATGGGAGCTTGTGTGATTGCTACATCACCACTGTATTCAAGTGTGTTGGCCAAGACTTCATTTTGGATCATTTTTTTAACCACCTGACAACGGTACAAACTAGGAAGATCAACTTTTAATTCTGCCCTTTGAACAACATGTAGGCTGAAGGAAACTAAATATTTGCATGTGTGTTAGATCCACAATTTATGATCTATCCTTTTTGCGGGAGTGCCAACCCATGAGGTTGCCAGAGTAGCATTTCAGAGCATCTGCGCAAACCACACGGGTCAATGCCAATGCCTAAGAGTGAAAAAACATTGGGACCATTAAGGATAAGTCTTGTCAATCAAAAAAGCCTATATGGGGAAGACAAAGTCAAGTTGTCCTTGAGAGGACAAGGCAGAGAAGTAGTGTCCTCCAGACACCTCCATGCTATGGACATAGAATTTTCCTTCTAGCTGTCTAATGTTCACTCTGCCTTTAGAGGGTCCCGAGGAAAGGAAGAACACAGAATTTTCCATCCGACATATGTCTCCCTCATCACAAATTTTATCCATGTGTCCATTTATTTCTATCATCACAGGAGGTCTCCCAAGCCTCACTTCAACAGACTGGCTCCCCAAGATGCTTGATGCTCTGAGGACCCTTCCCCAAAAGGCAGGCAATACTGACTTTTTTGGTTAACATTAAGTATTGGCCTACTAAGGTACACACTCATTGTGTAGACTTTTTTTTTAATTGTGGCAAAATATATGTAACATAAAATTTACCGTTTTAACAATTTTTAGTGTACAGTTCTGTGGCAGTAAGTACATTCACGTTGTTGTACAACCATCACCACCATCCATCTTTAGAGCTTCTTCATCTTCTCTCACTGAAACTCTGTACCCGTTAAACAGTGACTCCCTATTTCCCCCTTCCCCAGTCCCTGGAAATCACCATTCCACTTCGTCTCTATTACTTTTACTACTCTAGGTACCTTGTACAAGTGGAATCATACAATACTTGTTCTTTTGTAACTGGCTTATTTCACTTAGCTTAGTATCTTCAAGGTTCATCCACGTTGTAGCATTTGTCAGAATTTCCTGCCTTTTTAAGGCTGAAAGATTGTGTAGACTTTAAAGTAAAGATGTTGCAGTCTCAGTTGATGGCCTCATATTTTGAGCCTTGCTATGAAACTTCATGCTTAAGGAGGCTTTAAAAACAGACTTATTTGGCCGGGCGCAGTGGCTCACACCTGTAATCCTAGCTCTCTGGCACACCGAGGCGGGCCGATTGTTTGAGCTCAGGAGTTCGAAACCAGCCTGAGCAAGAGCGAGACCCCGTCTCTACTAAAAATAGAAAGAAATTAATCGGACTAAAAATATATAGAAAAAATTAGCTGGGCATGGTGGCGCATGCCTGTAATCCCAGCTACTCGGGAGGCTGAGGCAGAAGGATCGCTTGAGCCCAGGAGTTTGAGGTTGCTGTGAGCTAGGCTGATGCCACGGCACTCTAGCCCAGGCAACACAGTGAGACTCTGTCTCAAAAAAAAAAAAAAAAACCAGACTTATTTCATTAGCATATAATTAGTTGAGAGTGTTGCTGAGTATTTATTGTAGCTGATGGAAAGAAATAAATGTATAGGTTTTTTTATGAACATTGTGTTCACATACTGGTATCTTAAGTTGGAAACTATGTATTGACATCCCTGCAACAAGATAGTATAATATTATTTGATTAGCATTTGTGATGGTAGAGTCATTCAGTAAAGTCACATTCTATGATTCCTGGCATCTAAGTGATAAGGCATACAGAGGTCTACAGATAATTTAATACTCCAAGGTTGCTCACCTGAATTAAGCAGATCAAAAACCAAGCAGCTGAATTCTCATCAAATGTTCCTTCCACCTTCTCTTTCTAATCACGTCGCTAAAAAGTTGTTTTAAACTCACATTATTCTAAGAAAGGGGGAGGGTAGAAGAGAAGTGAAGAATTAAAATCTACCTGTTTGGTACAATGCACACTATTCTGGTGATGGGCACACTGAAAGCCCTGACTTCAGCATTATACGATTCATCCATGTGACAAAAAACACTTGTACTCCCTAAATCTATTTAAATAAAAAAAAAATTTAAAGATAAACTCACATCATAACCTATCTACTTATGTGTTTATTTATTTAGTGTACATTTTATTTGCTTGAATTCTACAGTAAATTAGGCTCTAATCAATAAAGAAATACTATGAAGTATAAAAGAAAGCATAGCATTTCTTCAGGGAAAAAGAGGCTCTTCTGGCCATATAAACTCAAAAAATATTGTTAGGTTTCAATGATATTTCGTAACTTTGGATGATGTGATACATGTTCTCCTATTCTGAACGATGTCATACATTTTATTTATAATGTAGACTTGTTGGTAATATTCTGTAATGTTATCAAGAGATGGAACAAGTAGAGTAAGCCACTTACTTGTAAATTATTTTAATTTACAAATATTCATTTTTAAGCTGTATTTTCAACTTTGGAAGTATCATTCCTCTCCATGTGACTCTACCTCCTCAGTGTCCTTTGAACCATTACAGGATAAGATAGGAAAGAAGCTAAAGGGGAATGGAAAATTTTTGATCACAGGAGAAAGATAATTTGGACATAATAATAATGGGTGAAGATGCCAGAAAGAAGAGTTTGTAGGATGAGGTGGAGAACAAAATATTGGCCCCTGAAGTCTCTGCTAAAAATGACTTTTTCTAAAAATTGTGTATATAACGCCTGTCATAAACATTCAGCTTTGTTGTGCAATGAAGACAGATGACAAGAATTTGCTGCTCCAACAACCAAAAAAAAAAAAAGGCAACTTCCCTATGTCCTTGGAATCTGGCTTCTTTGGTTCCAAATGTGCACTGGAAAACTTGGCTTGTAGGGCTGGGGGCACTTGTTTATGTAACTAATTAGACATCAACATAAATATGGGAATGGGGGAAGCTCCCTCTATTTTCATCTGTTCTAAAGCCAGAGCTTGCTCTAAAGTGCAGAGATGTGCAGACTCACGAGAGATGCAGTTTAGCTGTCCTACGCTGACTCTCTTACATAAGCTTCAAAGTTATGAAGTTTTCTCCATTTTGTTTCCACATGGTAGGAAGAGAAAATGAGTTTTAAGAGTCAATCATCAGGGAGGGGAAAGGCTTGGGAAGGTTTTGGGTTAGGGAAGAACTTTTATAGATCAGACAACGATGTAAGACGTGAAGAAGAGATTGATGACAGAGAAACTGGGTGGAGAAATATTCCAAGGAAAGAAGATTAATAACATCAGATAGAGAGTTGACAATGGCCAGGAGGAGAGACATACCTTCCTCAGACACAGAAGATAAGTGAGCAGTCAGGAGAAGATGGAGAGGAATTTTGACTTTGAGAAAAAGGAAGCTGAGGGAACTCAGTTATCTCATCAGCAAATTAGGAGATAATGTCTCCTTCTGAGAAAGACTAGGGTGGAACTTGGGCTTTGGGATGGGTTGGCCTAGCCCAAGTGGGGATGCAAGGTGGAGATGGAAAGAGGTGAATGAAGGGATAGCCATGTAGTGGTAGGGAGCCACCGGAGGTGATGTAGATTCATAGCAGGGTATAAGAAGGAAGGTGTATTTGGAAGATGTATTTGAAATCTTGGGGGCCGGGCACCATGGTTCACGCCTGTAATCCCAGCACTTTGGGAGGCTGAGGTGGGAGGATTGTTTCAGCCCAGGAGTTTGTGACCAGACTGGGCAACATAATGAGACCCCATCTCTACCAAAAAATAGAAAAATTATCCAGGTGTGGTGGTGTGCATCTGTAGTCCTAGCTACTCAGGAGGCTGGGGCCGGAGGATCGCTTGGACCTGGGAGCTGGAGGTTGCATTGAGGTATAATGATGCCGCTGCACTCAAGCCTAGGTGAAAGCGCAAGACTCTGTCTTAAAAAAATAAAAACTGAAATCTTAGAGATGGGGTAATCCCTAGTGTTCGTTATGTCTACGGTGGCACTTTGTGAGTGCCAATAGAGGCCATTATAGTGGAGCAGATCAAGGAAATGCAAACCCAAGGTATTAATGCCACCTACTGGCATATGGAAGCCAATGAAAAGGCAAGCAGGAGATACAGAAGAGAATTTAAAATTTTCACAGTTATATCCTGTTAACCTTTGCCTAACCTAGTGATGCATCATCTGTAATTGCAAAGAAGACTCTGGGTGTGGATATGGGATAATGCTCAGAACCATCTAGATAACATTTGGTTTAGTGTAGTAAGATGTTTTAATTTAAAATCGTATCCTTTGTATGTCTCTAAATCTCTCCTACTACCTGGCATGCATGTAGATTTTTTTTCTTTTAAATTCATGGAATGAATGAATGGATAAGCCATGCTGTCTATGAGTCCACATTTTTCTAGAATACACTGTCTTTGGGTTTTGAAGCTTCTGTGACTCTCCTCCATTCCTGTTCCACTCAACATACATTTTTTGGAAGATACATAGGTCTAATCCAACTCTGTAAACACAAATCATTTGCATTGACCTCTGAAAGCCATATCTACTTCCTCCTATCAAGTCTGCCCTGGATCCTGTCTTCTTAATTTTGCTGGTGCCTGGACTGATCATCATGCTTGTCAGTTGGTTGTGCATCGTACAACAGCAGTGGAAGCGCCTGTAGCAAGGGCAATAAACAAGAGGTGGAGTGGGGGGAGCCTAAATAAATAAAAAGAAGGCTGCATAAATATAATATGATGCTTTATTAAATGAGAGTCTCAGCTTGAAATCAATCACTCCTGCTAAACAGAACTCCCAGTTTTTTTCTGCCTTGGGCCTACCGATTACCAAGAACGCAACCAATCCATTCATCACCTTCATGTGAGTTAATGAGTAGTGCTCCCTACAGGGGCAGAGGCAGCCAGTGCCACAGTGCATGGCATGGTGAGACAAACACACCCTGGATTTCAGCCTCCACTTGACCATTTGGGCAGGCAGGAGCCTTGTGCAGTGAACAACCTGCTTATCTGCACTCTTTTGTTTCTGCTGCTTAGGCCCTCTTTGGGGCCTAGTTCTCCTGGAATGTCTCCTACTCACTTCTGAGCCAAGAACCACAGTACTATCCTGAAAATTATATATGAGATTCCTGGTCCAAGGTGTCCCTTAGTAACAATGAGAAGGCTAGAAGACAGATTGCAGGGTGTGCAGGGTATGCTGCTCTTAGATGCTTGCACCATTTGGAACACGTGCTTTTCCCTTTCAGTTAACAAAACAAATAGAACAACATTACCTGAAAGGCTTTTTCTGCTATGGGGGAGCAAACTCTAGCAGTCTCATCATTTTCATCTTTGTGGTTTAGTGCCAGCAGCGGGGGGCATGTAGGTATGTAGGGTCTACTTACATTCTAACTGTATCAGTTCAGTAAAGCAGTGGGGAAAAGGCCAGGGGATGGATTTCCCTCCATCCCTCACCAGTCAAATCGAGGTTTCCAAGGCTTTTTCAATGTAGCTACAATAAATCAGGCAGCGAATCTTAGAGTTCCAGCGAGACAACTTGATTGAACTCTGGGCCGGTCCCACTACCTCACCACACCAGCCGGATCTCAGATTGACAGTGTTCAGACACGCTTGGAGGGCTGTCGACGATGGGGAGGTGGGGTCCAGGGAAGGTTGTCGCTCTGCCAAAATCTGAAAGTACATTTTCTGAGCACGATCAGTTTCCAAACTAGAAAAAGTGGCTTTTTGGATCTGACTGAAGAAGTCTATTGATTTTTAAAAAGACAGTGGCAGGGAGGATGAGTGTAGTGTGGGTAGGAGGATTGGATTCGATGAGTGGAAGCCCATCTTTGGATTTTCACCTTCAGTGAGGTTGGCCTCTCTCCACCGCTTTTGCCATGGGATTAATTTCTTAAATGTTCACAGGAAATTTGTGAGGTTGGACTTGCTTCTGTGGCAAGACCTCATTTGTGTTTTTCCTTGGGAAAGATAAACTTTCCAATTAAAGGAGAATTCTCTGGCTGTCTCTCCAATGTTACTCTTTCAGGGTGAGACGTAGCCCACATCTGCCAAATGTCAGCCAAGACTCAACTCCCATTCCTGACCAGTAACCACAGTCCCCCCACCCATGGCCCTGCGGGGTGGTAAGACAAGATCTGGGTGGGTCCTGCTCATGGTTTGACTTGAGCTAAGACTATAACTGGGGCCTCTGCGGGCCAGGAGGCCTCAGCTTTTAATGGGAAAGTCAGCAGGAGCTCGGTAAAGGGGTCCAGCAGGAAGCCCCCCTTGGCCTCCTCTATTTATAAAATGTGTAACACATGTTGACTACATTCAGAATTATGTCATTGCCTCATAACTTTTCGAGGTTCCAATTCCTGGGAGAGGAGCAGTTGTTATGAGAAGGTCAGGATTTAGGGCTGGCAGCTGAGGCCATTCAGGGCCTCTGCTCTCTGCTGTCAGCCTTGCTTTCAGGCAGCCACAGAGAGATCTGCTGCTCTCAGACTGACAGCCCGGGCAGCCTCGCCATGTAGAAATGAAGTCAACAACTAGGTTTTGCTCCCCAGGAGAATACATTGACCAGCACGGCCACTGCCAGACCTGTGAAGCCTCGTGTGCCCAGTGCCGGGGGCCAACCCAGGAAGACTGCACTGGCTGCCCTGTCACAAGGTGAGTGGCCACTCAGTATCTCCTGGTGGGGGGAGCTCCGATGTCGCAGGGTGGAGGGAGGAGGTGCTCACCACCTTAGAGCCACCCCAAGGGGCTGCTGGAAAAAGAACCACACTCCTGTCTGTGACACAGATGTTTTGCTTGGTCTAGCCACAGACCACCTCTGTGGCATCCTCTCTCCATGATGGGCAGTACCTACTGCAAGGACCCGTTCCCTGGACACTGAAAAGATTTTCTCAGCAATGAATATGGTACCTTTGATGCCACTTTTGATGCCTGAAATCTCATCCGTTTCTGCACGTCCATCCCTTAACCAGCACTTCCATCTGCTGGTCAAATATCTACTCGTTTCTAGAGTCAGTTCAAGAGTGAACTGTTCTGTGAAGGCATTTCTGACCTCTTCCCGGTAGAATTAAACTTTCCTTTTTACGCCCCTTTGCTCTATGTAAACTTTCCTAAGAGTACTTGTAGGCTTTGAAGACATTCATTTTCAAATCCATCTCTTCACTAGACGGAAGATCCTTAAGATACCCGTCTTTGTATCTCTTTGTATCTCTAGTACCAGCCACAGTGCTAACATAATAGTAGGTGCTCAATAAACGTTTGATAACCTAGTGAATGAGGGAATAGCAAGTGCGCGCATAGGGTGAGCACCTCTGCTAAGACGCTGGGAATTTCTGATGAAAGAAGGTGGAGGCCTGTTGTATTTTCAGTCAATGCTCCTCTGATCCTAGCACTTCATATTTGTTGGCTGCTGAGCATATGAAATAATGGCCTCGTCACTGCCCTGCTAAATGTGCGGGAAGCAGGGTCTCCCCCCAGACCAGGACAAAGGGGCTGCTCCCGTGGCAGGTTCTCCGCGTCTCCAGGATGGAAGGTGCCTCTGCTTTGCACAGTGGTCATTTTATCCCAATTCTTCCTCAGGACTGTAATACTGTTGCAAGCAGGGGCTGTGGTTTATTTGTCCCTGTATTTCCCACAGTGACCAAAACATAATAATTCAATAAATGTGTTTTATTGAACTTGATAAAATCTATAATCAGTATCATAGGTTTGGTTCTCAGAATGAGGAAGGAAGTAAGGAAAAAAGGAAAGAAAGAAGGAGGAAGGAAGGAAGGAAGAAGACACAAAAGAATAGTCTTAAGAATTTTTAATGCTAACCATGAGAACACTTTCCAGGTGTCTCTTTGAGATATCCATCCCTCTAAATATTGAATTTACTTTAAAGCAGCTTCAGGGCACACTATAAGATACAGACAACATTCCCAAAATGAGGTCCTGTTTCTCTTCCAACTTCCCAGCATACTGACAATTAAATCCCATTGTGTGTTTGGACATCTTTTGAACCAGGAGGGCACTTTAGCATTTGTTTCATAAGGCAGCTACCATGATTCCTTTACACTTCTGTAAACCCTTGGGTTTAGCTCCTTGAAGACAATTGACCATGGTCCCTTTGCCACTGTGGTTAATACGCAAAGTTCTGCAATGCCGTGGTCCTCACTGCCCAAGCTAATTTCCCAGCCCAGTCCTAAAGGAGTTACAGAATTAATGGACCAATTAAAAGCATTTAAAAGTTACCTTTGTTCTGACCCACCCTCAAATGTTTGATTTGTTCTTTTTAATGAATTTAAAGGAAAAAAATATTTTGTTTTTTACCAGATTCCATTCTGTTAGAACATTAAAGCACCAAGAAATTATATTAAGTGCCCTTGTGATGGCTTTGGTGAGGCCAAGCCAACAATCGGCACAGAGGACCAGCTAATTCTGACTTGCCATCTCTTCTGTTACAAGTCATGTCTCACACACACACACACATACACACTGTGGGGGCTTCTGGAATATTCAGTGCCAATGCTGAGATCATCTCTTCCCAGGTCTTTAACCCTTGTTTCATTTGCCTCCTCCCTTTCTGTCAGCCGTGTTGGACCTGGAAGGGTTCACTGCCTGTGAAAAGGTCAGGAGCAGCCATGAAACTCTTCCCCTGGAGAGATGAGCCTGCCTGGGTGTCTCAGGAATCCATGAGCTGGGTGACTGGTGGTCCCAGAAACGTGTGGAGTTGGCTTTAAAGAAAATTATCATCAGTCTCATTTTCTGCTTTCATAAAGTATCTCTTCTCCTCCACTTGGGAAAATGTGTTGGTGTCTGTTGAAAACTACGGCCATTTTCTTCAAGTTTCTTAGCAATTTTTAGCAATGGGACTTTTCTTCAAATTTATTAGCAATTTTTCTTGAGGAGGATGGAGAGTACAGGAAGTGATGTACTTCAGAGCCTTCACTTAAGCTTAACTGTCGTCCCTATCATCCTACCTTTAGGAAGAATCTTGCTCTTACAAAAATTGGGTGTGTCACCTAAGCTTTCCTTAGGGTGGAGGTGGAGCAGGTGGTTTAAAGCACTTGACACGTTCTTAAAATCAAATCAGAAAGGCAGCTATGCTCCTACATAAACATAGAAGTGTCATACGGTCTACTTCCTCCTCTGTTTCTGAGTGGTTTCAGATGGTTCCCATTGAGAGTATTAGATCGCCTCTCAAGAAATGATTACCCTTCAAACCAATCTGTCATTTCTTCCTGTAAAGGACGAGATGATGATGTACTTTACATCCCTTCCTTACCTGAATCGAGCAAGAAAATGAACCCCCAGAATAAACTTGCCCCATTCTCCTTTTTGGCAGAACATCAAGTAGCTTCCTGGATTAAAATCCTCAGAAAGCTCTTGTGGGAGTTATTCTTATAGGAAGTTTTTTGTTTTTGTATTTGTTTTTAATCTAGCCACATCCAGATTATTTCTTAAGAAATCTTCTAGCCCTGAAACCAGAGCAAGGGGAAGACCAGGATATTCCGTGCTGGCATTAGTGCCATCAGCCACAACTCTGGGCTGGGAGAACAGGCAACTCACTCTATGTCATGGTGCGGGGGATCTGTTTTGATGTGGACAGCCAGATGCGCATGAGTGTCTGTTTAGATCTGGGACTCCACACTCTGCAGTGGGCCAAAAGGATTGTTTACTCCAGTGGTACTGGGTGTGGTGACCAGAATCTGAGGGGCCAGGAATCCTAGAGCGAGGTGGCCTTCTGTGGCATGTTGCTGGCTTGAATTCCATTCTGTTTCCAAAAAGATGCAAAGGACATCTACTTACAGGGTGTGAGAATGAAGCAGCTGGAAGGCTACAAGTGACATACTATTGAGGATGCCTTGCTCCCCCCAATTTCCTCCAAATCTGGGATAGAAATGGCCCACCCTCCAGTTAAGAGTTGACTCTGGCTCTGGAAACAGTGGGGTTTAGACAAGCCAGTGACACTCCAGGTACAAGTTGCTGGAGGCCTACACCTGGCCTTTCTTTCGTGTGGTGTCCGGCCTGAGTGGAGAGAGGTGGAGAGAGAAGGAAGCCCTTCCCGTTCTTTGCAGGCCCACTCAGCTCTCCCGGTCTTGGACAGCTCATTATGCCCCCAAGGGCATGTGCTAGGTGCTCAGTTAAACTGTGCAATTAATACAATAACTACTGCTCTAAGGGAGCTCTCCAAGACACCAATTTGGCATCACCTATACTACCTGGGAATCATTTAGCAAATTTCAAAGTAATCCAGACTATTACTAGGCAGTGGGTCTCAGGGTGCCCTCCAGACCAGCGCGTTAGCATCACCAAGGAGCTTGTCATAAATGCAAATTTTCAGCTCCCTTCCCTTAAGATTTACTAAATTAGAAACACTGGAGGGTGGAGCCAGTTCTCTTCATCTATTCACATTACCTATCTGACTCCTGCATCTGATAAACATTTTGTATTTTTCTGAGCAGAATTCGTAGATACAACTTACTTAATCACATTTGCTCTTGTGATTACTCTGCAAAGAAAAATGAAGCAAAACTATAAAAATATTAAGAATGACATTATGATATATATTGTACGTATATAAAACCAAAGGTTTTAGAAGCCCACATGCTAACTCATCTGCAGTGCCCTTGTAGATGTTCACAAGCATAGGCATAAAATAGAGACTGCAGTACCCCATAAATCAGAAAATGCTTGCAAAAAATGACACTCAAAATCAGAGTTCATTGATTACTTGCAATATGCACAGACCAAGTTTATAAGTAGCACCTAAGCTGCAGAATAGTGCTTTGTTCCACCCTTCAAGAGCCCTTGGAGGTGACATTTCCCTTGCAGAGTGTGAGCATGCTGATAGATAAAGAAAAATATTTTTTCCAAAGTCTCTGGAATCAGAGGCCCATTTAGTGCATGGAAAGTTTGCAGACCTCCATCTGACTGTTGGCGAGATTTGGCTGGGGCCCACCATTTGGGTCTAATCCCTGTGGGCACCAGTTAGCTTGTTTGGAGCCAGAATCAGGATGCTTTCCAGCCTGTTTCTGGCACGCCTGCTGTTGGGTCCAAATCTTGGGCCAAGGATGGGTATGTGACTCATTTTTACATATTCTAAAGTGATCAGTCCCAGGCATCCCCCCTGTTTCTGGAACAATGAAGTCAAATCAGGGAAACATGAATACCACATGTTCTGATATGAAGGACCATTCGGGAAAGTCACTGATAAATTCTAAAAGTCTGCTTTTCTTCTAGGATTTTTGATGACGGCCGCTGCGTTTTGAACTGTCCCTTATGGAAATTTGAATTTCAGAACCAATGCCATCCGTGCCACCACACCTGCCAGGGCTGCCAAGGAAGGGGGCCTTCTGACTGCACTTCCTGTGGAGCAGGTGAGGGGGCTGCCGCTCCTCGTTCTTCCTGACCTCAAACCTGTTCTCCTCCTGCTGGACATTGTTTGGTTTGCTTCAGAAGCCTTGTCTCTGGGGTTGAAGGCTGAGATTAGGCAGCTGTTCACTAGAGAGCCTGTGCAACCTTGAAGTTCCTGCATGTTGTCAGGACACGGAAACCTTGCTCACCTTGCTGTAGAGGCGGACTCACTGCCCTTGAAAAGATAAGAGAGAAGTTGAGAGATGTCTTCCCAGAGAAGGAGGAAGAAAGGCATAGAAACATGAGGTCAGACATGAGATAGACAGTGAAGCTAAGATTTGTTGAGATAAAGTGAAAAGCTAGCAAATTAAGGAAGACGCATGATGTGTTTGAGAGAAGTACCGTGTTAGAGGTTATGTCAGGGTCTTCTCGAAGCTGAGCTATGCCATTTAGAAGTTGTCAGAGCCCTGCAGGAACAAGATCATCATTTCAAATGTGACCTTTCGTGTCCCGGCTTTACCTCCTCTGCAAGTTTTCTGCTGTCCTTGGATTGTATTCCATGGTCTCAGAGGTCCTCTGCAGCCTGACCTGTGACTCCTCTCCGGCCTCATCTTATATGCCTGTCCCCTGCTTTGATCTCATGTGGGCCAGATTCATAGTTTATTTGGCCTACATAATACTTTTCAAATTTGAACCAAATTTAAAAATTTGGGAAATTTCAAATAAAATTTTGGGTTTCTTGTTTCTCTTAAAAACTCAGAAGATTTGGCAATACCAGGCCTGCATTTCCCAAATCATTGTCTAGAGTTCAAAAGAAGCTGCTCTCCATGTCTCACATCCGCACCATTCCCGGGTGCTCACGTATCCCGAGGCTGTCAGTTACCATCATCATCACACTGACATCATTTTTCTGGTAGAAGAGCATTATTTATCTTTATTCTTGCTTGCAATAAAACCAAGAAAAATGAAGAACAAATTGAGAGTATCGTGCATTTGCAGGACAACAGGAGATAACACATTTCTTTGTATAAATTAAAATTATTGCCTTGTGTTTCATCTGTAAAAGAGTCTATTTATGTCGTTTTATCTCTAGATGCCTCATTTCGTTTTCTTCCTCATCTATAAGATGTTGATAATGGTTACCTCTTTTAGAATTATTATGAAAATTAAATGAGATGAAAGGATATAAAAACAATAAAGCATTTAGAGCAGGGCTGGACATACAGTAAGCATTCAATGAATATTAACTATTCTGATTTTTATTTCTACAGTTTTTTTTTTATTTCAGCATATTATGGGGGTACAGATGTTTAGGTTACGTATGTTGCCCTTGGTCCCTCCCACCAAGTCCGAGTTTCAAATATGTCCATCCTTCGGGTGGTGCGCATTGCACTCCTTGTGTATACAAATGTTATTATTACTGTAATTGTTTGTAGCTGCTTACTCCTCTGGCCATTTGAATTTCTCTAGCCCCAAAGACTTCACTTGAGATGTTTTCACTCATTCTCTTCCCTTTCCATCTTGATTCCAAGGTCATGTCCTCAGTGAGGGCTGCCCTAACCTCCGTGTCTAGGTTAGGTCCCCTGCACATGATCACCCTTAGATCCCTGCACTTCCCCCCTTCACAAGCCTCAGCACATGTGATGCTTAACTTGCCCATAAGACTCTATTGCCTGGTTTCTACTGTATTTTGAGCACTAGCGCATCATCTGGCATATAGAGGTTGTGCAATAAATGACGGAAGGAACGAATGGTTCCATAGAAAGAATATCAAGGCCAGCAGTCAGAAAACTTGGCTTCTAGTCCCAGCCTTGTTACTAACTAACTAGAAGACACTAAACCAGTCACTTCACCTCTTGAAGCCTCTCCTTATTTGTGAAAAAGAGGAGAAAAGACAAGACGGCATCTAAAATCGCTTTTATATCTGTATACATAGCACAAAATTAGAAAGAAGTTTAGATGCTAAACAAATGTCTGGTCTTCTAAGCATCCAACAGCTACTTGGACCAATCTACACATAAAATGTTCTGACACTTCTTCTCTATTGTCTATTTGAAAGACTGTGTTTAAACCGTTATCTGGCACATTTATTGTGTCCCTCCCATATACAAGTAACTATATACTGGGTGCCATGGAAATAGCATGATACTCACCTTCAAGGAATTTACAATCTAATAAGGAGGTTTTTCCTCACGTATTACAAACAAAAAAAAAATTTAGATAAAGACCTAATGAATGGTAGAAATCCTACCATGGGTCAGAGAAGCAGCATCACTTTCAGCTCTGTGAGCAGAGCAGGCTTCTTGGAGAGGGTATTGTTTAGCAAGCCCTGATTTAGCTCTGCCTGCCAAGATCACCATGTCCCTAGTTCAAGAAGTATTAGCACAGCAAGTACAGCAGCGACCTTGATGAGACAATGCTAAAGAAGATGGATGATTTAATTGAAGAAGTTCCATATCCATAAATAGAAGCTTGAATAAGAGGCTAAAAAACCTCCATCTACCCACATAAGCCTTTCCCACCAGTTTGTAGAGATGGCATCCCTGGTTTAATTCTAACTTCATTACGGTTTAGGTCTGAATCCTTTTGGAAATGCAGATCTCCAGCTACGTTGGTGAGGATTCACTCTAAATCATCTTCCAGATTTACCCTGTACCAAACTGGACCCAAAGCTAAATGTGACCAATAACACAAGAGCTACAATAAGCAAGATGGTGAAGTAACCTTCATCAAGTTTGCTTTCAGAGTCCCTCAGCCTTTCTTTCATTCTTCCCGGCAGTCGTTTTCCCCTCACGCCTACAACCCTCATCCTCTCTGTCTACCTACAGGCATCCAATGTCTTCATGCGGGTCCACCTTCTCTTCTAACAAAATCAGATGCCAAGAAATGCTCTGGTAATAGTTAATGACTCTTCAGAATAAATGAAAGCCAAGATGAACCTCTTTCAGAGTTCCTTGCATTTGAACTCGTCTCATATTATCCCATGAAAGGTTTTCGTGTCCTAAAAAAAATATCTGCCCTTCTACTACTGGAACCAGTTTGTCCTACATAACTATTATAGTAATTTAAATTTGGAGACCCTGGGAAGGTAGCTAAAAATTTATGCATGGTATTCAAATCTCTGGGCTATTCAAATGATCATCTACAGCTATTAGTAACTGAGCTGGCATACTACTCAGGCTGTTAGCTATATGACCAGATCTTGACATCATCCTGGACCAAACGTGTGGGAAAAGCTGGCCATGGTCAAGGCATCTAAGCAACCTCTCAGTGCAGGGTCCATGTATTTTAAAAACTGAGACCCCTCAAATCTTTTTCCTTTAAACCCAAATTATAATACTCAAAGAAGTCCATATAATAAAGCCATGTCTCAACAATAAAAATGGGATTGAAGAACATTTCTTCTGATATCTGAGCCCATCATCATTCATTTTTATTTTATGATTGTTGACTCCATTGGATATAGGAGAAAAATTAAATATTGCCAAATATGAATTCACTCACTCACTCATTCATTAAATCCTTCAACAAATACACATTTAGAGCTTACTGGATGCCAGACTGACCCAGGAACCCTCAAAAATGCCTCTGGATCCTGAGTTGGTGTCATGTGAAGGTGTAGGGGGTGGAGGAGAGGTAGACGTCCTCACTGCTCTCCTTCATATCTTCCCACTGATATCTGAGAAAGTGGTGCACTCTGAAAAACAGAATTTTTTCTGAATGAGTCGTGATAGAAATGGAATTGGCTATGGTTGGCTAGAGTGTCATAAAGTGGCTGAGAAGAACATAACTTGGAGGTTCACAAGGTTGGCCCTCTTGTGGTCTCCTAAGATTCCAGGTTCCACCAGATCAAGTTTCGTGCTCCACGACACTGATCTATAGCTGTAGAATCACCAAATGCACATTACCTCCTCCCAAACACTCTCCTTCCCTTAGAGGATAATGTTCTTCTAAATCTAAGTTGGCAACAGCAGAATACTTTTTTCCATCACCTCTGTGGAAGTCCTCTTTGTTTTCTTGGCCCCACAGGAACCAGTAGATTTCTGGTATGAAATCACATTCAGAAAAGAGATAGCTCAAGAGCACGTAATGCAAGGGGTTTTTTAAATTGTATTTGAACTAGGACTTTGATTAAATAAGAAATATTACAGTAAACTGTATGAAAGCACCATGTTTACAGGTAAAAAAAATAGTCAAATATGAGCAATTTCATGTGCTTCATTCTAACATGATACTGACTCTCAGTTTCTGCCCTTGCAACATGGGGTTAGTTCTGTCTTTACCCACAAATTCAGCAGCCTTGCATCTTGAAGGTCAATGGTTTTGGTTTTTGTGCTTCTTGTTGTTGTTTTGAGACAGAGTCTCACTCTGTCTCCCTGGCTAGAGTGCAGTGGCATCATCACAGTTCATTGCAACCTCCAACTCCTGGGCTCAAGTGATCCTCCTGCCCCAGCCTCTCAAGTAGCTGTGACAATGGGCATATGCCACCATCCCCAGCTGATTTTTCTATTTTTAGTAGAGACAGGGTCTTGCTCTTGCTCAGGCTAGAGGTCAATGGTGTTGGATCTCCATGTGGTAAGACACATGGTAAGTGAACGCTAGACCCCTCTTATGCTGGGTAACAGATTCAGAGAAGATGGATACCTGAGCACACTCTCCACAAAAACTCCAGGAGGGTGGGAGTAGGAGACCTCTAGGTGCATCTCTATTAACCTTATTGTTTTATATTTGTAACTAATTATAATTCTTTGTAACTAACTGTGATGCTTCGTAGTTGATTCGAATTTTCCAATCCCCTCAGAAACAAATTCCCATAGTCTGTCAGGCCGGAGGTACCACTGATTCTTTCCTTACAGAGTTCAATGTTGACAGAAGTCAGGAGTCCTCAGGAATGCATGCAAAGGAGTTGAAGAGGTGTGCTGGGTCTGGGACTTCAATAAGGCCATCCCTGTGGGAATTGACAGCTGTGCAAAAATTCAGAACTTAGGTGGTTAACACAAGCGTGTGATTTTGATAATTCAAAATCATTTTAAAAGATTTCACTTTCATAAAATGTGTCTATCATTAAGCATCTGTTTATTCTCATGGGTTCTCTATTGCCCCCAAGTCTGAGAGCTTTCACAGATTCCAAAAGGAGCCCTTAGGAAAGTTAAACACATTTTGAATTGTAGTTATTCACAGAGAATGGCTTGTGGTTTTGCAATGTTATCCCAGATAGTAGTTGCTGTTCACTCAAATATATAAAATATTAGAAAATGATTCCCTGCAAGGAAAACTTTTCAACTACAAGGATATAGATATTGCACTTTTCATTAAGTCTATTCTTATACTCTTGATCCCCCAGGAGCAAAAGCACTCACTCGTATCTTTTTTCAATAAAATGTTTTACGATACATTAGCTTCAAGGCTAATTTTGCACATTTTCTCTCTTTCTGTTACCCCTCTAACTGGTCAGATGACCATGGCCAAGAACGCTTCCTGTACCAGGGAGAGTGTCGAGAGAGCTGCCCAGCAGGCCACTACCCTACCAAGGGGCACAACTGCCTGCCCTGCCCAGACAACTGCGAGCTTTGCTACAGCCCACGTGTCTGCACGAGATGCATGGATGGCTACTTCTTAGTGCCCACCAACCACACCTGCCAGAAGTTAGAGTGTGGACAAGGTACTGCTGCTCTGGAGCCCCTGCCCCTCCCCAGGAGGTGGGAAGAGGAGATGTATCCTAGATGTTCTGGAGATTTGAATTGCCTTCCTGGCTTTAGTGTAGGCGCTTAGGATGACTTTGGGTGACTCCATATATCAAGTGGGGACAGTAGTAGCTGCCCCTCTCTCTTCCCCTACATACCCTTTCTCGAGGTTTCCCCAGACACAATCCAAAGTCACAGGAATGCAGCTAATCAGATAGAAAATCATCTTGAATTGGGGAGGGTGGAATTGTGGAAAGCACATAGTGGCGAAAAAAATTAGATTAGAAACTGAAAGTCCTGGCCAGCGATTTTCTGCTTCCCGATTACTAGACATAAGACCCTGGGCAAAACTAGTCTAATTTGCCCATGTCTTAGTGTCCTCGTGTGTGAAAGTACCACAGGACCAAAGAGAGCTGCTGTGAGAAGCAAGTAAGAATCAGCCTGCCCTAAAACTACTTGAAAATATGAAAGTGGTCTGAGAATCGTATGTGTTATTGTTATTGCCCAATTTCTTATCTCATATTGGAAGAGGAAACTTTAAAAACAGCACATAATTTTGGCTCCCCTCTATGTAAGAATGCCACAGACCATTGCTCTGCTCGATATCAGAATTATGCCTGATCTGGTGCTGAAGAGAGCTCCAAGACCTCTTCAGAATTATTAAGATACTCATTTCTGTCTCTCCTTAATGTTTATCAATGCCGTAAAAGATTTAAAACATTTTTAAAAAGTGTTTAGTAGGACAGATTAAAAGAGAGACAGAACCTGTTCATTTAGATACCTAATTCCATTTTCCCAAAAGCAGAATAGATTTCTTTAATAAATAAAATCTACCATCCTGAGAGTTTGTTTGGAGATTCTAGCAGAGGAGCACAGCTACTTGTACACCCTTGACTGAAGAATGGTCCTCCTCTATTGGGGAAGGTCGTCCTCTTCGACCAGCACGCAGCTTCGGGAGGGACACACATGTAGCAGTGAGGGAGGAAGGGAACATCTGCCTAGCCAGCCGGATCAGCCAAATCAACCCTGATGATGGAAGGGGTGACAGATGTTGCAGCCAGGTTGCCCTCACATTCAAAATCTACCATCTTGACTTCAAAACTAGTTGCATGGCATATAGTCCAACTTGGTTTTATTTGCCCCCAATTAAGCAGATCCATTCTATTAAATTAATAGAAAGAGATTTTTAAAAAGTGGATGCCATATATATATTCTCAAGGATGGTTTTGGGCTTCATAATTGCTCAATGATTTACTTTAAAATAAGCCACACACCAACATATTTTTACAGCAATTAATGTGTCTCCACTCCATGGAACTGAATTCTATTTTTCATTCCTCTCGTTGTGTAGGTGAAGTGCAAGACCCAGACTATGAAGGATGTGTGCCTTGTGAAGAAGGGTGTCTGGGATGCAGCTTGGGTATGTCCTCGTCCTTTGTTACTTACAGAGTTAAAATAGCTAGGTCCTTTTCCACACATTCTCATCCTGTCGTAGCTTCAGCAGGATGAAGGACTCTTGTCACTGCTGTCATAATCAGTGTCGCCATCAATATCCACTAAGTAGGCTCACTCCAATACAAAAAGGGTCATGGTGAGGAGGCACTTGGTTTTGAGGCCAAGGATAGGTCTCTTGTCTTTATGAAATCAAGTTTAGGAAGGGAGACAGTGGCACTTTTCCCTTTGGTTGTCAGCTAGTTGGCTGGGATATCTATCAACGACCATGTTTCAAGGTACCGGGGACTCAGCTTTTCCTTAGCTTCTCAAGGTGACAAATTTTGAAGATGAACAATGAATAAACTCAAGCCAAGAAATGCCTGATTGACTCACTTGGTGTGTGAAACACAAAAGCTGGTGGGTAGAGAGATCGGGGGTTTTCCTTTGTAAAAATGACTCTGTTGCTTGGAGCCTAAGACAGTCGTTAGAGAATAAAGCATAGTGGGGACAGTGGGGTTTAAATCCTCATTATGCAATGAAAAGGACTTTCGGTCTTCCAGATAAGCTCTGACTCAAATCAGTGCCTTCTCCTTTTCACCCTCTCACATGCCTGATTCTCTGGTGGAGCAGGTGATGGGGAGAGTTTGTAACACACAGCACCATCAGGTTGGCTGGAAAATGAAAAATAAGGAGGTCACCAAATTCCAGGATTGTATCTTAATGTAAGTTTAGGCAAGATATGGAAAATAATTAGCATGTGGGATCTTTGAAAGGAAACTCAAAATAAGTAAAGGTTCATGGAATAATTTCTCTTCGTGGAGCTTCCATGAACCCTGTGATTGGGTAACTCGTGCTTCTAGAACTTCAGTGTGCATGCAGATCATGGGGGGAATTTGTTAAAATGCAGACTCTGGTTCACCGGTCTAAGGCAGGCCTGGGAATTTGTGTTTCTAACAAGCTGCCTGATGCTGTTACTGTTGTTCTATAGACCACGCCTGAAGTTGCAAGGGCTTAGATTGTGCCAGAATAAAGTAGACTTTTTATTGGCCTTACTTAATGGATTGTATTTACTCTTTTTTATTCATACATAATAGTTGTACATATTTATGGGGGACATGTGATATTTTGATACATGCATATAATGTGTAATGATCAAATCAGGGTAATGGGACATCCATCATCAAACATTTGTCATTTCTTTATGTTGTGACTATTTCAAATCTTCTCTTCTAGAATATATTTTTGAAATAAGTTCTTAAATATTATAAATGAATTATAATTTACCTAATGGCTATTAACTGCCTCTCCTTGCATTAAATGAAAAAGTTGTATTTTCTATAATATATGTGACTACAAAATACAGTTTCTAGAAACTTAAATAGCATTCCCCCATTATATTCCACTATAAAATGGAGCATATATTACTATTATAGATAATAAAATAAAGTAATAACGTTAATAAACAAGAAGAGGGTAACATTTAGAATCAGAGATTTAATGGTAAAATATTAATTATCTGGGAAGCAAAGACTACACCTAGGCATAAGTAATAAAAGTTACTAAAGTAAAAAATATAGGCATATTCCAGTGGCTCTTGTGAGGTGACAGGAGGTGATTTTGCAGAGAGTAATGATAAATGTTTGGTTTTTTTTTTTGGCTCCATGATCATGCTTACTGATGACTATCTTGATTTCACTTCTTGCCCATTTCAGACCATTATTTTTCCATTAGGCTTCAGCCAACTTCTGTTGTCTCCTTTCGCACTTTCGCTCTTGTATGCTGTGTGCCCATGCTAGCATCTTTGTGCATCGTGGAGGAGTGTGTGTCTGTGCGCGCACGCACGCATGCATGTGTGTTTGATCTTAAACCTGAGATTTTGGCTCTCTTGGCTCTGCTCAGTGGTGGCAATGGTACAAGTCCGCCCAGCAAGTTAAACCTAGAGAATATATCCCTTCTATATCTCTGCAAGTCGTCTTGAAAGGAATGTATGAATGTGTGTGAACTCATTCAGGATGAGTGAGGGTCCTAGCATGGAGGTGGAAACTGTGACAAGACAACTGTGATCGCTAGGGATCTGCATTGTGTCCCCTCCCCTTAGCTGAGCCAGCCAAAGATGAGACCAAGATGAAGCCACTGGAAAATGAAGCCCGTGGCAGACACTGGCCACCTTGGGGACTCAAAATCCAAAAGCATCTACTTGTAAACACAGATAAATTAGAAAGTTTGATTGACTTTACAAAGTGCTATTAAAATATTCAGTCCATTCACTCCTTTAAGAAACTTTGTCTACTGTGTGCCGAGTGCTTGGCACTGGGAATCGCAGGTGATATGGCTCTGACCCTGCTGTGCAGCCCTCTTTGTCACAGGTGACGCACCTGGTGTGAAATCTTTGACAATTCCTGCCAGAGTAGAGACAGGTACAAAGTGCAGTGGGGCCTCTGAAGAGGATGATAAGAGCATTTTAAATGCTGCTAATTTCTCTTTTTAAATTCTAGGATTTCTCTTAATTTATAAAATCTGTATGTATTGGGCCTTGTGAATTCTTGGATTGACCTGGCTAAACTCAATTATCACCTTATTACTGAGCCCTTTGTTGATCTCTCCAGTAGAACAAATTCTCCCTTTTCTCGTTTCCATTTGTTTATAGACCAATGATAATAGTTTTTATAGGTGACTAGTGTAAAATGTGGTATGTAAACATCTTTCTGCCTACATACTAAACTACTTAAGGACAAGCCCTGTGACTTATATTCTCTGCTCCCACAAGAACTAGCGGTGTGCCCAGGACATAATACACGCACAATTAATGTATACATGTTTGTTAAGTTGAATTTGAGAATTGCCCAAATTCAAAGCAAAGATACATGGCTCAGGGCACCCAGGGACTTAGATTCGATGCTTTCTTTAATCAAACTTTGTCTATGGGCCAAGAAGAGGAGAAAATAAATCACAGGATACAAAAATAAGTGATTTTTCAGGAAACGTTAGAACTATAAGGAAGATTTGAACAGGACATAGTTTATTAATTTTAATAAATAATTTTATAATTTTAATAAGATGAATGCAAACTTTAAAAGATGTGAATAATTTACTGTAGATTTTCCTGAGGTTCTTCTTGTGAGAAAGGACACCACTCTTTAGAGACAACTTAACTTTATTCCATTTTAATACCGTAGATTCATCTTTGGACCAGGTCTAGGTGATCTCTAAGGGACTTAGAGAAAAATGAAATCAGTCATTTCGATTATTTGTTGGAAACAAAAGTAATTTTTTGTTGGAAAAAACAAAAAAGTGATAATTTGTTGGAAATCCTGGGGATTTTTTTTTTAGTTTTGTATTTCTTTCCAGATATTTGGTGCTCTATTGATTAATATCTATCTTTCACACATAATAAGAAAAAACTAAAATTCCAGATTGACTGGGATCTCGTCTAGTTCCTGGGTGGAGCTAGCTATTTGTCATTCCAAGGAAGGATTACCAGAAAGGAGACAGAAAACTAAACATATGACCATAAGTGATTCTTTTGTCCAGAGGAAAATAATTGAATTTTATACTCTGGGATGGAACAAGGGTATTTTCATTACTATGGGGTTAGAGTTCTCATTTTTATCAGGCTGTAAACAAACAGATAACATTTTATGTAACACCATTTTACTCCATGAGTATTTGATGTCAAATTCTTTGTCTTTCTAACCAGTATCTTGATTGGAAATTTTAATTAAGGTAAGTCTAAGTGTTCTAAATTAAATTTCTTCTCTAAGTTAAGGGAAATGTAAATAGAGTAATGTTTTGTTTTTTTTTTTCATTTTTTTCTTCTTTTTCTTTTTTTTCAGCATATTATGGGCGTACAGATGTTAAGGTTATGTATGTTGCCCTTGGTCCCCCCCCCCAAGTCCATGTTCAAATATGTCCATCCTTTGGGTGGTGCGCATTGCACTCCTTGTGTATACAAATACCCGTCCCCTCCTCCCTCCTCCCCCCTCCCC
>NW_012149052.1:581916-618584 GCF_000956105.1 Propithecus coquereli
ATGAGCCTTAGAGCTTGTGTGGAACTTAGGCAGAGAAGAGGGAAAGGTGACACTGTGGAAGGTCTTTCTGCCTGGACGATGGCAGGAGAAACAAGATGGAGGGAAGAATTTCTCCCACGGATTTTAGGACACTGGGTGTACTAACTTTGCAGAATAAATAAGTAAATTATAAGGGAATAGGCAAAGAGAAGTTTGGAGAAGTGGTTGAAAACCAAGTCTTGAATTCCAGACTAATGAGTTTAAAAGTATTCTGTGGTTAAAAGGTGATAATTGAAGTTTCTTTAAAGAGAGAGAGCGTTTTGAAGAGGTGTTTTATGATTAATTTGGTTACCATTTAACTGTGTTCAGGGTCATTGGAAGGGAGAGAGGTTGTAGGAGAGAAACCAGCTGGAAGATTATTACGGAAATCCAGATAGGAAGTAAAAGTAGCCTCATCTAAGGTGATAGCCAGGAAATTAGGAAGAGAGAGTTGGATTTTTAAAAATCACATGAAACAAATGGCCCTAAAGCATAAGAAAAGATTTCTGTTCATTATACGGGAAATACAAATTAAAACAACTGTGGAGTGCTCTTTCTCACCTATCAGATTGGCAGACATTCAAAAGCTTACACGCAAGGCTGCAGAAAAGCAAACACTCTTATTTCCTGCTAGTGGGAAGACAGAAAAGTACAACGACTGTTGAAGGGAATCTGGCAGTGTGTAACACAACTACATGTGTGTTTGCCCTTTGACCCCACAACACTTCCAGGAATTTACCCTGAGAACACACATCCACAAATTCAATACAGCATATTCACAGTGTTATCCGCTGTGGTATTATTTCTGGCCGTAAACTATTGGAAACAAAATACCTGTTCGTAGAAGACGAGTTGAATAAACTGAGGCACATATACACAATGGAGTACTCTGCAGCCATTAAAAGAGCAAAGATCTATATGAACTGATAGTGATTTTGCGAAATATTGTTAAATAGAAGGCAAGGCACAAAAAGGATACATAGTATGCTACTTTTTGGGTAGAAAAATGGTGAAATAAAATGGGTATGTGTGTATCTACATTTTGTACTTATTTTTGCAAAAAAAAAAACACAGAAAAGGTAAACAAGAAACTAATAAAAATGGTTACCTATAGAGAAAGGGGTCGAGGAGAAGGGAGCAAGACTTCTTTAGGTATATCTTTTTATATAGTTTTAATTTGAACCAGGTAAGTATTTTACATATCCATAACAAGTGAAACAATAACTAGTGTGAATGGGCTTCAACTTGCCAAATTTGGGACAATTTGAGCATTTAAAGAAATTAATACTGAAGAATTACAATTTAATTCATTTTTTTTTAAAAAAATCCATACATCAATGCAGATACTTAAAGAAGAAAACATAAGAGGGAGGGAAATAGAATAAAAGGAAAAGCTCTTACTTCCAGAAAAATTTCAGCTGGCATGTATGCCAGGAAAGAATTAAGAAAGAATATCATTTTGCTTCCCCTAGCATATTGTCTCAAGGGCCAATCATCAAATCATCAGTGGATGTTAAATTCATTAGGTGGAAAATTGTTGGGGAACAGGGTGATCACACAGGCTCAAAGTGCTGCCACAATTAATGGTTAATTACAATGGAGAGATTTGCTGATTACCAACTTAAACAAGTTATTACACTCAGCGTCACTATTATTAGTTCCGTGCAACCTGATTTTATGTGTCTTCTGATGTGATACATTAACAAGTACACGATATGACCTAGTATCCTTGACAGAAGTGTCTAGATCAGTGATTTTTAACTAAAAGCAATTATGCCCCCATGGGACATTTGTCAATGTTTTGAAATGTTTTTGATTGTCACCACTGAGAAGTTTTATCTGCATCTAGTGGATAGAGGTCAAGGATGCTGCCACACATTCTGCAATGCACAGGATGGCCCCTCACAACAAAGAATTACCTGGTCCAAGATGTTAATAATGCTGAGGTTGAGAAAACTTTATTTAGCCTGAAGAGAATCACAAGATAAATCCATAATGTGGACTATCTGTAAGACAGCTGACCTATACTCTTAAAGAAAATTCAATATTATGAGAAAAAGCCCAAATGAAAATAAGAGAATTAAATAAAACAGAATAAAGAGATAAAATAACCAAGAATATACATAAATACTAATTAGAGCCTAGAGTTTTTCTTCCTCCCCCAGCTTTATTGAGCTATAACTGATAAATAAAAATTGTGTATATTTAAGGTGTACAATGTGATTTTTACATTTATTTTTTAATTGTCAAGCAAAAATGTATATATCTATGATGTACAGCATAATTCTTTGAAATATGTACACATTGTGGAGTGACTAAATGGAACTAATTAACATATGCTTCACCTCACATATTTATCATTTTTTGTGGTGAGAACACTTAAAATCTACTCTTTTAGTGACTTTCAAGTATATAGTATATTGTTATTAACTATAGTCTGTACAATATGTTTTCATATATACACACGTTGTGAAATGATTACCACAATCAAGCTAACAACATATCCATCACCTCACATTCTTACCTTTTGCATCTGTGTGTGGTAAGAACATTTAGGATCTGTCCTTCTTAGAAAATTTCAAGGGTAAAATACAGTATTATTAACTATAGTCACCGTGCTGTACATTAGATCTTCAGAATTTATTCATTTTGCATAATTGAAACTTTATACCTTTTGACCAACATCATTCCATTTCCCCCAGCCCCTGGCAACTACCATTCCACTCTCTGCTTCTGTGAGTTCAAATTTTTAGATTCCACATATACTCGAGATCATGTAGTACTTATATTTCTGTAACTGGTTTATTTCATTTAGCATTATGTCCTCCAAGTTAATCCATATTGTCACATGACAGGATTTCCCTATTTCTTAAAGCTGAATAACATTTTCCATTGTATATATACTTACATGTAACACACTTCTTTGTTCATTCATTTATCTATGGACAGTTAGGTTGATTCCGTATCTTGACTATTGTGAATAATGCTGCAATAAACATGAAAGTGCAGATATCTCTCCAAATACTGATTTCATTTCCTTTGGTTATACCCAGAAGTGGGATTGCTGGATCACATGGTAGTTCTATTTTTAGTTTTTTTTTTTTTTTGAGGAACCTCCATACTGTTTCTCATAATGGCCATACCAATTTACATTCACACCAATAGTGTACAAGGGTTCCTTTTTCTCTACATCCTTGCCAACACTTGTTATCTTTTGTCTTTTTGATAATAACTATTCCAGCAGGTATGAGTTGATATCTCTTGTGGTTTTGTTTTTTTTTTTTTTTTTGAGACAGAGTCTCACTTTGTTGCCCGGGCTAGAGTGAGTGCCGTGGCATCAGTCTAGCTCACAGCAACCTCAAACTCCTGGGCTCAAGCAATCCTACTGCCTCAGCCTCCCGGGTAGCTGGGACTACAGGCATGCGCCACCACGCCCGGCTAATTTTTTCTATATATTTTTAGTTGTCCGATTAATTTCTTTCTATTTTTAGTAGAGACGGGGTCCCACTCTTGCTCTTGCTCGGGCTGGTCTCGAACTCCTGAGCTCAAAAGATCCGCCCGCCTCGGCCTCCCAGAGTGCTAGGATTACAGGCGTGAGCCACCGCGCTCAGCCTCTCTTGTGGTTTTGATCTGTATTTCCCTGGTGATTAGTGATGTTGAACATTTTTTTGTATACTTATTGGCCACTTGTATGTGTTCTTTAGAAAAATGTCTATTCAAGTCCTTTGCCCATTTTTTAATCAAGTTATTTGTTTTCTTACTATTGAGTTGTTTGAGTTCCTTTATTTTGAATATTAACCACTTATCTGATGTATGGTTTACAAATATCTGTTCACGTCATTAATTATTTTCCTTGGTATGTAGCAGCTTTTTAGTTTGATGCAATCCCATTTATTTTGCATTTGTTGCCTGTGCTTTGGGGATCGTATCTAAAAAATTGTTGCCCAGATCAGTCCCAAGAAACTTTTGGCCTATATTTTCTTCCAATAGCTTTATAGTTTCAGGTCTTAGGTTTAAGTCTTTAATTCACTTTGCATTGATATTTGTGTGTTGTTTGAGATAAGGATCCAATTATATTCTTCTGCATGTGAATATCAAGTTTTCTCAACACTGTTTATTGAAGAGACTATCCTTTCCCCATTGTGTCTTCTTGGCACCTTTGTTGAAGGTGCCAAGACCATAAATGCATGAATATATTTCTGGGCTCTCTGTACTTTTCCATTGGTCTGTATGTATGTCTTTCTGCCAGTACAAAGCACAGGCCCATACCACCACTCTTTTGATTAGTATAGTTTTGTGGTATATTTAGAAATCAAGCATTGTGATGTCTCCAACTTTGTTTTTCATACTTAAGATTGTTTTGGCTATTTGGGGTCTTTTGTGGTTCTGTATGAATTACAGGATTGTTTTCTCTACTTCAGTGAAAAATGACATTGGAATTTTTATAGGGATTGCATTAACTCTGTAGATTGCTTTGGATAGTATGGAGATTTTAACAATATTAATTCTTCCAATCCACAAACATGGGATGTCTTTCCATTTATCTGTGTCTTCTTCAGTTTCTTTCATGAATATTTTATAGTTTTCAGTGCACAGATCTTCCAAATTCTTTGTTAAATTTATTCCTAAGTATTTTATTCTCTTTTTTTATGAGATGGGATCTTGTTAAGTTGCCCAGGCTGGTTTTGAACTCCTGGGCTCAAGCAATCCTCCTGCCTCAGCTTCCTGAGTAGCTGGGATTACAGCATGCACCACCATGCCCAGATTATTTGTTTTTTGATGCTATTGTAAATGGAATTATTTTCTTAATTTCTTTCTCAGATTTTTCATTTTTAGTGTATAGAAATATACCTGCTTTTTGTATGTAGTTTTTTTGTATTCTAAAACTTCACTGACTTTGTTTATTAATTCTAAAAGTATTTTTTCTGTGGGACCTTTAGGGTTTTCTATATATAAGAATATGTCAACTGCAAACAGACACAATTTTACTTCCTCCTTTCTGATTTGAATACATTTTATTTCTGTTTCTTGCTTAATTACCCTGGCTAGAACTTCCAGTACTGTATTGAATAGAAGTAGAACAAGCAGGCATCCTGGTCTCACTATTAACTTAGAGGAAAGGCTTTTAGCTTTTCATTGTTCAATATTATGTTAGCTTTGGGCTTGTCGTATATTGCCTGTATTATGTTGAGGTACATTCCTTCTATACCTAATTTGTTGAAAGTTTTTATAAAGAAAGGATGTTGAATTTTGACAAATGCCTTTTCTGCAGCTAGTGAGATAATCATATGATTTTTATCTTTCATTTTGTTATTGTGCTGTATCACATTTATTGACATGTACATGTTGAACCATCCTTGCATTCCAGGGCTAAATCCCATTTGATCCTGGTGTATAATCCTTTTAATGTACTAATGAATTCAATTTTCTAGTATTTTGTTGAGGATGTTTGCATCTATGTTCATCAGGGATATTGGCCTGTAATTTTCTATTCTTATAGTGTCCTCTCTGGCTTTGCTATCAGGGTAACGGTAGCCTCATAAACTGACTCTATAAAACAACTTGTCTGTACTCTTAAAGAAAATGTGATATTATAAAAAAATAAAAGTAAGAAAACTAAAAGAGAATAAGAAGATAAAATTACCAGGAAACACATAAATATTAATTTGAGCCTGGATTTTTTAAACATATTTTGGGGACAATTGGAAATATTTTAATATAACTGGATAATATTGCTGAATTAATGTTTCTCAGATGTGACAATTGTGTTGTAGTTGGGTAGGAGTAGGTCCTTTGCTTAGGAGCCACAGCAGCTGCATGAGAAAGTACTTAGGGATGAAACGTCATGATGTCTACAACTTCTTTTCAAATGGTTCACACAAGAAGGATCTAGGTGAATCAAACAAAGTTGTTTATTGTACTACTATCTCAACCTTTCTATAGATTTGAAAATGAGTTTTTAGGCTCAGTATGGTGGCTCATGCCTGTAATTCTAGCACTCTAGGTGGCCGAGGCGAGAGGATCCCTTGAGCTCAGGAGTTTAAGACCAGCCTGAGCAAGACCAAGACCCCATCTCTACTAAAAATAGAAAAAATTAGCTGGACGTGGTGGTGCATGCCTGTTGTCTCAGCTACTTGGGAGGCTGAGGCAGGAGAATCACTTGAGCCCAGGAGTTTGAAGTTGCTGTGAGCTAGGCTGATGCCACAGCACTCTAGCCTGGGCAACAGAGCGAGACTCTGTCTCAAAAAAAAAAAAAGAAAATGAGTTTTTAAAAAGTACTTTGTGGGCCAGGCATGGTGGCTCACACCTGTAATCCCAGCACTTCGGGAGATCAAGACCAGAGGATCACTTGAGCTCAGAAGTACAAGTCTGCAGTGAGCTATGATCATATCACTACATTCTAGCCTGGATGACAAAGCAAGACCCTGTCTCTAAAAAAAGAAGGAGAAGGAGAAGGAGAAAGTAAGGAAAGTGTTTAAGGAAAGAAACTCAGCAATTATGGGGATATGTCAAAGGGGCAAAGGGACTCAAAAACCAACTGAATGAGTTCCCAATGGCCAAAGCTGGAACAATTTGAGCAATAACATAAATAAAATAGTATTAGGTTATAATCCAAAGTATAAAGTAAATATCCGTGTTCATACAGATTTAAATAAATAAATATTATAAATAAGGAAGAGGAAACAAATATTTCATGTAGAAGAATTCCAAATAACTTATTTAAATACTACTCTTTTAAGAAAGTGGAGCATTACTGCCTACTCCTTAAGTGTGAGCTGCACATAGTGACTTTCTCCTAAGAGTCCAATATGGAAAGGGTGAGGGGAGGAGGACTTTCCAGTGGAGAAACCTGACAAACGCTACCTCATCCAGGCGATCAAGGTCAACATCAACAGCAATAAATCACATCCAGTTAATGTATCCTTGATTTAATGTATAAGAATGGCACTTTACCTTGTGGCCTTTCCCTCAAAAAACCATGACCCCATGACCCCAGTCTTACCATGAGAAAAATATCAGACAAATGCCAATAGAGGGACATTTTATAAAATATCTGATTAGTACTCCTCAAAACTGTGAAGTTCATCAAACAAGTAAGGTCTGAAAACTGTCACAGCCAAGAGGAGCCTAAGGAGGCATGCTGGGTTAAGTATAACGTGGTATCTCGGATGGGATCCTGAACCGGAAAAAAAGACATTAGGTAAAAACTAAGGAAAGCTAAATGAATCATGGACCTTAATAATAATCACATTATCATAAAAATGAAGGGCATGAGAGAACTATTTGGGGTGTTGGGAATGTCCTATGTCTTGATCGCTAGGGAAATTGCATAACTATATGCATTTGTCAAAGTTCATGGAACTGTACACATAAAAAGGGCAAATTTTACACTATGAAAATTATATTTCAATAAATCTAACTTAAGAATAAAAGTACTTCAATGCTAGAATGGAGCCATTAATGTTCTTTCCTATTTCTACACAGCGTAACTGTAACAGTAACCTAATTGCTAGCATTTTGAATACCTACTAGTGTACCAGGTGCTGTGCTAAGTTCTTTAAGTGCATTACTTCACCCAACTCTAAGGAATAGATTATAATTATTGTTCTCATTTTTCAAAAATTAAGCTCAGAACAGTTAAGCAGCATGCATAAATTCACTAGGCTGCTAACTGCTAGAACCAGGACTTGACCCTGGATAGCCCAAGACCAAAACTCACATGTTTTACGACACGCAAACCATACCACCTAATGGTCTTCCTTTCAGATTCTAAAGCAGAATATTATGTTTTTTGCAATAATAAAAAGATAAAAGAAAGCCTTATTTTTCTGTCCTTTTCCTCAGTTCCACACACTGCAGCCATTGTACTTAGTTTTGGCCACGGCTTTAGGCCCTACAACGTAACTGAATTCACCAAACAGTGAAACTGTTCATCATAGCCGTGAAAATTGACCTGGGGTCACTGCTCGCCCAGAGCAGTCAGCCTTCAGGGCCTACATCTGGAAGGTTCTGAGATGGGGCAGAGCAGATAGGGGATGGCCCCACAGCAGCAAGACTGAGAGAGTAGGTGAGCACATTTGCAGTTAGCCCTGGCTTGCTCCCTGCCACTTTACCTCCCTTCAGTTTCATTCGCCTCCACGAGGCACTCTTGCTCTCTGGGAAAGTGGGTTCTATTTTAAGAGTGTGATTGGCAGGAGACCCCCCTCTCTCCTCCACCCTAACCCACATTGAATTCAAGCTTCAGATCCAGGAATTAGAGAACTAACCTCATCTACTCTTGCTACTCTATCTTTCTAGAAGGAGTGAGGCCCTAGTTCATAAACAAAAAACTATTAGAGATATCTGAGACAAGAAGTTCACACTTTAGTTTTCTAATGGAGCAGATATGAAGGGTTTTCAGATCAAATACTATAGTCACAGATCACTATTTCACATCTACCTAGATCTCCCATTGGGCCCTTTCCACATAATTTCAGGGGAACAAGAACAGTGTCAAATAGTTTTGGTACCTTCCAAACCAACAGTATTGCAGAATAAAATGTGTACTAGCATGGAGTCTCATTTAAATTGGGAGGAAGTTGCTGATTTTAAAATTGAAACTCAGCACTCATGAAGAACCTTCTTTCCAGGGACCCAGTACATCCCCCACTGTCTAGCCAACAACAGTGCATGACCCCAGACGGTTACCTATTATCATCTCCATGGACAGAGGGAGAGGGACATTCAAGAGTGAAGTCTTTTCTTTAAAAGGCCAAACACAGAGCCAACTTCTGAGGGAGGATTAGAATATAAATTTCACTATCAAGAGTTTGCTGAAGAAAAGAGAAACAAGCAAGCTCTATTAAAACAGTGTTGTCCTTAAAAAATCATAAACTGATTGTATTTTTTATTCATTGGAGCCTCCCTGTGCTCTCCTTGTCTAAACGATACCTCATTTCACACATGGAGGTGAAGAAGATATAAAACTTTTAAAAAAGAGGACACAAAGTTGGAAGAATTTGCAGATGTTAAGCAGTTTCATCGTCTCTTATTCATCCTGGCTTTCTTCATTAATTCATTTAGCAAATATTTATTGCATGCCTTTGTGCTTTCTGTTTTCCCATCATTTGTTCAGTTGATTCCACAAATAATATGACTAAATAACCTAATACTTACCAAGCATCATCATTCACCAAGCATTCTGCTAAACACTTAATGTAGATGATGTGTTTTCACATCCACAACCCAATGATTTTTGCAGATGGAGAAACAGGATTAAAGAATCATTGAAATTTGATCAATTCTATGCATATGGCATGTGACAGAATAGTTCAGAAACAGTCAGTTTTAGGCAACCTTTGCGTAACTTTGTTAACTCTGTCTTTACAGAGGAAGTAGTTGGCTTAGAAGTTCCTTGTTGTAAATATACACTAGGATAGGCAGGGTTGTGCTATGATAACACACAACCCCAAAATCTCGATGACTTCAAACGACACAGGTTTATTTCTTTCTGCTGCTACCTCTTCATCATGGGTCAGCTGAGAGCTCTGCTCTGCATGGTCCTCATCTCAGGACCTGTCTTGTCATGGCAGAGGCAAAGCATGTATTGGCTCTTAAAGGTTTCACCAGGATGTGGTATTTGTGCCTCCTGCTCACATATTTTGGGGCAAAATAAGTCACATGATCATGCCCTGGATCACAGAGTGGGGAGGTGCAATCTTACCATGTGCCTGCAAAAGAGAGAGAAATTAATAATTGTGGAAAATGGTGACAATCTCACCATGGTAATGACTGGGACAGTTACTGGTATACTCTGAGCTTTCACATCATACATTTGTACATGAAATAGTTCAAAATGTGTGCCCACTCAGCATCACTAAATGATTTCTCTCTTCTCTGCCTCTGACCTTGTCTATTATCTTACATTGGCGGTGTCTAACTTTCTTTTTTAATAGTGACAAGGTCTCACTCTGTGGCCCAGGCTGGAGTGCAGTGGCACCATCATTGCTCACTGCAACCTCAAACTCCTTAGCTCAAGCAATCCCCCTGGCTCAGCCTCCTGAATAGCTGGGACTACAGATGTGTGCCACCATAGGCTAATTATTTTCAAAAATTTTTTGTAGAGACGGGGTCTCACTGTGTTGCCCAGGATGCTCTGGAACTCCTGGCCTCGAGTGATCCTCCCTCCTTGGCCTCCCAAAGTGCTGGGGTTACAGGCATGAGCCACTGTGCCCAGTGGCAATGTCTAATTTTTCCCTTCTCTCAAAGAAATTCTTTTGAAGAAGCCACTAATTTTTTAAAAATGTATGGAATTTCCCCAAGTATCCTACTATCTCACTTGTTTGATTTCTGGCAACCGATGAGTCAAGAAGAGGACCAGTGATCAATGACATGCGGTTGATGGGTGGGCTGTCAGCTAAAAGGACTTTGACCCTTCTTTCTCCAGTCTTCCAAATCCCCACTGTGAGAATAACAATGTGCTGCTGTCTCTTGCCTTTGTGGGCTGCCCAAGAAATGTATTAACCCACATGAAACAAGTCTTGGGAATTTGGACAATGTTCTCTCAGTTTTTGAGTTCTCTTTAAGAAATATTTAGTGAGCACCTACATCAAGTTAGCTAGGTATGGGGTTATAAAGATGAATAAAATGTATTATTTGCTCTCAAGGGGCTCACATATAAATGAGATAGGCCGGTGGTTCTTAGCCCTACGTGCACATTTGAATCACCCAAAGAGACGTAAAATGCAGTGCTGACACCCACTCCCAATGTTCTTGATTTAATTGGTCTGGAGTGAAGCACAGGCATCAATACTTTTTAAAAATTTCCTGACTGATTCTAAAGGGTAATCAGAGTTGAAAACCGCTGATCAGGATGGATACATAAACTGGTAACTTCAACATCATATTTAAAACATTTTGTTGGAGATAGAAGCTGAAACAGAGGCAGATACATTGTATTATATTAATTACAATTCATTGTCCATTCTATACTAGGTGCTCAGCTGGGAACTTTATAAACATGATCTCCGATTCTGAATGTAACCCTTTCTGTTCAAAGTCCCTATCCTCATTTTATAGATGAGAAAACCAATGCCCAGGAATCTTATGTCATCTGCCCAAAGTTACATAGCTAGCAGGTATTAGAGCCAAATTCAAACTTAGGACTATCTGGCTCCAAACCCACAGACCATCCAAATACTTGCTCTTTTTCCAGAGTAGACTGCACTCATACACTATTTTCCTAGACAATGTAAATGAAAATTGTGGAAAGGTTGACCTGCTGTACTTGTTTCATTCTTGGTTGCATTCTTATGTTCCCTAGTTGTGTCTCCTGACCTTTCCCTTGCTGCATTCAAGTTCACATTCTTTTGGTTACGGGGGAGAAGAACACAGTGGCGAGGTATCCTAAGTTCAATTCTAGAGCAATTAGCTCATCATCTTGGCTCTTCATGTTATTACGCTCTTTCTCCCCAGAGCTGGGTATACTCAAAGTTCCTCCTCCTTGTCGTGTAGCTGACCTGCGAAGTTGAGCTGTGTGAGCCAAGTCTGTCTGGATCACATATGCTTGCAGAAAGAGAACTGAGCCAAGTACTTCCAAAACAAACCTCGTTAAACAAAAGCACAGAGTGTGGCAGAGCCAAACACACAGGGTGGAGGGGTTCAGAAGGCTGCCAGTCCCCAAAGCAATGTGGGGTCTGGGACATTAAACTTCTGGTGACTAGGGGCAGGGGCCAGTTGGGGTGGAAGGATGAAGTTCACCTTTACAGAAGAATCCAGAAGCCAACAAGGATGCTTTTGCATGATTAAGAATAATAAGCTGGAAAACCATTGTCAAATTACTTCCTTTCAGTGAAATATCTTTGGTTTTTCTGAAACCTTAGGCGACCAAGAGCCCAGCTCATGTCTGTGTATCAAGCTTGAACAAAAATAAAAGTGAGGCCAGCAGTAGTGACTAGAACTTCAGAGGGTTAGGTCTTACTTGCTTTTGCAGGAGTGTAGAAATGGAGCCAGAAATCTTCGTCTCTGTTCATCTCCATCCTTCCCTTACCACAGTGAAAATCGTGGGCAAGTCCCATGTGCTTTTCCTTTTTTAATTCTATCCTGTTTTATAAAGAAAACATCACATAAGTTGCCTTCCTTGTACCTCCTAATAGGGCTCTAGAGATTATAGTGGAAACTGGAAATTTGATCATATCTTGAGCTCTTCAAGAAAGTAAAACCAGGAAGCTCTATGATTAATATCAAAATGAACTTTAATTTACTTTGTCTCCATGTCCACCCTTTTTCCTTCCTATCATATCTGCCATCATCGAGAAGCCCGTGGGTGTATCCCAGGCCACAGGTCTAACCTGGTCACCACTGTGTCACAGCAGTTAGCGTGGTGCCTGTCCCCGGAGCACGCAGTAAATACCTGTGGCTACCACGCCTGTTGTTAGCTGTCCTCGTCTTACTCCCCAACTCTCCATCTCCCTATGCCACCGCCAAACTGCCATTTCATAGTACTTTACCAGATGGTAGGAAGAGCTTCAAGCTCCACTGGTTGAGGAGAAAAAAATTGATTTAAGTCACAGAGCAGACACCAGCACAGAGAGAAGCTGAGGGTGGCAAGGCGAGAGCATCTGCACAGTGACACCGGCTGCTCAACAGGCGGCCTCCAGCTGAGAGCTGGGCCAAGCAAGAGTGTCAGGAAATTGCCTCTGCACCTCTGCAGCCTGAACTTCTAGCTTCCCAAAAGTCAACAGGAGGGTAATTTGGTAGGAGTCCAGTCTCATCCTTTCCACAAAGTCTCCCTGCAACTCCCATCAGGGAAACCTTGGCTGCAGCCCTCCCAACAGCCTTCAGCTCAGCTTCCAGCACAATGGGCCAGCCAGCCTAGGGCATTAGGAGCAGAACAGGACCGAACGGCGCAGCAGGCTGGAGAAGGTAGTGGGCTTGGTGACAGGACCCGGGCAGGGCTATGCCTCATGCTGGCCAAGTGCCCTAAGTTGAAGCATTTGAAGGCAAAGGATATCGTGCTGACATCTCCAACCCCTGGTCATGTTTTCACTGATGATGTTACTGGGAATATCGAAACTTTTCTCCTCCTAGCTGTGCCTATAGCCACCTGCAGCAGCCAACTTTACCTTTTTATTTTCATATCTTTTCCATAAAGATGGTGTGTTCCGACTAGCTATAAACTACCCACCAGTAGATGAGACAAGTGAAAAATGTTTTGTATGAACCAGGCAGGTATCCCAGGGATGTCTACATCTCAGCTCCTTGTTCCCCAGCCCCAAGGGACAGGGAGGCCCTGGAAACACTGAGAGAGCAATCCCCACTCAGTCAGATCACCAGGACAAGAGCAAATCCAAGAACAGATGTGGCGTTACCTCCAGAGGGGCAACAAGTTTAATCTGGAAATGCGAATGGTGGAATATTAGAGTAGAAAAGTTTCTCAATCTCTCCAACCTCTGATTTGGACCAGAAAGAGCTGACAGCTTGATTTATCCTCAAGATGGAGTTTTATGCCCTCAAATGATTGTTAGAAACCTGGATGTTCCACTAGAAAAATAAATCAACCTCAAACTGCAGACTCCAGATTAGCATGACCCCAACATTTGAATGATGACATTGAGCCTTTGGGTTAGGTCTGGAGGTGAGACTTGAAAGAGAAAGGAAGTTGTTTTGAAGGGGTGCTTATTGGAAAGCCAAGTGCAATCATGCTAGCTGCCCAAGTCAATTGTAAAATTGCAGATTTATTGTGTTTAGCAGAAATGCAGCCTGGACATTTGAAATATTATCCAAATGACCTGGCTTCAACTTGGAAGTCTTACACGAATTGAAACAAGTGAATTAGGGAGGCCTCTTGCCTTCAGCACTAAAGGGTCTGTGGGAGGTGAGTCAAGAACCATTTATAGTAGTGATAAAATACTATATTTAAGGCTGTAAAAATTTGGCATACGAGGTCTCAGTTCAGAAGTAAATTCGTTTTATGGGCTCGGCAAAGGAGCAACTGGAAAGTTTTGCAAATGGGAAGTTTGACCTACTGAGATTTTAAAGATAAAATATGTCAATTATTCCTTGGGACTGAGTATGGTAATTACCCCCCTGGAATATTGAAATGCAAATCAGAACTATAAAGTCAGTAACAGCTTAACTTTACCATAATACACATGGCTAATGACAGTTACCCAAAGCCATTGTCCAACTGTCACATTAAATGCCAAATGTGCATTAATGGGATGGGCCACTTGGGACCTTAGCAAGTAACTGGGAAAAGCATCGGAGCCCTGCCCGATTAACAAACACCTCATCTGATGGGGCATTATGCTTTTGCTCTGCCAAGAAGGCAGTGATCCTTTACTTGGGAATTCTATGTCTGGCTCAAGCTAGAACTAGTAGATAATGCTTGACAACTGACAGCTGTGTGCTTTAATCAAAAGAGCTTTATTAACTTTGGTCTCCTACATCTCTGGCACATCCTCTCCCTCCCCTCACCCGCACTCTCTACTACTCTGGAGGGTCCTGGTCTTGACTGCTTCCAGCCCATTCTTGTCCTGGGGCCCTGCACTAGCTCTTCCCTCCACCTGGAATGTTCTTCCCAAGATATTAATGTGGCTGGATCCTTCCTGTCATCACAACTCTTGTTTAAATGTCACCTCCCAAGAGGTGTATCCTCAGAACCCAATTTAGCCTCCCTCTCTCTCTCTCTCTGTTTATACACACACACATATGTGTACACACATCAATCACCCTGTTTTAATTCTAGCCAATCATATGCAATTATCTGATATTTTAATTTTATATTGACTTTTTTATATTTGTGTGCTGTATTTCTTCCTTCACTTAAAATGTAACATCCAGGCAGGCAGAGACTTCATCTGTTCTATTTACTGTTGCGTCATCGGTTCCAGGAACCAGGCTGACCACACGTAAGTGTTCAATCCCTAATGTTTGAACAAATACTTGGCAGCATCCTAGCAAGCAAGTCGATGGTGAATGATTTGAAAGGGTCTCTCTGTGGAGAGTGGATGAGCCAGACTCCAGGCAGCTGATGTCGGGCAAGTCGCTCCTCACTGGTCTCCGGACCGCGTGCCCTCATCTGGAAGCAGCCGGGGCTCAATCAGATCAGGGCTCTGCCACCTCTGTTCTGAGAAGCCCTTTCCCTCCCCCACAGCTTTGCTTTCATGTTTTGTGTATTTGATTTTTAAATAAGTTTTCATTTGGTAAAGGATTCTGATGCTAAAGTAAAATTTTAAATCTCCCAGGTTAGATAAACCCCTCGGCTGGAAGTTAATCGTGGCCCAGTTATAAAAGGCCAGTTGTGTCCATCTGGGAAATTCACTCAAGCTTCAATCTCCTCTTGTAGATGGGGGATAATTTCAGGACCTACCTCACAGCATTGGTAGGAGTAGTAAATGAGACAATCCACTGAATAGGCAGAATAATGTCCCCACCCCAAGATGTCCATGCCGCAGAACCTGTCACTATGTTGCCTTACATGGCAAAAGGAACTTTGAAGGTGTGATTAAGGTTAAAGATTCTGTGATGGGGAGATTATCCTGGATTATTCAAGTGGACCAAATCTGAGCACACGAGTCTTTATAAGTGGAGACTCTTTCCAGCTACAGTCAGGGAGAGAGATGAGACAGAAGAGAGACCCACCATTGCTAGCCTTGAAGCTGGCAGAAAGGACCAGCAAGCCAAGGAATGCAGGCAGCCTCTAAAAGCTGGATACAACCCTCAGCTGGTAGCCAGAAAAGAAATAGATATCTCAGGCCTACAACTGCAAGGAACTGAATTCTTCCAACAACTTGGATGAGCAAGGAAATGGATCAGACTCTCCCAGAGCCTCCAGAAAGGAACTCAGCCCTGTTGCCACTCTGATTTTAGCCCAGTGAGACTCATACCAGACTTCTAGCCAATATACTGTAAAATAATAATTTTTTTATGTTTTAAGCTGCTAAATTTGTGGTGATTTGTGACAGCAGCAATAGAAAACTAATAATACACTGGCCGGGTGAGGTGGCTCATGCCTGTAATCCTAGCACTCTGGGAGGCCGAGACAGGAGGATTGCTTAAGCTCAGGAGTTCAAGACCAGCCTGAGCAAGAGCGAGACCCCATCTCTACTAAAAATAGAAAAATTAGCTGGACAACTAAAAAAATAGAAAAAAGTTAGCCAGGTGTGGTAGCACATGCCTGTAGTCCCAGCTACTCAGGAGGCTGAGGCAGGAGGATGACTTGAGCCCAGGAGTTTGAGGTTGCTGGGAGCTGGGCTGACGCCACGGCACTCACTCTAGCCTGGGCAACAGAGCAAGACTCTGTCTCAAAAAAAAAAAAGAAAGAAAACTAATACACTGTTTAAAATATCTAATGAAATGCTTGGCACATCAGAGGGCCCCAATAAATGTATTTCTTATAAATATTTTTAATGACAATTTATTAATACTATTTTATTATCTCAAAAACCTCCTCCTGCCTTGATGCTCAGCTCTGAATTCTGCAACTCTACTTCCTGCCTCTTCTAGCGCTTCTTCGTAGTTGTCTGAAAGGAATTATTCACTAATTTTAGGAGCCAGGTGTTGTGCTGGATTGGAGTGGAAATTTCCTGAGATGCAAAACCAAAGATACAGATTAATAATGCTAAAGAGGAAAGGGGGCTTCCCAAGATATTATCTTAAGAAGGGCACAACACAAGCTATGCAGTGCTTTGGCTGAGGACACTTAACCTGAATCTAACCACTAGGAAATATCAGGCAAATCCCAAGTGAGAAACATGCTGTTAAAAAAGAAACTGTTGCCTTTTTAAAACATCAGTGTCACCAAAGTCAAAGAAGAGTGGAGGAACTGTTCCAGATAAGAGGAAACCAAAGAGACAAGACGACTAAATATGATACATGATTCTAAAATGGATCTCTGTTGAACAGTATCGGGTTGATTGAAAAAATTGGAATATAGATGGTAGAGTAGATAAATGTATTTATTAACATTAAATTTCCTGAAGTTGAAACTTTCCAAAGTGTGACTCTACTGTAGTTATATAAGAGAATGTACTTATTCTTAGGAAATGCCCACTGAAATATTTAAGAGTAAAAGACGGCAAGTATGCATTTTACTTTCAAAGGATTCAGGACAATATACAAAATATACATATATAACATATATAGGTTCACAGAGAGTGAGAGCAAGTGAGCAAATTATAGCAAATGTGGCAGAATATTTTTTTCCCACCCGCCGTGTGGCAGAATATTAACAATAGGAAACTCTGAGTAAACTATAAATGTTTTATTCTTGCAACTTTTCTGTAATTTTGACATTATTTTTTTTAAGTTTTTAAAAATAGCCAACTTTGCAATCCTGTAAAGAGAAGGAATTGTTAGCTCTTAGTGCCCACTTAAACCACATGTTTTTCTTCAGATTTATAATTCCATCTGATACCTACTCTATCATGTCTGCCCATCTTTCAGACTTTTAGAATGCGTAGCTTTCGAAATTAGTATAAAGACAGAAAATCTCTTCAAACTTCCCTTTAGGTGCATTAAATGTAAACCCAGGTCCAAAAAAGTACAATTTTCAAGTAATCCACTAGTTTTAGATGCTATGGTTCTTGGACACTGCATCACTAGCATAGTGCTTAGAAATATTCATCTAGTAGGCTAAATAAATATATTTCCTCAAAAAGGTAACAAAGCTGTCAGCAAAACTGTTAGATGAATGCAGTAAAAAGTGCATTGTAAAAAAATAATTACATGGGCCAGGCGCAGTGGCTCATGCCTGTAATCCTAGCATTCTGGGAGGCTGAGGCGGGTGGATTGTTTGAGCTCAGGAGTTCGAGACCAGCCTGAGCAAGAGCGAGACCCCATCTCTACTAAAATTAGAAAGAAATTAATTGGACAACTAAAAATATATAGAAAAAATTAGCCGGGCATGGTGGCGCATGCCTGTAGTCCCAGCTACTTGGGAGGCTGAGGCAGGAGGATCGCTTGAGCCCAGGAGTTTGAGGTTGCTGTGAGCTAGGCTGACGCCACGGCACTCACTCTAGTCTGGGCAACAGAGTGAGACTCTGTCTCAAAAAAAAAAAAAATAATAATAATAATTACATGTACTTACTACATGTAGACATACTAATAATTGGCAATAATAGGCGTAAATCACAGGTGTCTCCAAATGTTTCTAAATGTGTGCCTACTTAGTTCCCGTTGCAAAATAAGACCTTTCATCTTTCATAGCATTGGTAGAGAACGTTGGTGTTCATGGTGGTGTTTTTATGGAAACTGAATCCTGTTCCCTTTCATGCACATGCCAAAATATATGTACCTTCTGTGGTCAAGCTCGTCCTTCTTCCATCGGTGCCAAACTTCTTAGAAATACTGGAGATTTCTAAAATGGATCAACATTTTGGAAAATTGCCTCATCACCAAGAATGAACACTCGTGCACTTGGGCAGCCACACGTGCTTCTATCATTCAATAGCACCTCAAGATCCAGGAATGAATGTAACAGTGGCTTTCCTACAAGGCGAGTGGCTTTTTCTCAAAGCAAAGAAAGAAAGGCTGAGCGTTATCATCCATGTAATTGGTGACCATTAGAAAGATTGGTAGATGTTCTTTCATCGAATCCCTTTGGACTAACGACACAGCTCATCTGGAGCACAAAAGCTCTAAACATAGGAGGAAAAAAGAGCAGTTTCAGTGCACCTTCCCCATTCAGAAGTGCTAATAAGGAAAAATGCTAAATTACTATGATTACTTAAGACTTGAAAATAGCTTATCACCTGCCAATATGAATGAAGGCCCCTGGAGGGCTGTAAAATACCAGGAAGAACAATAGACTTGGAGACAGAATCTCTGTAGTGTCTGAGAGAGGCATCTGAGCAGACTGCCAAATGGCCAGCCTTATAAAACGGAGCTCTTATTCTACATGAACCCTGCAAACTGGTTCTGGGGTGTGCTCATGCCATAAAGAAGGAAAATAGAAGAGCTTTCACAAAACAATCAGGCCCGTAAAACTTGAAGGGGAGAGATAGTCAGCAATTATCCAAAAGAATCATATAAAACTTGGATAAGCAGCCAATTAAAGGTATTTCATGGCGGGGCAAAGCTCTCCCCAAATTCAGCAGATAATTGTTAGCCTGAATTCTGCTTTATGTGTTATTGTGTGGATTTAATCATACTGTGAAATCCCTCTTGTCTTCAGATCTAAGTGCCACTGGAATGCTCTTAGAATGGTCACATGAGGTTCATTAGGAAGAAGAGCTTGGCTTTGTGGAGATTGAGTATTTGGCTGTTTTCTGGAATCTTTTCTCTGTTATCACAAAGCTGTGTATTAAGGCCATTGTGGGCACTACAACAGAGCGTCTCCCAGCCCAGCAAGACATAATATCTCAGTGGTGGCCTGCCTCATTGGCAGGTGCTAAGCTTTTATTTTTGTTATTGTAATGGGTTTGTTTCCCCAGGAATCATTTAGATTAAGCATTACCACAGCCTGAGTCCTTGTTTATGGCCAACTTTTTCTCTCTGTTTACTGTGGCATCAAAACAACCAAGATTTATTTATGAATTTTTGTTCTCTTTGGGAATGGATGCAAGAAGAAAGGGCTCTCAAAAACTGAAGAGCATTGCCTTTTTTGGTTCAGTAGTGCATCGCCCACCTCCACAAAACCCACACATGTGCACACACACGTTCACACACACATGTGCTTGTGGGCCTGCCTTCCCCTAAACTGTTCTAATGCGGGACTGGACGGGTGGCTAGACTAATTTGTGCTGGAGACCAGGACATCTACCATTAATTGGTGGGGTCCAAATATCATAAAAATATTTCTAATCTTCCAATACTTTCTCTAGATAAATCAGCTTTGTGCACATACTACTGCTTCTGACTTTCTTTCATCTTATTCATAATTCCTGGCTCTCAGATGAACATAATGCTGTTGAAAAATCTTGAAAAATTGCCAGTTTGGGAGGGGAATGTGCTGAGAGGGTCTTTTCCCTTTTCTGCCCCATCCCACCCCACACATATACACGTACAAGGCTTGTCACCTGGTGATGTGTGTCTCTATACCTGAATCATCATTCCCTTCTTAGTCTCAATTATACAGTATGTTTTTTCAAAAGCCCACGGTGACAAGAGTTGCTGCATTGTTGCCTGGTGATCACCTGCATGGATTTGTGCAGCTCTCGGTCATGGTCAATCTAAAACATATTTCCTGATTAACTAATGCGTCCTCCATTCTGTAGGATAAAGAGACACTAGAAGACATCGTTTTGATCTTCAAGGAATGAGAAGCACTGGACTAGTGGCCAGTAAAATTGGATTTAGTTCTCAAGCTGCCACTGATTAGCCGTTTGGTTTTGGTCAAGTCCCTAAAAATTTCTAGATCTCAGTTTCTTTATCAGGAAAATTTGGGAAGGGAGTACTAACCAAACAAGGTCAAGAGTTCTAAATGCAAATATCTAGGGGTGCCAGGCAGGTACCGTGGTCAAGTGGGCCAGGTGGGGTCGGAGACCCCCAGGGGCATCCCCATCTAGAAAAATCATCTTCTAGTCAGCCCCAACCAGCTGCTACATGCAAAACTTGAGGTAATTCAGACTTTTGTGAAAATTTTTTTTATTTCTTTAAGCATAGTTTGAACACTGTTCGTGCTGGCCAAACAAATGATTTCTGCAAACTAGATCCCAGTCAGCTGCTTCTGCACTCCTGGCACTCTCAAGTCTGTCCTTCTCTATCTTGCATGATGTTTAGTGCCATCCAGCAATTGATGTCCAAACCAAGCGTTCAGAGGCATCTTTCCCCAGCAAAGATGATTACGAAGGCCCACAGGCTACCAAATGTTTAAAATGTGCTGATCACTCCTCCCAGTTTCAGCAGGTCTGAGAGTTACTGATGAAGATTGAAAGGGGATTGCTGACTTTCGAAAAGGAGGAGAAGCTTTAAAAGAACATTAAAGGAAAAAAAACTCCATTTTTATCTACACAGCGTTTCCAGACAGTGGTATGCATAAGGAAGACCAAGTAAAGGGTTTCTGTATAATTCACCACACCACTCTGGAGACTTAGCAAAACCTCCCAGAGCTGTAAGCAATAAAAGCACGGAAGTACAGAGAAAGGAGCGATCAAAACGTACTAGCATTTCACAGAAGCTGTCGAATAACACAGAGGAGAAAAATATGTGTAGCAATAAATAATACACTGAACACAGCAAAACTCTCAGATCAAGAGAAACGTTTTTGAAGAAAACTATTTCCAAAATCTTGTGAAGCTTTAAAAAGGTAGAGCATGAGGCAAGAACTCCAAACCTAGGGGGAAAGGATAGATTCTCTGGCTGGCGCCTCCTGATTTATGAATAGAAAGTGATCCGGTTGCTATAGCGACTTGAAGATACACAAAAGAAAACATCACTTCTTTAAAATATGCCTGATGATGAATAGGCAGAGTCTTTCAAAATATCTTTTTAAAAATATGAGCAACTCTTTTTTTTTTCTTTTAAAGCAAATCACACAAGATAGCTCTTAGATTTTTTTTTTCTTTCGAATAACAGGACTTGTTTACACCAGCCCTAGTTTATTCACACAAACTAGCAATTTGGGTAAAAAGTAAGGACTAGAAACTATGTCTGCTGGAGAATAAGTTTTGTTTTTCAGCAGTTTTGTTTCTGTTTCAGCAACAAGGGAGATAAATGTATGTTCTCTTGGTTTTCCTTTTTTCCAACAATATATTTAGATGGAGAGTTTCCTTGGATGCTGAGAATGTGAAACGCACCTAAGCATTGTGGTAACCTTCCCTTATCTGTCTGAATGGAGAGGTAATGAAAAATATGATTTTGGTAGGACTGCACACCCAGGCTCCTTGGCTTCTCCAGCCTGGCTCCTGCAGCGCCGGACACTTATTTCAGAATCCAAAGGATTGTTCTCTTCTGCTCCAGGCAGTTCGACCTTGGCACAGTATCCTGAATAGATGCAATATTCAAAGCAAGATCTTGAAATAAAAACTACAATGATTAAATATCCTGGGGACCCCTTATGTGGGGGATGGAGGGTTCTTAATTGAATGATTTGGATAAACTGTTGGCACAAGTCCTAGCTAAAGCATCCGAAGGCCTGTGGCCTGGACAGACGTTCTTTAGCTGAAAATGTGATGTGGGCTTTTCCTAACCAGTGGAGGGGTCAACAGTCTTGAATAACATACTAAGCCTGCAGAATATGGTCTTTTAAAGTGGGTGTGCGAATATTTTCATTAAGCAAGGATATGTGAACTTAAATAGAGGCAGTGCAGAGAGAAGAAAGAGAAATTGCATGCAATTCGAAGGAACAGAAGTTCCCAAATCTACATTTGTTCTGTGTGACCTTGGGCAAATAACTGAGGTTTCTTGGGGCTCAGTTCACTCATCCTTAAAATGAGCACCTTCAATTCAGCAAACATGTGAAGCACCACCTATGTGCTATCATCTTCCATTGTATCCCCAACGACTCCCATTCCCTGGGCTTTGTTAGAAATCAAGAGGTGAAGATGATACTTCTCTGCACAATTCAGAACCAAATGAATTCTGAAGGGAAGGAGAGATTATACAGAAAAGGATCAAAGTATCAGCTTTATTACTTACAAGGCTAAAATGGAGACTATGAATTGGCTCTGTGAACTGTGAGCTTCCCAACCCTCCTCCCCTCTGCGTTAAACTCCCCGTCTCACTCCGCTGGGCGTGATGAGTTTCTTCTCCCAAACTCACCAATCACATACGATAAAGCACCCTTCTTTCCACTAAAAAAGTGAATTGGAAAGACGGACTGGCAGCTCTCTGTCCAATATTCTAAAGATGAAGGAAGGAATACAGGGAAAAATGATGTCCCCTAAACACTAGTAAGTTACATTATTAGTTTCCTTAGGGCTACTGTATCAAAGTACCATAAAATGAGTGGCTAAAAACAACAGAAATTTACTCTCTCATAGTTCTGGAGGCTGGAAGGCAAAAATCAAGGCGTCATCAGGGTTCTGTCCTTCTGGAGGCTCTGAGAAAGAATTCTTTCTTGTCTCTTCCTAGCTCCTATTGGTGGCTGGCAGTCCTTGGCATTCTTTGGTTCGCAGTTGCACAACTAATCTTTGCCTCTATGGTCTCGTGTCCTTCTCCCTTCTGTGTCTGTGTGTCTGTTTCTTCATGGGGCTTTCTTACATGGAAATGAGGCACTGCATTTAGTTTAGAGCCCACCTTAATCCAGTATGACCTCATTTTAACTTCATTACATGTGCAAAGACCCTATTTCCAAGTACATACAGTAAGGTCGCATTCATGGGTACTAGGCATTAATATTTAAACACATAATTTTGGAGGACATAATTCAACACACAATAGTCAACAAGTCATTCCTACTTCCTAAATATTTTTCACTCTGCTTACTTCTACCCATCTCAGCTACTACTCTTGAGGTCAGACCACCAAACACAGTTCCCCTGGATACTGCAATGGTCTTCTAACTGGTTTCTGTAATTCCAGTCTTTTTCTTACTCTCCCACTCTCAAAAATCCATTATCTACCCTGTAATAATGGCTTTCTTTCTAAAATTTAAACCTGATGGTGACAACTGTCTACAAATCTAAAATGTTTTCCCATGACCCAAGCATGGCATAAAAGCTTCCTGATCTCTGATCTTTGGCCACTGAGCTCTCCAGCCTTCCCTCTCCTGTCTCTTCCTCAAGCCCCAGCATCCACTCTCCTCTCTAGCTACCCCAAACTCTTCACAATCCACTCTGGAGCATTCCCCGTCCTTTTATTTTAAAACCTGCATGTGTTTAAGGGGAGGGAAATTGTGCCGTATTCTGTCATGGTCTTGTCACTCACTGTACAGTTTCTCCAAGGGGAATCCAATGAACACCTTCACTAAAGGAATTCTCTCCATAGATTTAGCTCTTTCTACCTCCACACATTTCCACGTGGAATGTCTTTCTTTCCTTTTCTACCCTCTCTCTGTTCTTCTCCTTCTAATTCACCTTTCAGGTCCACCGAAGCCTTCACTTCCTCAAGAAACCATTCCTTGATGGCACCTCCCACACACGTACACACGTGCACCCTAGGTGAGTTAGCACTCTATTTTCATCTCCATGCATTGGTTAGGATCCTGTTAGTAACCCCAATCACACAACAATATCTTTTAACTTGCTTCACTCCCTCCAGACCCTGAGCTAAATATCACACTAGGAACTAGTCACCTTTGTAGCCATAGCATATAGTAGGACCCAAAATATATTTGTGGAAGGAATAAATGCTGAGCACGACACTAGGCACTATGGTTGCAGAGAGAAATAAGATATATTTTCTAACTAGGACAGATCATTAACAATTCACTCTATCCCAACCAGATAATAGCTGCAGTATCTTTACAAAGTTTATTGGAAGCTCAGAAGAAAAGAAAAAAAAAAGACTCATTCTGTCATAAGAACTAGAGGACTCAAAACAAACAAAAATGCTTCGTAGATTAACATTTGTAACAGTTGAGCTGGTCCTTGAGCCTAAATTCCTTTCTGACTCTCAAATGCTATGATTACAGATCTTTCATCAAAATTTCAAACAACTTTCTGCCTCTGTTTTAGTGTCTAGATTGCTCTTTCATCCACAAATTTTCAAGTCCTCTTCTCAAGATATTTCTTCTTATAAACTACGTCTCTGTATCCTTCTCCACAGGCTAACAGCTGGTTTTTTTCTTGGTTGTTCTGTAATTTCACTGTGATGCATCTTCTTATATATTAACATAACAACAACAATAATAATAATATATGTGTTTGTGCTACTTCTTAGAACTAATGATTGGTGTCTTTTAACAATTCTGGAAAATTCTCAGGCATTCTATTATTATTGAATATTGTCTCTTTCCCATTCTCTCAATTATCTTTTTTTAGAGCTTTGACATTTGTTAGCTCTCCTCATTTTAACCTCCATGTCTCTTAACCACTTTTTACTATTTTCTATCTTTTTTGTCTCTATGTATTAAAGTTTATATCTTTTCTTTAATCTATCTTTGAGTTTACTAATCCTCTTTCTACTATGCCTGATCTACTATTTAATCTATCCATTGATTTTAGATTCTAATTTCTATGTCTTTCACTTATAGAAGTTATATTTGTTTCTTTTCCAAACTACTGGTTACTTTTATACTTTTAAGATGCTCTTTTATTTCTTTAAAACATTGGATATTTGTTATTTTTATATTCTGTGCCAAGTAATTTCAATATCTCTATGGGTCTGATTCTGCTGTCTGTTTTTTCTGCTGACTTTTCTCTCACAGTGACTGATTTCCCTTGTGGTTTATGTTTTTAAACTGTGACCATTTTTATTAAAAATTTACCTATGAGAATACTTGAGGTCTGGGTTAAGATTGCATTTCTCTAGAGAGGATTTGCATTTGCTTCTGTTGATTGTCTTGGGACACTACCTACCTGGGACTACTTTAAGTAGAATTTTCCCTTTGAGATGTTCTAGAACATGCAAGTAACATGAATTCTAGCTATAAACCTATATGAGATCCAGCTGATGGTTACAAATTCTCAGAGGAGTTTTTCATTGTTTTTTTGTTTTGTTTTAATCTACCCAGTGCCAAGGCTAAGACTAGGATAATTTTTTGTCATCTCCTCCTCCTGACTAGTTTATTTTTTATTCATCCTTACAGTAAAACTTTAGTCCTTGGGTTCCTATTCCAGTCCTGCGATTTATCTGGCAATTCTAACTATAATAAGAATATTCTGAATGTTTTCATTAAGAGAGATGAAAGCCCAGTTAAGTGGGAGGAGAGAAGAGGGAAAATCATAACTTTGTTTCTTTTAGCCTGAGCAAATATTTCTGTGGTGTACTAGATTAGAAGTTTGCTTTTCCATTCCATCATTTGTCACACCGTGGTTTCTCTCTGATTACCTTTGTTTATTACTCTTCCCTCACCAGACTGCAAATCCCTTGAGGGTAGGGATTGCCTTTATCATCTGCATATACTCCTCATAGTATCCAAAGCCGTGTTTGGACTGTAGTAGGTGATCAGTTAAGTATGTGTCTATTACTCCTATGTCCACTTCACTGCTGGATACGTCTCTTCTCCAGCCATCCAGCTGTTCACACTGGGCCAGGGAGTCATCCCTCTTCCTCACCCCCCACATCTTGTCATTTAATCTTGGTTTTACCTCTTTAGTGTCTCTCAAATCTGAGTTTTCTCATTACTGAAGCCACAGTCTTAGTTTATCACCAATCATTTCTCCTCCAGTATATTCCTTTTTAAAGTATTTCTCAAGTCTGTTACATGGAATCTTTACTTAGCAAGATTTAACAGATGTATTTGTTTCCGCAGTTAAATAAGCCATTTTTCACACAGCACCCTCAGTGATCTTTTTAAGTAAATCAGACCACATCAGGTCTTTCTAAAATAAAGCTTCCCATTACTTTTAAATTAGAATGCAACCTCTTGTCCTGGCCCTATTTGATCTGGTGCTGCCCACGACCCTGGCCTCATCCCCTGACTCTCTCCTTTTCTCTCCATCTCCTCCAGCCTCACTGGCCTTCTCGATGTTCCTTGAATGGGTCAAGCTTTCCTGGGCCTCTGTCTGGAACACCCTACCCTCAGAATTGCACGTGGCTTACTCCTTGTTATAATTCAGTTCTCTACTCAAATGTCAGTTCTTGAAAGACACTCTCTCTAACTAGCCCATCTAAATTAGGGCCTCTCTTCTCCACCCCAATCTCATCGCTCTCTAACCCTATATCTGAATTTATATACTTTTTTGTGTTTTTTTTTTTCTTCACATGCATATTTCTGGAGCATCTGCTATGCACCAGGCAATGCTCTTCGGTACTAGAGATACAGGAAAACAAAACAAAACAGAACAACCTGTCTTCATAAAGCTTGCATTTTGGTGTCTGTTCCATGCATTTATGGAAGAAAGATTTATATTTTATTTGCATTCTAATACTTATCTAATTTTTCTTTTTTATTGTGTCTTCCTCCCTAAAATGAAAGCTCCAAAATAAATGAATATGTGAATGAAGGTACAGCTGCTGTGAGCCATCCTTCTAGGAATCAGCGGCGTTTATTCATTCATCGCCTCCCCCTGCTGGTGGGCCTAGAGAAGTGTGGAAATCCACAAACAACTTGCCTATTACAACCTTCCGTTGTTGGAATCAGAGGACTTGGTAAAGACTAGAGTCCCGTGGAGGACTGAGCCCTCTCTGAGCCAACATTTGTAGACAATGATTTCGATTATTTATTTCAGTCTCTTCTACTACTGTGTCCCTCCAGGGGTTCTGCCCCATTGTCAGCTGCACCATTTGCATTACTGCCAAATCAAATATTTATTCATTATCCTTGGACACCAGTGCAGAGAAAATGATTGAAAATCATCAACAGACCCCCTAACCAAATACTTTGTATCCCAGCACCATTGAACCTTCCAAAAAAATCTTCTGCTTTGGCAAAGCTGTCAGAGGATCCATTTTCTAGTTGCGTGTTCATTATTTGAGGCAATTCTAACTGCAAGGTCTATTTGAATTATGGACTTTTCAGTGCTATTTGGGGCTTATAATTAGTTGCACTCTTTGGGCATATAAATCTGTTACCTCGTTCATCATCCTCTGGTGAACTGAAGCATGTCAGTGATCCTCCCGCAAATTCGTGCAGCATTGTCCTATCACTAAGTACATATTTACTCTGGGAGAGTATGCATTCTTGACAATTTACTTAATTATCTCTCAAAGTGATTCAAGTACTGGCTGCTTATAATGCCCACTCTCCCCTCAGAAAGAGCATTAGGGCATCTCAGTGGAGGTGGACGTTCTGCAGAGGCTGCACCAAGGATGCAGGTGCCCCCGTGGGGAATTGTGCGAGAACGCTTGGTGAACGCTGTCAACAGATGACAGCCCCTAGTCTGGTTAGTGAGTCTGAGGCAGAGTCAAGAAGAACCCCATTTCCTATTCATCTGCCTCCTTTGCAGAATTATATCAGAAAAACAACTTATTTTGAAAGTGAATCTTTTTCAAGGAGCTTATGCAAACATCTGTCACTGTTTTAACCACACCCCATGGAAGAACGTCATTCTTGTCCTGGGGGTGTAGAATTAGGAAGTGCTGAGAGACAAAATGGAAAGATGAGAAAATGGGAGTGGGCAGGAAAGGAACAAAAAAATAAAGAACATAACCAAATGGCAAGCTCCCACAGGGGAGAGCTGTGGGAGGATACTGTTTCCAAACACGTGACCCAAATGATGCCTGGAACTCAGAGCCTGAGCATGTTCTTTCTTTTAGTAATAACATTTCTGTTTTAATCAATTCTGTAACACACGTTTATTTTAAAATTTTAAAAACATATGTATGTATACATAAACAAAATCAGACAGAGATTACTATTAACATTTTAACTTTTTTCTTCTGATTTTTTGATAAAGCCATATATATATAAATATATATATTATATATACACATACTTATCACATACATAGATATGGATTATCATCCTTTTTCATATAGTCTATCATGAAAAATTTCCATGTCATTAAATACTCTTAAGAAACACAACTTTAGTGACTGTCTGCTGGCCCATCTTGTAAAAATGTACAGGCATATTTCATGCTACCTCGTTTTGCCTTATTGTGCATTGCAGACATTGCATTTTTTACCAGTTGAAGGTTTGTGGCAGCCCTGCATTGAGCAAGTCTGTCAGCTCCATTTTTCCAACAGCACGTGCTCACTTCATGTCTCTGTGTTACATTTTGGCAATTCTCACAATATTTCAAACTTCTTCACTATTATGATACCTGCCATGGTGACCTGTGATCAGTGATCGATGATCAGCAATCTATTGCAATTGTTTTGGGACACCATGAATCCCACTCACATAAGACGGCAAACTTAATTGATAAATGTTATCTGTGTTCTGATTGCTCCACCGACTGGCCATTGTCCCATTCTCTTCTTCTCCTAGGGCCTCTCTTTTCCCTGAGATACAACGATATTGAAATTAGGCCAAGTAATAACCCTATAATGGCCCCTAATTGTTCAAGGACAAGGAAGAGTCACACATCTCTCGCTTTCAATCAAAAGCTAGGAATGATTAAGCTTAGTGAGGAAGGCATGTTGAAAGCCAAGATAGGCCAAAGGCTAGGCCTCTTGCACCAAACAGTTAGCCAAGTTGTGAATGCAAATGAAAAAAGTTCTTGAAGTAAATTAAAAGTGCTACTCCAGTGAACATAAGAATGATAAGAAAGCAAAACAGATTTATTGCCAATATGAAGAAAGCTTTAGCGGTCTGGATAGAAGATCCAACCAGCCATAACATTTACTTAAGCCAAAGCCTAATGCAGAGCAAGGCCCTCTCTTCAATTCCATAAAGGCTGAGAGAGGTAAGGAAGCTGCAAAGAGAAGTTGAAAGCTGGCAGAAGTTGGTTCATAAAGTTTAAGGACAGAAGTTTCTCTATAACATGAAAGTGCAAGTGCTAATGTATGTAGAAGTCGCAGCAGGTTATCCAGAAGGTCTAGCTAAGATAATTGATGGTTTCTACACTAAACAATGGATTTTTAATGTAGATGAAACAGCCTTCTATTGAAAGAAGATGCCATCCAGGACTTTCATAACTAGAGAGAAGTCAATGCCTGCCTTCAAAGCTTTCAAAGGCCAGCTGACTCTTGTTAGAGGTTTATGCAGCTGGTGGCTTTAAGTTGAAGGCAATACTCATTTACCATCCCCAAGATGCTAGGGCCCTTAAGAATTATGCTAAATCTACCAACCCTCATAGAAGACTTTGAGGGCTTCAAGACTTCAGTGGACAGCCAGGTGCAGTGGCTCACCCCTGTAATCTTCACACTCTGGGAGGCCAAGGCGGGAGGATTGCTCGAGCTCAGGAGTTTGAGACCAGACTGAGCAAGAGCGAGACCCTGTCTCTACTAAAAATAGAAAAAATTAGCCGGGTTTGTACCCCCATAACATCCTGAATTAAAAAAATCAAAAAATAAAAAAAAATTTCAAGGATTAAAAAAAAAGAAAAAATTAGCCAGGCAACTAAAAACAGAAACAAAAATTAGCCAGGCATGGTGGTGCGCACCTATAGTCCCAGCTACTTGGGCGGCTGAGACAGGAGGATCACTTGAGCCCAGAGTTTGAGGTTGCTGTGAGCTAGGCTGATGCCACGACACTCGCCTGGGCGACAGAATGAGTCTCTGTCTCAGAAAAAAAAGAGAGACAGTGTCTCTCATTCTGTCGCTAGAGTACGGTGGTGTCGTCATAGCTCATTGCAACCTCAAACTCCTGGGCTTAAGTGAACATCCTGCCTCAGCCTCTAGAGAGCTGGGACTGACTACAGGTGTGCACAACCACACCTGGCTAATTTTTTTTTTTAATTTTTGTAGAAATGGGGTCTCACTATGCCTTGGCCTCCCAAAGGATTACAGATGTGAACCACCACACCCAGCCATGTCTTTATTTCTGCTTATCTCCTAACATGAAAATACTAGGTGAACAAGTTAATTAGAATCATATATGGAAGAAAAAAGTTCTAATGTTTGATAGCAGACTATGGCAAGTATAGTTAGTACAATATATTGTATATTTCAAAATATAACAGCTAAAAGATAGTTACCAAGACATAAAAATGGTAAATACTCAAGGTGATGGATACCCCAAACACCCTGACTTGATAACTCATTCTATGCGTGCGTACACGACGTCTTCACATACATACAGATGAGTGACCCCATCAGAGAGCCATTCTTTTCCATTATAATCTAGGTAACCAAGTGTAAAACATGTTTTTGCAAGGTTAAGTATGAATTATTAGCTCAGATGTGGCATTTGGTCAGGTGTGGCCTGGGTCACTGGTCTCCAAAGAGAGATACGAAAACCATCCTTTGGGTTGCAAAAAAGAAAAAAAAATAGGACTTGTGGTCACATTTATTTTAAGTTATTCTCTTAAATTTTCTAGTTTAGCACATCTTTTTAATATATGTAAAATATTCATGTACTAGTATATAACAAATAGCAATAACTAATAAATAATTTATACACACACATGCATTGTGGGTACATGCTAATTTTTTAAGCCAATGGGGTGCTCAATCAAAAGAGTGTGGAGCTTACTGCTTTAGGTTTCTGTTGTTGATGAAGCTTGGAGAGTGGTTAGGACTGTAAGTCTATGAATATCTAATCCATGGCTAATTCTGGCATATTTAAATATTCTGTGGTAAAAGGCTATCCTTAAGGCATAGAGTTTCTTCTGTCTCCCTCAAATGAAAATTAACATGCAAGATGAACAATACAATTAGGAAAAGCAAATTAGAGGCATTTTAGCTTGTATGTGCCCTTAATTATGAGACACAAAGTTTATGTAAACCATAAAAATAAATTCTTCTCTGGACATTTAAAAATGTTCTGTTCCGTTTGAAGTTTAAATTATCCCCTTTCCAATACATTTTATAGGTAAGATGTGTGTAGCTCCTCCTGTGGCCCTCATCCACCCACATTCAGTGGTGAAGGCTGTAGGTATGAGTGAGAACAAAGCGAAATGGGGCAGAATGTAAGCTGACCACTGAAGACGGGAATGACAGCAGGAGTCTGTCCCCACGGGACAGTGAGTTGGTGACCAGTTCCAATGTGGATGATCCTGAGGACACAGTGAGAAGATGACACAGGATGATGAAGAGCCCCCGAGACGCAGTGGACATTGTAGTCCTGCCCACCCCACTCCATAAAAATGAGACACTGAAAATGAGTTTTCCCAGTAAAGGAAGGCTGTATCCCCGTCTTGACAAGGCATCTGCTTGCACGTTCTCCTTAGCAGGGACGTGAGCAACTGGAAGCCAACAACTGTTTCTGAAGGCTTTTTTCCAAATGTGAGGCTCTCTCTGAATTCCGACTGAACTTGCCCCATCTCCCCTCAAAATATGCTCTCTCGGCTCAAAAGTTTGACAAGATCAAATAACCAAAGCTATTTAAACATCCTACTTTGGATGACACCTTCCAAGACAGTTAACAACTGTGGCTTGTTTAGACTCCCCGCCCTACCACCTCCCACCGCACACACACCAGAAGCCAGGAGATTTCATCTGTCTCCTTACACCACCCCTTCTTACCATCTACATGCCACGCTGACTTAGAGTCAACTTCTAGGTTTGGGATTCTTACCTTCTTCCTTAATCCCATAACTGCAGCCTCTCAGAGGTCAAGCTAAATCCATTTAGCTTATGTCTGACTTGTGGATCTTCTGGGGTGGAAACATTTTTTTAAATAATTCTCATTCTTTCGAACTGGTAATAATGAGAACAACTAATAGGCATTCATAAGCTGTTTTAAGACACAGTTCCTATTCTATGCATTATTCATTTATGCAAACTGTTGTGAAGGTACCAGATTTACTGTGCAACTGGGCTGGAAAAGCCCCTGACCTCAAGATGACATTGGTATGCACGTTTCTACTTAACGTTTTCATCAGTGACCTGCTTAAAGGAGCAGAGAGCAAGCTCATTAAGTTCCTAGATGGGAGGGATGACCAGAACATTAGAGAACAGGATTAGAATTTCCCCAGCCTTTGCCCAATTAGCAAAACTGTTAGCATCAAATATGTTCATCAAGGACAGGCAGAGAAAAGTAAGCTGTCCAAATTCAAGCTGAGTGGTAGGAAGTTTTTTAGCAGAAGAACTGAAAAGAATATAGATGCAAAAATAGACTCATAGTGGGAAACCAACTAGCCTGGTGAAACCACTGGTGTTCATTGGGGTCCCTGCAACCCCTTGAAATGGATTTGGATCCTCAATCCATGGGTTGTGGAAGCATAAAGCCCTCCCCAAGATTTCTAAGAATTCCAGGGACCTTTTCTTTCTCATGGGCACCTCTGGCTTCAGATTCCTAGTTCCATTTAATTAGCCCGGCTTTTGGTTCATTTTGCTGTCCTGTTTTAGTCACCTTATTATAAACCATGTTGATCCAGACATGAAAAACCATTTCCTTCCCATGAGCAAATCACAGCCTCCTGTAAAAAGGCCTTTCTATCTCTTTGGTTGTCTTGGCTCTCTTTCAACTCTTCCAATTAAACTTCTACCTCAAGCAGCTTAACAAGGTATTTTCCTAAATATAGATGGTTCTCACCCTAAGAGGAACTCTGGAAGCAGCTGTGAAGACAATTATATTTACACCTGTGTGACCTAACAAAGGCAAGCATGACCAAGTCATGGGCTGATGGTGCTACAGCCAGGGGTGGGCAAACTTTTTCTGTGCAGTGGCAGATAGTAAGTACTTTCAGTTTCTGTTGCAATTACTCAACTCTGGTGCTGTAGGATGAAGGCATCCATGCCAATGCATGTACAGGGATGGGCAAGGCTGGAGTTGGCCCTGGGGTTGGCCATAGTTTGCCAACTCCTGCTAGACTCAACTTCAGAATCTTTGGCTTCTGGGAGTCTTAACAGCTATCTTGTTCAACCAGCTCATCTTACCCCTACAGAGAACAGGACACAGAAAGTAGAGTGACATTTGTGCAAGTTCACAAGACACTTAAGCCTGAGTTTAAACCTCAAACTAGGGACAGGTAGCCCAGTTCCAAGGCCAGTTCACCTTCCATGGCATAGTCACCAGGCTATTTCCAGAAGAAGGTTCTGAGGATCTCTGCTTAATTGGCAGAGACTCTTCTAGAAATTTACCCACTGCAAGTTTGGGTTCAATGCATTAATCATACTACGTGTAGTATAGTGTCGTTTTCCAAAATCCCTAGGAGGACCCAAGATGAATGTGTGACTAAAGATTTGAGTGGGGCTGTCTCTACCTCCAAGAGGTAGTCTTTGAGAAAACCAGAATACAGCCCAGACTAGATTAGAAAGGAAAGTTATGAATAAAGTTTAGGGAACATAGTTTTGTTTAGATAAAGTTAAAAGTGAAATAAGATCTTCATGTACCAAGAGGACTGCTTTAAGGAGGAGCAGTTGTTTTCTACCTCTTATTAAAATAAAAAGAGCAAGACTAGGGTGTATGTAGGTTAGATCATGGGAAGAACCTGCCAGAGGTGACTGTTTCTTGCAAGAACTGCAGGCCAGAGGAAGTCATGGAATTCTCTTAATCATTAGATCTGAAGGTTGCTTCTTCTGGGGAGTGTTAGGAGGGAGGGAAACAGACTGCGATAGTGACTCTCAAAATCCTTTCTAAGTCCCCTGAAAGCTGCAGGAAAAGACCCTTCTGTGAGCCAACAGAGACACATTGAATCATTACTCTTGATGAGAACAGAACAGTTTCTGGCCGAGCACAGTGGCTCACGCCTATAATCCTAGCACTCTGGGAGGCTGAGGCAGGAGGATCACTTGAGGTCAGGAGTTCAAGACCAGCCTCAGCAAGAGCAAGACCCCATGTCTACTAAAAATAGAAAGAAATTAGCTGTGCAACTAAAAATAGGAAAAAAACAAAATTAGCCGGGTGTGGTGGTACACACCTGTAGTCCCAGCTACTCAGGAGGCTGAGGCAGAAGGATCTCTTGAGCCCATGAGTTCGAGGTTGCCGTGAGCTAAGCTGATGCCAGGGCACTCTAGCCCAGGCAGCAGAGCGAGACTTTGTCTCAAAAAAAAGAGAGAACAGGACAGTTTCTTCAAGAGGATTGTGAAGTGCAGAACATGAAGTGGATACTTGGGAAAAATAATAGTACAGATTTCAAAGGCGCCTCCCAAATGATACTTTCATCAGCAACTCACAGAAATTCCACGTCAGAAGCTCACAGTCCCTTCCAGATGTTTGTGTGTGGGCATGCCGATGCGGTTATCTCAGTAGAGGTCAGGAGGTTCCTAATGTAGATTGTTGATGTGTAATTTGAAAACCCAGTAGCTTGGGCCTATTCCTTCCTGAAAGTGAGGGCCAAGGATTTATGAGAACTCTTATTTTATTACCTTCAATAAAGATAAATCCTAGTGCACATCTTGTTACTAATTAAAAAGGGTGCAATCTGATCAAATATCATTTCTGGACAGTACCTCTCATGAAGCTATGCCAGAATATTTTTTGTCTCAAGCCACAGCTTTTCCAAAATCTATTTTTCCAAATGACAAACTCTTGGTGATTATCATTCTTCATTATTACAATTTTTTTTCTAGATGATCCGGGAACCTGTACATCGTGCGCTATGGGGTATTACATGTAAGTCTGGCTTTCTTTTTCATGGCACTAACTTTTTTACAGTTTAAGCATTACTGACTTAATCCTCAACCCAGTGATTAAAGCAAAAAGAGGCCCCGCAGCCCAAAGCAACTCTGTCCTGTCAGGCTACTAATGAGCAATTGTTGGATTTAGCAATAAGAGCCCAGCTGTTTTCTTGCCTCGAAAGGAGGCCTTCTCTTTCTTGATTCTGGAAGTCATCCAGCCTGACACGGAGTCTAGGAATCTTGCCATGGGTTACCAAGATTCAGATCTTGCTGTTTATGGAGAGACCTCAATAATATACCTGGCCCCAAGTAAACTGTGTTTAAATGTCTGCATGGAGACCTTGTTCTTAACCAGAGTCCAAATCTCCAGCGTGAAGCAGGTGCTACATTAGCTCTTACTCATCCCCTGGGTCATGAGAGACACAGACCACTAGGTGAAATGAAACACAGATGAATAAATGAAATGATCACCCCCAACATTCTGTAATAAAAATCTGCATAATCAAAGATGGCGTGTTTCAACATCACCTCGCCATCCTATTCTAGTCTCCCTTCTAGCATACAGTGTTGCCTACCCTGGAAGAAAAGAAGGGAGATGAAAAGGAAAGGAAGGCCCCAGATAACGCGAAGGCTACATAAGCCCTCCCGATCATCCTAAGAACTCGGGAGTTTGGGGATATGCAAACTCTCACGTCCAAACTCTCACGTCCATTTCTTCTTTTCTTCTTTCCACCGAGATTGTCAGGAATGCAGGGTTGATGCTAATCACCAGAACTGAAGCTCAGAGAGCTGCTGGGTTCTGCTTATGTTGCGCTCAAGCTAGGGGCAGGTCTAAATCTGGGACATCTCAGCTTTGGTGGGTCACCTCCTCCCATCACCACATTCCTTTTCCCCTCCATCCAATTTCAGGGGCTTGAAATGTGGTAGTAAGTGAGCAGATGGTAAAAGCAGTGAGGAGGATGGGAAGGAAAGGGAAGCCCAGCAAGTTGAAACATATTAAAAATGATCAGTTACCCCTATCATTACTTAGCCTCATAACTTTAATTCAACTTTTCCAGAATAGTCTATTATTCTCTACATTGACCGTGTCTCACATCATTGCACTCCTGATGTGCAATGATTTAAATTATTGTTCCATATCGGGCTGGGCTTGGAGATTCACGCCTCTAATCCTAGAACCTTGGGAGGCTGAGTAGGGAGGACTAGGTGAGGCCAGGAGTTCTAGACCAGCAACATAGTGAGACCCTGTCTGTATAAAAAATTTAAAAATTAGCTGGGCTCCATGGTGTACACCTGTAGTCCCAGCTACTCAAGAGGCTGAGGCAGGAGGATCACTTGAGCCCAGGAGTTCAAGGCCGCCGTGAGCTGTGACTGTGCCACTGCCTTCCAGCCTGGGTGACAGAGAGAGACCCTGCCTCTAAAAAAAAAAAAAAAAAATGTTCTATTTAAAGAGGGGAGGAGGGGTGGCGAAGACGCTCCCGGGTTTGATTATTACGATGTAGACCAGATGACATTTAATGAGCAGAAAGTAATTTGTCAGCGTACTCACAGCTGACATTTACCCAGCATGT